>NC_140941.1:66477869-67077869 GCF_014529385.1 Adiantum capillus-veneris
AAGGTAGAGCCTTTTTTCCCTGTGGTAATTTAACTAGCTTTCATGTCTGGTTTTTATGCAGAGCTGTCATCTCTGACTGCATGGCCAACTGCCATTTTTTCAAGTCAACCACTTGTAATGCTTCCTTGTAACAAGATAGTTCTCCGCAATCTGTGAGCATGACATAATTTAGAGATGGCACATAACGATCAGGTGGTTTGGAGACACGCTCAGAACGTCTCACCACAACTGATTCTGCCTCTCTAGCCACTATAGGTTGTTCCTGAGCCTGACCATGCTGTCTTGATGTGCTAGCACTAGGTCCATCTTCCCTGAAGAAAACTCTTCTGATCTCCTCTGTCTTCTCTAGCTTAGTGTGAAACTTGGCTTCATTGAAATGCACATCATTGCTACGAATAAGTTTTCTGGACTCAGGATCCCAAAGCCGATAACCCATCTCGCCCAATTCTCCGTAGCCAAGAAATATATACTTCTTGCTCTTTGGTTCTAACTTATTCCTGAACTCCTTAGGAATATGGCTATAAGCTTCACAACCAAAGACTCTGAGATGCTTATACGAAGGTGCCTTGCCTGTCCATAGCATCTCGGCCACTTCACTCTTATCCAGAACCCTACTAGGAGACCTGTTGATCAAATGGACTGCTGTAGCCACTGCTTTCGCCCAAAATCCATCAGGCAACTCAGCATTTGACAACATGCTTCTGACCTTCTCTTGTATGGTCCTATTCATACATTCTGCAACTCCATTTTGTGAAGGATTGTATGGTGCAGTAAGTTCCCGCTTTATCCCTTTTGCTTCACAAAAGTCTTGGAAAGCCTTGGAAACGTATTCTCCACCATTGTCTATCCTTAAGCACTTCATCTTCTGACCACTTTGATTCTCCACAAGCTGCAAGAATGTCTTAAAGACCTTGAGCACCTCATCCTTGTGCTTCAAGAAGTAAACCCATACTTTGCGAGAATAGTCATCTATGAATGTACAAAAGTACGCTGCTCCCCCTAGTGACAAACTAGGCATTGGTCTGCATAGATCACTATGCACAAGAGCTAACCATTCGTCCCTACGATTCCTCTTTGATCTGTGCGGTTCCTGTGTTTGCTTACCATAAACACAATGCTCACAAAACTCGAAATCTTGAAATGAAAAACCAGGCAAATAACCATAATGAGAAAGTATTTCCATTCCTCTTTTTGACATATGTCCCAGCCTACGATGCCACAGTGACACACTTGGCTGCTCAATCACATTAATTACATGGTTTTTAACCTCTGAAATATGTAAAGTGTACAGAGTTCCTGACTTGCTGCCATGTGCTACAGTCATCGAACCTTTGGAGATCTTCCAAGCGCTGTTCCCAAAAACTGTCACATAACCCGCATCATCCAACTTCCCTGTACTGATCAAGATCTTTCGAATTGCTGGAACATGTCTGACATTCTTGAGCCATAAAGAAGAGCCATTCTGAAACTTCAACTGCACATCTCCCACTCCATGTATGTCACAAACCTGCTCATTGCCAAGTCTCACATAATCTTTAGTAGTCACATATGATGTAAACCACTCTTTGTGCGGAGAAACATGTAAAGACGACCCTGACACTACAACAAAAGAAGGTGTTATCGACGCATATATCGACGTTGCCCGTCTCTATGAGCGTCGCTGTGAAACCAGTCGCTATTAGCGACACTGATAGCGACGCATATAGCGACGACCATAGCAGAAAAATTTTTTCTTGGGTAGAGGGCAGTTAGCGTGGCATGTGCCCAGTTAAAAGATGGACACAGCCATAGCCAGACTTCCTGCCCTCTGCCCAAGAAAGCGAGCAGCACCAAAATATCAACCATGCTCCCGTGCGCAAAAATTTCGGCAGAGTTCCCTTTGTTTTTACATAAACTTTTCAAAAAAAACTATATCATGTATACGCCTCCTACATGCTATCCATGTAGGATCTCACATGAGATTTAAGGCCTATGAAAGACAACCGTACCAACTGAAAAGCATAGCCATAACTTAAAAGCATAACCATAACAAACCATAACCATAACTTAAAAGCATAACCATAACTTAAAACCATAACCGGCTATAATCACTTTGATCAAAACCATAACGCAGATAACCATAACCATAAACAAAATTAACAATAACCATAAGCATAACCAGAAAGAGAAACAATAATTGTCTATACAATGACAATGACAATAATCATAACCATAAGGGAAACAATAACTGTCTGAACACTAACTGTTTGTACAAAAAAGAGACACAGAAGTGTGTCTGTGTCTCACAAAGCATATAGATGAAATCTGGTCCACTAATGACTAGGCGTCGCAACCTGCACATAGGACAACTCGCAAAATTAGTATTGATATTACTTCACATATACTGACTTAATTAAATCAACTCACACATATTAACGTCTCATCTCAAGCGATCAACGAGACTGTAAGGCCTCCCAGTCTACAGGCTCTCCTGAAGCTTCAAGATCATTCAGTACTTCATAGATACCTTTGCGATATCCATCTGACTCCTCCTCGCGTGATGGAGCTCGATGCATCGCAAGATTCTTTGTTTATATAAAAATCAAAGTAATAAGAATACATGATTCATCGCGTTTTAAAAAATGCCATAGTTAAGATTGGATTAGAAACTCACAAACTCATAGCGAAAGGTGTCGAAGCCTCCGCTGCCAAGATGAGATGTCCCCCTAGTCATCTGTCGTACCTGCGCGGCCTCACGCTGCTGTCTGAACCGCATGGCCGCTGTCCGCTCATCCTCCCTGATCTGCAGCCACGTCTCGTGTGGGATGCCCGAAGGCTTCGGCGAGCCGGTCCTGAAAGCCTTCCGAGCTACATCTCGTCGATGTTTGATGGTGTCCCGTGCAACACCCTTCATCCACCGCGCCGAAACAACGGAAGAACCCGGAGCATGCTGGTACTCTCTTAGGATGGTCTCCACTATATAAGTGACTTTTTTCTTTTCTTGCTAATCCCAAGACGTTAGAATGCTAGTCGAAAACTGCAGCTCCACGAGCTGGCGAATCCGCTGTCGCATCTCAGTCTCGACTCTATCCATGTCAACAGAACCGTCTCCCTGTACAGTATAGAGCTTTGAGGCACTAGGATCGTGTGCCCCCCAAGGTGTCTGAGGTGTGCCAAGAGGTGTGTCGAGAGGTGTGCCTGGGTAAGACGGGGGTCGTGAGCGAGGAGGGGTCGAAGCATCTGTGGACCCTCCTCCACAGCAACCACCACCTCCACCTGACGATCGCCGAGATCGACGAGTGCGCCTGTGCTGCGGAGATGAGGATGTACCCACCTCTGTCCCACTCCTAGGTGTCGAAGCGGCCGTGATGGGAGAAGAAGGCGTCGTACCCATAGGCGTCGTGAACCCCGTAGGCGTCCCCCCCTAGGCGTCGGTCCCTTGGGTGTAAAGCCCGGAGGCGTAGTACCCGTGCCTCTGGCTACCCAGTACTGAGAAGCCTCTGCCATCTGAGCAAGCGTCATCCGTGTAACGAAGCCCATGAATGCATCTGCACTCATGGAAGCGGGATCTGGAATCTCGTCTGCCATACTAAAGTCCTGCACAAAGAAAGTAAAATAAAGCGTCAGAACACAGTTGTTTAAATTAACTTTAAGCTTAAAACACCATATTGAAGAGTTTCAGACTTTCGAGTCAATTTGGGAATCACTAATGACTTGAAGATTTGGCCGTATGGACAAATCTCAAACTATTTTTTAAGACCAATTTATTTTTACAAGGTAGTACTTGAGAAGATCTTCTGAGCCATGCTCTCAAAACTTTGGCTAAGATTTAACCATGTGGTCAAATCTTAAGCTCTTATTGAAAGTGGGAATTGGGAAATTCCCAAACTTAGCGATATGGTGTTTTAATTTTAAATCAAAGTCTTCACACAAACACTTACAGGCCTAGGCCTCGACGAGTGAGGCATCATCGATAAGATCTTGCACCGTATCATCGTCTATCTCTAATTGCAAACATAACTCTGCCCCAACTCATTCTGACACATTGTCTTCATCCATTGCATCTTCATCTACAAGTGTCAATTCTGGCTCGTCTGCGTCATCCCTCGTATATCTGTCAGCTTCCTCTGCCATACCTTCGTCCATCTCATCTAATTTCACAGTACTATGGACATCGTCTGACTGACTTTTCTCCAGGAGATCTTGCCCTTCAAATACTTGTTTATTTCTTGGAGCAACCTGAACCACAAACCACCATTGTCGCTCTCGAGGGTCCGGTACAAAGACCACTTCCTCGCAATGTTCGGGGAGAGCAAATGTGTCGCTCGCATCTATCCAAGTCTTTGTAGAATCTATTTGCACAAGTTTGTTTCCGTCTCTGCGTACCGTTGCATTGCGACCAGAAGTAATCACCTTGAACCACTTCACATCCAACAAAAACATCTCAAACCGCCTGAAGCTTACTTTCAGGATATCTGACACCAGACCACATTAATCCAGGTTGCTAGTGCTCTCATTCGTGTCTCTAGCACTGGCCCTGCTCTTTTGCATGAAACTAACCATTACCCCACTGTCAAACATGTTTCTTCTGCTGTCAATTTGTTGTGTTCTGAAATGCTTTCCATGCGACCACAGTGCCATGTATGTATGATACTTCCAGTCACATCCAATAGCCAGCTCTTCCTCTTCTAGAGATATGGGTTCTCCGATCTGTCGAGCTGCTCTCACTGTCTTGTCCAACCATGCTATTTTAGGGAATTCAGGTAGAGGAGCGAGATAGTCTGGCAAGGGTAAGCCTCTAGTCGTTCGACTTCGCCTAAAATCCTGTCGCTCTAGATTGCGTCTCTCTTTCTCTTCTTTGTACCTTTCAAGCCATTTTTGCATCGGCGCTGAATTTAGTATACAGAACTTCATGATCGTTTCTCGCATGGCCAGGTTCATTTTCTTCGGCACCCCTTGCCCTTGCGGCTCCTCTCCCACCAGTCTTGCATCCTCCTCATCGCTCCACAGTTGAGGCATTTCTGGGTCAGAAACGGATAGAAATTCGGTCATCAATACAAGAGACTCTTGCACCAGCCATCCTTCTGCCATGCTCCCCTCTGGACGCGCTTTTTGGCGAACAAAACCCTTAAGTGTTATATATATATATATATATATATATATATATATATATATATATATATATATATATATATATATATATATATATATATATATATATATATACTCCTCACAATGTAAACTACCTCGCATTCTCTAGTCTTGCCCAATCTCTGTACACCTCGGTCCAGAGGTGTACGGAGATCAGGACCACCGGGTCAAAATCTCGTCTTTATTGGTCAAATCCTATATGGGTAGACACATACATGCACTCCCAGGTGTACATGGCAATGCATGTAGCACACAAAACCCCTTTGCCTCTTTTAGTTCCATAGTTTCTTCTCTGCCTACGGACCCACCTGCCTCCATTCCGAGGTAGCCTGTCAGAGAAAGCTTTCCAATGCCGCACTTGATGAATCATATATTAAAGCATGACCATTTTTGTCATTTTTGTAATGTTCCGTCTGTTTGCAATTTTTTGCACAGGTTTTTCCAAGGATATTATGCCCATCCTGGTGTTTTTTTTCACCACATGCACAAGCCATGGAAGTTCTCAGCCCAATGAAAGTTTTCTACCTGATTGTAAACCGGACAAGGCCTCCATGTCCAAGCCAGAAGATAATGTGGAGATGGATAAGCAACTTGAGAAAGATTCAGAAGCCTTGCATGGTTCTTGCTCAAAAAAGCGATCTCGATCTCTCTTTCTCTCTTGATCTCACTCTCGCTATCTCTCTTTCTCTCTCTTTCTCTCTCTCTCTGTCTCTCTGGATCTCGCTCTCGCTATCTCTCTTTCTCTCTCTATTTCCTTATTTTCCTATCTCTCTCTCTGTCTCGCTCTTCACTTCCCTACCTCTCTCTCTCTCTCTCTCTCTCTCTCTCTCTCTCTCTCTATATATATATATATATATATATATATATATATATATATATAAATATAAATATATATATAACTCTCTTTCTCTCTCTCTCTATTTCCTCTCTCTCTCTCTCTATATATATATATATATATATAACTCTCTTTCTCTATCTCTCTAGCTATTTCCTATCTCTCTCTCTCTCTCTACTTACCTCTCTCTCTGTCTCGCTCTCTACTTCCCTATCTCTCTACTGATCGAACGAGCGACTGAGCTAGGGAGATCTAGACGTCCACGACTGCGGAGGACTACACAACATCGATAGAGGCTGCATCAGAGGATCTAGCTAGGTCACTTTGGCTCGACATGCATAACGCCCGGTCAGACTACTGACCATGGAGGAGATTGATGAGATCCGACAGTGACAGCTGCTGGATCTCCTATGATCTACCTATCCCAGCTAGCTGGTTTAGCTGTTTAGTCCATACCCAGCAGTTTAGGATTCCATAATATTTTATTTGTCATCTTCTTACTCTGACTTTGTATCAGATCCATCACATTGTAACTTTCTTGTCTCATGTCTCATAGGTCACTTTGGCCTTTCGAAGACGTTAATATAACATTTCATTTCATTTCTCTCTTTAATTCTTTTTCTTTAATTTTAATTTCCTAAGCATACATTAATTCTCTATCTCTCTCTCTCTCTCTCTCTCTCTTTGATTACCTACACACACACACACACATTTCTCTCTCTCTCTCTCTCTCTCTCTCTCTCTCTCTTTCCTACACACACACCGCTCTCTCTCTCTCTCTCTCTCTCTCTCTCTCTCTCTCTCTCTCTCTCCTACACACACACACACACGATGTAGAGAGAGAGAGAGAGAGAGAGGGGTTGGGGAGGGGCATAATACCTGCGCAGCAGGTGGAGGCCAAGATTTGAGTAGAGCGCAGGCGAAAATGGCCCCTGCTGCTCGCGGGTTTCGCTTTTTTCCCCCAAATTTTCTTGCGTCGCTATACGTGTCGATATACGCGTCGCGATACACGTCGATATACACGTGGGAAATAAAGCCTTTCCACGTGTATATCGACGCACATTGCGACGCGTATATCGACGCCCACTAATTTCGTCGATATACACGCGTCGATATCTCCATGTTGTGTTGTAGTGTGAGTCGATGATCCAATCACTCATAGCATGTCCATCCTCTGCAGTCAAGAAAACATAATCAAGATTGGTTGTGAGGAAGATGTCACCACCTGCTATACCAGAATCACTGTCTGAACCAGATCCTGTGACATTCACCTCTTCAATCTTCACTGAACTCTTCTTTTCATTTTGCTCAGAACTCTTTGTTTTGCCTTTTTCTTGTTTCCACTTTGTACAGTCTCTCTTCATGTGACCCTTCTTGCCACAATGGTAGCATTCTATGTCATCCTTTGACTTTGAGTCACGAGACTTACTTCGGTTTTGTGCCTTCTTACCCTTCTTCTCTTTAGACTGTTGTCTCCCTCGAACAACCAAAGCACTATTGCTTTTGCATTTGTCAATGTTCTTCCTGTTCACTTCCTCTATGAGCAAGCTGCCTTCTACATTGGCACTTGTAAGACCTTCTGGCGCGACAGAATTACTTAACGTTGTACGAAAAGTATCCCAGTTGTCTGGCAAAGTGATTAAGAGAAACATAGCCTTCATTGAATCTGGAAAGACTATCTCCTGTGCTGTTAACTGACTGAAAATTGTGTGAAATTCATTGAGATGATTTGACATGGTTGTCCCTTCCTTCATCTTCAAATCCACCAATTTCTTGAGCCAGTAAATCTGAGAAGCAGCACTTTGTTTCTCGTACATACCACATAGCGTTTGCCATACACCATACGTTTGCCATCCAGCTTCTTTATGTTGTAAAGAGTCTCACTTTGAGAAGATGCCATATCTGCCAAACTGTTTACTCCTGGGAAAAATCCGACAGAGTTTTCCCTGTAAACTAGCCTTTGTACACAATAAACAAGCTGTAAACAACAAGCTGAACACCTCTCCTCAAGAACTGTCATTATTTTGACAAATTTTGACAGGGTCTCCCCTGTAAACTGAGCTCTGGGACCAAAAGATAGCTCAAAAAACAATCATAAATAGCTGGCCAGTGACAAATCTGAAAATCTCTGTAATATGCTATCCTGTAAGCATGCACTGTCTCCTGTCTGGCCGATGACAGAACCTGTATCTATCTCAAGACTGAACCCTGGACAATGCCTCAACGGCCTGACGCATAAGATGCAATCCAGTGTCTACACAAAGTCATACATCCTATGGGATAAAAGTGGCTGAAGAGGATGCGTGTAAAGGGGAACTCCAGCAACCTAATCCACCTCACATTCGGTAACCCAGCCCCCAGTGCTTGGCTTCAAAAAACCTCACACACGACCCTCACAGATGGCTCAACAAACTGCCCAGAACTAGCATACATCCTACAATAGACCAATCATTGTCCTATGACCGCTGCGGCGGTCTGTTTGCTAGTGTGACTCACAAGTAGCAGACGCACAATCACACTACATCAATCTGCAATATATGCCACTGGTGTCAAGCCGTCGTATGGCCACACCTCCCCTGGAACCTGGCAAGCACAAGAAGTAGCAATGCAGACTGCAATATATATATCTGATGATATATATGTGTACCTGGTCTATAGATGATGCTTTGAAGACAAATGAGTGATGTATGTCGATACCGACCACCTCCTGCTTGCCAATCTACACAAGATGGGTTTCTTTGCAGAGCTGAAACCTATCTTCTGATGTAGTGCTCAGAATGAAATTATGAGGGCATAAATGGCTTCGAAAGGGGGGTAAAACCTCAAGTTGCCTGATGGAAATACTCTCGGAACGTCGAGTGTGACTTTCCAAGCTCCGGATCCAGAATCTGCCTGAAAAGTGCGCGCGCGCGATTACGCAAATACGTACTGAATCTCGACTCTGATACTAATTGAAGTCGCGGAGCGGAGCGTGGATCGACTCTCACTCTCACACACACACACACACACACACACACACACACACACACACACACACACACACACACACAGAGCTTACACAGTACGCAAAGAATCGTTTGAAGGGTTATCTCCCAAAACCTTATTATCCACAAAAGTATAAGTAAGTATATACAAAGAGTTAGTGATAAGTGAGTTAGACGGGCGGGCGGCCATATCCGTATAAGAGACCACTTGGGCTTTAATCCCAACAGATCGTTGATGTCAATGATGTGACAGAAAGTGATTTCTACTTCCAAGGTGAAAGTAAACTTAGCTTTAGTGCAGAGGTAGAAGTAAAGGCACAAAAGTCAAATTTTTAGTAAAAAACTTCAAAAGGTTCAAAACTGGAAAAGCTTCTAAGGTAAAAGCTTTCAATCCATGACATGTGGAACCCCCCTTCTTCCTTTAACATGATTGGAGAGAGATGGTTGATGTCAATAAGGTAGCAAAAAGTGATTTATGCTTCCAAGGTGAAGGTCAGCTTAGGTTTAGTGCAAAGGTAGAAGTAAAGGCACAGAAGTCAAAATTTTTAATAAAAAACTTCAAAAGGTTCAAAACTGTAAAAGCTTCAAATGTAAAAGCTTTCAATACATGACAGGTGGAACCCCTCTTCTTCCTCAAAATTTTTAAGGTGCATTATATATAGTATAGATATAGATATAGAAGCTTCTTTGGTTACTTCAAAAGGTGAAGGTTGAAATGAAAGGACGAGTAGGGAGTTAGGGAGCCAAAACAACTTTTTCAGAAGTCATTAATTAATTAGTTTTGGGGGGGGGGGGGGGGGAGGGAAGAAAAGGAAAAGGGAAGGGTGGGGGAAAAAAAGCGAAAGGAGAAGGGGGGAGGGGGGGGGGGGTTGTATCCTTTTTTTATGGCTCAAAAGGAACTCAAAGACGAGCGCAGGCATATAGCCTAGTGGTTTAGGTTGAGTTTCATAGTATGCACGTGATGAGTTCAAATGCTACTCATTAACATTGGTTTTAAATGGTGACGTGCATGAACATGCTAATTGGAGATGCTAAAAGATCTTGGGGAGATTCTATGTAATGAAAAACAAACCAGTAGTATAGCATAGCCAAAACGTTTTTTTGGGGTTTATTAAGAGGAATCTAAGAAAGAATTTTTAGTATTGTGAAAGAGGAAAAAGGGGGGCGGCAAATGCTGCTATGGTAGAAAAGTTAGTAACTATTTTACCTTTTTCTTAGGTGGGATTGATGTATTTGAGGAGGTGCTTTGTTGTTCTTTAGGAGAGGGAAAATTGGACACGACACACAGAGAGAGAGTAGATTTTTTAATGTCGACAGCCATCTAGTCTCGAGTGTGAGTGCACATCATTTGCGCTATCTATCTCGCACTGATGTCGAGGCGAGGTCTAGTGTGCAGTGCCGTCCCCTTCTCTATCCATCTCTTTTCGCTGCAGGGGAGCCAAGAGTGGAGCTACACCATGTCTGGAGGTAGGGAGAGGAGAGGTATCTTGCGTCTATGACCTCAGACCTCAGATACAGCATTAGAGTCTCTCTCTCTCTCTCTCTCTCTCTCTCTCTCTCTCTCTCTCTCTCTCTCTCTCTCTCTCGCGTTGTTGTGTTTGCACGAATAGCAGCATGGACGCACTGCACAAATCCAAGGGAGATGCAGTGAATGGGATTGGGGAGAGAGAGCATGCCGATGAGCACGAAAGGGGGGGTCATGCAGTCCAGCAACTCAAGCTATGCAAGGCTACATACGACAAGCATGGACGCGATTTGTGTGGAAGACACAAATCGCAATAGAGTTGCAGGTGTTTTCTCTGTGCGAGCTAGGTTGGCAAGCCCAAGGAGGACCAGATTGACCTACACACATAGAAGAGGATGTATGGGCGTGGGGTTGCTTACCAACGTGCAGAGGAATATGCGCAAAGGCGGGAATGGATGCCCATAGCAAGCACCTACGCGTTTTTTCTTCAATTTAAAAGATGCCTTTTGGAATAGAATCTTGCAAATTAATGGGTTTCAGTAGGTTGTTAGAGATCAAAGGACGATTGATATCGCAACTATGCATGTATTTTTGTCATTGCTCTTAAATCAAAACATGTGTTAATCGAGCCACAAATGAAAACATTTGAAACAATTTAGAATTGTGTAGAGAAACACTATTTGCAAGTGTATTGTTCAATTGGTGGCAATTTGCAATGGACGAAATATGAAGGCTTTGAATGAGACATATGAACCCCCAATAAAATATAGCTCCAAAAGTAAGGAGACTTTTTGTTTGGCTCTAGTATTTTTTTTAATGCTCAAATGTCTTGCTCTTTGGCTACCTACAAACATTAATTAGTTGGCCAGATTCCAAAGAATCTTTGAGAATCTGAACACCCCAAAGGGAAAGTAATCACCATCACAGGCTCGGCCCCCTCCTCCCGAACTTTGCCATTGCCCAGCTATTCTGTCCCTCCTCCCGTCTCTAAAATCTGCGTCCTTTGCACTGTGACTCTGCTATCCCTCGTTACCTGCCAAAACAGAGAAAAGCATTCCCTCGTGAGTCTTTTTCAATCGAACCCCAGCTCACCTCCAGCCAGCCATGTCGCCCTCTTGTGCACAGATCCCCGTCTCTGCAGCTTTGCGAGGAATCCATGCCTCCGCCTCTTCTTCCATGTGCACCTCCTCGTGGTTCAGAAGCTAACTCCCACAGAGAAAAGGCCTGCATCTCTGCCTGCCCTCCGGAGAGAGAGAGAGAGAGAGAGAGAGAGAGAGAGAGAGAGGTGTCTGCCTATCGTTTGTAGCCCAACACATCCTTGGCAAAGAACGCACCCAGTGCAGCTCGAGCTGCCGGAGTACGCGACCGCCCTGGATTGTGAAGCCTGCGCGCGAAATCGAGCCCATGAGTTTTTTGAGGCTCTAGGTCGTCGAAAACCATGAAGAAAGAGAGAGCACTCGCAGACTAGAGTAAAAGAGAGAAAAATATCTCCAGAAGAGACACTTGGAAAGGTTCGAGCCTAGAGAGAGAGAGAGAAAAGACATCTTTCCTTTTTGCCATTTAGGTCTAAAAGGATCTTCTGATATTCTAACGAAACTAATGAATCCAAAATTGGGGAGGCCTACTGGGGTTAGCATGGGATACGAGGAGATTTTTTTTTGAGAGAAATTACAACTCATACACACGAATTAATGAGGTGGAGCATTCCAGAGGTGGAGCATTCCAACTGAATAAGATTGGCGAACCCATCGTATAGACTTAGGGAACAGCCCCTAAGGGTCACATGTCACAGGAGCTATCAAGGGGATTTGAACCCAAGACCTTGGACACACGAGCCTCTTGCTCTATCAACTGAGCTAGCACTCGTTGACATATGAGGAGATTTTGACAAGTGGTTTCTTTTCAGTCAGTTTCACTCAAAATCATTACTTGAAGTGGAAGAATGAATTATCCAGCCTTGAATTTCCCTTTGTTGGCCCCTACTTTTTGTGTCCTTAAGTTGGGGGTATACCCTAGTAATAGTGTGATTTGCACACTGTTTCCCTCTATTGGCCCCTACTTTTTGTGTCCTTAAGTTGGGGGTTTTACCCTAGTAGTAGTGTGATTTGCACACAGGCTTTGTTGTTAATTGGAACGAGCTTGAAACGACATGTTCTTTGGATGGGCAAGGGTAGAAGACTACGATCGCCAACTCTTTCGATTTTGCCAAAGTTGAGACACAACGAGTAGTGTTTGCTTAGGCAAGTGGACAAGGGTTAATAAACCTTGGCCGTGTGAATGTGCCTTAACACACGAAGCATGTGTCAAATACAAAAATGCGATCAGAGGGTAGTTGTTTGTGTAATTGGATATTTTTGAGAGTATAAAATGCAAAACGCGTTCATGGTTTGGACGTATTCCCCTATGGCTGCCGGCGGTAGCGTGGTGATGAAAGAGGAAGGGGACTATAATAAATATAAACAATGGCTTGGGGCCTAGGTGAGAACGAGTCGCAGCCTTGTCACGGGTTGACGGAGCAATGAGCAATGAGCATTCAGGGCAGGGATAAAATGTGGGGAAGGAGCTGACTTTCAATGAGATCGAGCTGATTATACAAATTACATACAGTGCAGGGAGCGCTCTCTCTCTCTCTCTCTCTCTCTCACACACACACACACACAGAGACACACTGATCTTCTCCCCCCTTCTTCTTCTTCTTCTTCTTCTCTCTCTCTCTCTCTCTCTCTCTCTCACTCTCACAATAAGTAACATGCGGCAGCTGCTGGCAGCATGGATGCTCGTAGTAGCGGTAGTGGTGATGGCGGCCGGGCGGGCGGCCGCAGCCCGTTCTCTGCTTTCGTCAGCCGGCGGCGCATTATGGGCGGCCAACCTGGATCTGCTGTCGGGGGTGGAGATTCCGGCCGAGATAGCGGTGCCGGCTGGACACAGCCTGCAGGGGGCCATCAGAGCGGAGGGACATCAGCACTATCAGTTCAACGGCACGGCATGGTTCCTCATCAACGCCACCGCCAAGCTCCACAATAGCCCCAGCGGGACCGATGCAGTGGGACGCCATTTCTTCCTTGAGGAGCCTGACGCCCTGGGCGGACAGCCCACATGGGAAAGCGTTGACGAGCGCTACCTGCCCGCTCTCATCTCCGCCGTCACCGCCAACAGCGTCGTTGCCCACACCGTGGATCCCGATTCCATCACTTGGAACCTCCTCGTTGCTACCTCCCATTATGGCAATGTTGAGTAAGTCTCTCTCTCTCTCTCTCTCACACACACACACACACACACACACACACACACACACACACACACGCATCAAATAGTGGCTATAATTTTTCTATGATAGTGGCTATGTCAGGCTGCGCTACCACTTTGAGTCAACAGTGTCCTCTCAATAATAGTCAGCACAAGTGGTGTTGTATGCACCAAAAACATCTACACTCGGACAAAACATTTGTAATATTGTGTGTTAACATCAATGAAAAAACTTATCATTCTAAGGAGAGTGTGAAGTAGCCACCACTACACATGCTTTGTCAACCAATAACCTTCCTACAAACATGACATTGTGCTCAGAGAATTAGAATTAGCAGGTTTCAAGTTGAAAATCTTCTCTAACCAATGGAATTTGCTTCTTAATGTAGGAAGCCACTTGGTCATGTAACTTACGTGCAACGGATCCTAACTAGGCGCGGCCTACCACCATCTACCACAGAAGGAGTGAGCATCGGTGCCATTCACTCCTCCAAGTATTATGCTGTCTATACTTTCTATGTTCAACGTAGATAATATATGGTGCAGAGAGCCTAGTCTACGACAGGATCCTTTCTTTCATTGAAGTTTGTGAAGTCTAGAAAACCACATTAGAAACATGTGGAATGGTTTATTTTTTGAGACAGTTTAATAATCACTTGAATGGTAACACTGTCAAAGAAGCAATAAGTGACCAAATTGTAAACCCCCAAAAAAGCTGGCAAAGCTTTCAATTGCTTATTGTATGATATTGCTTGAGAGCCTTGTACATTCGGAGACGGCTTGGTGTATTTCATTTCTCTTTTGATTCATGATAGATTTCATAGTCTTCAAATCAACGTCATCATGTTACAAATTGTTGATAAAACTTCTGGTAGAGTCTTTTTCTCTCTTTTCTTGTGGACTCTCGTTGTGAACTTCTTGTGGACTCGTATGTTACCCCCTATAGGCTTCACATAGTGTATCTACTTTTGTTTTCCATTTTAGGGAATCTTCAAGGATTCCATTTGAGGTTGGCTCTCTTAGAACATTGCATTAAAACAGCGAAGCAGCACCTAGCCATCGAGTTCTTGATCTTGCTTTCGTGAAGGAAACTTAAATGAGTTGGGCTAGTTCGTCGTGATGGCATGGCTACCCTTTGAGCGAGTCCTTTTGTATGAACAAATCATGTGTTGCTCTTCCCCACCTCGGATGCCTCCTACCTTCCCTGCCATGCCCCCCCATGGCTTTTGTGTTTGCCTTGCACGTCGTTTGCCTTGACCATCTCCTTTTGCTAGTTGCCATAATCAACAACTTCCTCCCACCTGCCTTCCTTGCTAGCTCTCTAACTTGCGTTAGCTACTAGAGCCCCGCTACCTCGTACAACACGCCTTTTTCTCTTTTTGCTTGGAGTTAATCCCAAGGGTATCTCACCAGATTCTTCCTAGTAAATAAAGTGAAAATCTCATAGGATTGTGGTGTTGATAAACACCAAAAGTGAATAGTATGTACAACACATGGATTTGAATAATAACTACGAATTACATAAAACAAAGGAAGATACAAAAAAGATTTTGTTTACAAAATTGACTAGTATAGTCACAATAGAAGCTTCACATAATTCTACTCCACATTTGATACTATATCTAAACTTTGATCCAAGTGTGGTTGATGTGCACGAGTGAGGCTTTTTTTGGCTTTTAGAGCATGCTTTTTTGGAATCTTTATTCTAGAAAATGGTCCTTCTTTGTTGGGTCTCTATGATCAAACAATTGCATCTACAGTTTCCTACACTTGTGAGTTCTTATAGTTGACAACCCAATAACCCTTCCAACAATTCACTACAACATAACGTGAAGATATCGACGCATCATATATCGACGGAATTAGAGCACGTCGATATATGCGTCTATATACGCGTCACAATAAGCGTCGTTATACGCGTGGAAAGGTTTTATTTGCCATGCTTATATCGACGTAGAAAAGGAAAACCCGTGCGTGCAGGGGCCATTTTCGCCTGCTTAAATCGTGATCGAAACCTGCTGCGCAGGTATTATGTCACTCTCCCTCCCCCAACCCTTCTCTCTCTCTCTACATCGTGTGTGTGTGTGTGTAGGAGAGAGAGAGAGAGAGAGAGAGAGAGAGAGAGAGCGGTGTGTGTGTGTAGGAAAGAGAGAGAGAGAGAGAAATGTGTGTGTAGGTAATCAGAGAGAGAGAGAGAGAGAGAGAGAGAGAGAGAGAGATAATTAATGTATGCGTAGGAAATTAAAATTAAAGAAAGAAAAATTAAAGAGAAATGAAATGAAATGTTATATTAACGTCTTCGAAAGGCCAAAGTGACCTATGAGACAAGAAAGTTACAATGTGGTGGATCTGATACAAAGTCAGAGTAAAAAGATGACAAAATGACAAAATAAAATATTATGGAATCCTAAACTGCTGGGTGTGGACTAAACGGCTAAAACAGCTAGCTGGATAGGTAGATCATAGAAGTCCAGCATCTGTCGTTGGCGGATCTCATCAATCTCCTCCATGGTCAGTAGTTTGACCGAGCGTTATGCATGTCGAGCCAAAGTGACCTGGATCATCTGATGCAGCCTATGATTTCATTTGACCAGTTCAAAATACATTCGAAGCTCAACTCTCACCTTTACACATGAAAGTCCTCTAGGGAGCAACAACAGCGCCGTCGTTGCTCTTAGAGACAAGCTTCCTTCTCAAAAAAGGTTGGGCGGGGGCATATAACAAGCCGTAGGTCAAACGGATAGAAGAAATGCCCAAAATAAAAGCCGTTTTTGAAGTTCAGTTTGGTTTTCCTGCGGAAAAACGCAAACGGATTTCATAAACGGCTTTTACGTTGTAGGTCAAATCCGGTTGCGTTTTTCTATGGAAAAATGCAAACGAACTTCGGAAATGGTTTCTATGCCTACTGAAACGATCCGTAGTCAGTTAGATAGTCTTAAGGCAATGTCAAGAGCGTATATGGCAAGCCGTAGGTCAAACGGACAGAAGAACGTCAAATACACAAGCCATAGGTCAAATCCGGTTGTGTTTTTTTACGAAAACACGCAAACGGTCTTCGGAAACTGATTCTATGCTTACCGAAACCATCCGTAGTTCATTAGGTAGTCTTTAGGCAATGTCAAGAGCATGTATGGCAAGCCGTAGGTCAAACGGATAGAAGAAACGTCAAATACACAAGCCGTAAGTCAAATCCGATTGCGTTTTTCTACGAAAAAACGCGGACGGACTTTGGAAATTGATTCTACGCCTACCGAAACCATCCGTAGTCCATTAAGTAGTCTTAAGGCAATGTCAAGACCGTGTATGGCAAGCCGTAGGTTAAACGGACAGAAGAAACGTCAAATACACAAGCCGTAGGTTAAATCCAGTTGCGTTTTTCTACCAAAAAACGCAAATCGGACTTCGAAAATGGCTTCTATGCCTACTGAAACCATCCGTAGACAATTAGGTAGTCTTTAGGTAATTTCAAGAGCACGTATGGCAAGCCGTAGGTCAAACGGATAGAAGAAATGCCAAATACACAAGCCGTAGGTCAAATCCGGTTGCGTTTTTCTACGAAAAAACGCAAACGGACTTCGGAAATGGCTTCTATGCCTATCGAAACCATCCGTAGTTCATTAAATAGTCTTAAAGCAATGTCAAAAGCGCGTATGGCAAGCCGTAGGTCAAACGGATAGAAGAAACGTCAAATACACAAGCCGCAGGTCAAATCCGGTTGCGTTTTTCTACGGAAAAACGCAAACGGACTTTGGAAATGGCTTCTATGCCTACCGAAACCATCCGTAGTTCATTTAGTAGTCTTAAAGAAATATCAAGAGCGTGTATGGCAAGCCATAGGTCAATGGGTTTGAATTAACGCTAAATACACAATTCGTAGGTCAAATCCGGTTGTGTTTTTCTACGAAAAAACGCAAATGGATTTCGGAAATGACTTCTATGCCTACTGAAATCATCCGTAGTCTATTCGGTAGTCTTAAAGCAATGTCAAGAGTGCGTATGGCAAGCTGTAGGTCAAATGGATAGAAGAAACGCCAAATACACAAGTCGTAGGTCAAATTCGGTTGCGTTTTTCTATGAAAAAATGCAAACGGACTTCGGAAATGGCTTCTATGCCTACTGAAACCATTCGTAGATGATTAGGTAGTCTTTAGGCAATGTCAAGAGCGTGTATGGAAAGCCGTAGGTCAAACGAACAGAAGAAACGTCAAATACACAAGCCGTAGGTCAAATCCGATTGCGTTTTTCTACGGAAAAACACAAACGAACTTCGGAAATGGCTTCTATGCCTATCGAAACCATCCGTAGTTCATTAAGTAGTCTTAAAGTAATTTCAAGAGCGTGTATGGCAAGCCGTAGGTCAATGGGTTTGAATTAACGCCAAATACACAAGCCGTAGGTCAAATCCGGTTGCGTTTTTCTACGAAAAAACGCAAATGGATTTCGGAAATGACTTCTATGTCTATTGAAACCATCCGTAGTCCATTAGGTAGTTTTAAATCAATGTCAAGAGCGCGTATGGAAAGCCGTAGGTCAAACGGATAGAAGAAACGGATAGAAGAGGAAGAGCTGGCTATTGGATGTGACTGGAAGTATCATACATACATGGCACTGTGGTCGCATGGAAAGCATTTCAGAACACAACAAATTGACAGCAGAAGAAACATGTTTGACAGCGGGGTAATGGTTAGTTTCATGCAAAAGAGCAGGGCTAGTGTCAGAGACACGAATGAGAGCACTAGAAACCTAGATTATTGTGGTCTGGTGTCAGATATCCTGAAAGTAAGCTTCAGGCGGTTTGAGATGTTTTTGTTGGATGTGAAGTGGTTCAAGGTGATTACTTCTGGTTGCAATGCAACGGTACGCAGAGATGAAAACAAATTTGTGCAAATAGATTCTACAAAGGTTTGGATAGATGTGAGCGACACATTTGCTCTCCCCGAACATTGCGAGCAAGTGGTCTTTGTACCGGACCCTCGAGAGCGACAATGGTGGTTTGTGGTTCAGGTTGCTCCAAGAAATAAACAAGTATTTGAAGGGCAAGATCTCCTGGAGGAAAGTCAGTCAAACGACGTCCATACTACTGTGACATTAGATGAGATGGACGAAGGTATGGCAGAGAAAGCTGACAGATATACGAGGGATGACGCAGACGAGCTAGAATTGACACTTGTAGATGAAGATGCAATGGATGAAGACAATCTGCCAGAACGAGTTGGGATAGAGTTATGTTTGCAATTAGAGATAGACAATGAAACGGTGCAAGATCTTATCGATGATGCCTCACTCGTCGAGGCCTAGGCCTGTAAGTGTTTGTGTGAAGACGTTGATTTAAAATTAAGCTTGAAGTTAATTTAAACAACTGTGTTCTGATGCTTTATTTTACTTTCTTTGTGCAGGACTTTAGTATGGTAGACCAGTTTCCAGATCTCGCTTCTATGAGTGGAGATGCATTCATAGGCTTCGTTACATGGATGACGCTTGCTCAGATGGCAGAGGCTTCTCAGTACTGGGTAGCCAGAGGCACGGGTACTACGCCTCCGGGATTCACACCTTAGGGTCCGACGTCTAGGGGGGGGGGGGGGGGGGGGGGGGGGGGACGCCTATGGGTACGATGCCTGCTTCTCCCATCACAGCCACTTCTACACCTAGGGGTGGGACAGAGGTGGGTACGTCCTCATCTCCGCAGCAGAGGCGCACTCGACGATCTCGACGATCGTCAGGTGGAGGTGGTGGTTACTGTGGAGGAGGGTCCACAGATGCTTCGACCCCTCTTCGCTCACGACCCCCGTCCTACCTAGGCACACCTCTTGACACACCTCTTGGCACACTTCGGACACCTTGGGGGACACACGATCCTAGTGTCTCCAAGCTCTATACTGTACGGCCAGATGGTTCTATTGACATGGATAGAGTCGAAACTGAGATGCGACAGCGGATTCGCTAGCTCGTGGAGCTACAATTTTTGATCAGCATTCTGACGTCTTGGGATCAGCAGGAAAAGGACAAAGTCACTTACATAGTGGAGACCATCCTGAGAGAGTATCAGCCTGCTCCGGGTTCTGACGTTGTTCTGAGGAGGTGGATCAAGGGTGTTGCACGGGACACCGTGAAACATCGACGAGATGCAGCTCGAAAGGCTTTCAGGACCGGCTCGTCGAAGCCTTCGGGCATCCCACATGAGACATGGCTGCAGATCAGGGAGGATGAGCGGACAGCGACCACGCGGTTCAGACAGCAGCATGAGGCCGTACAGATACGACAGATGACCAGGGGGACATCTCATCTTGGCAGCGGAGGCGTCGACACCTTTCGCTATGAGTTTGTGAGTTTCTAATCCAATCTTAACTATGACGTTTTTTAAAACGCGATGAATCATGTATTCTTCTTACTCTGATTTTTGTATAAACGCAGAATCTTACGATGCATCGAGCCCCGACACGTCAGGAGGAGTCAGATGGATATCGCAGAGGTATCTATGAAGTATTGAATGATCTTGATGCTTCAGGAGAGTCCGTAGACTGGACGGCCTTACAGTCTCGCTGATCGCTTGAGGTGAGACGTTAATATGTGTGAGTTGATTTAATTAAGTAAGTATATGTGAAGTAATATCAATACTAATTTTGTGAGTTGTCCTATGTGCAGATTGTGACGCCTAGTCATCACTGGACCGGATTTCATATATATGCTTTGTGAGACACAGACACCCTTCTGTGTATCCTTTTATATAGACATATATATATGGTTATGATTATTGTTTAGACATTTATTGTTTTCCTGACCCTCATGGTTATTGTCATTGTCATTGTATAGACATGGTTATTTCTCATATTCTTGTATGGACATAGTTATGGTTCAGGTTTTGTTTATGGTTATGTTTAACTTTCTGGTTATGCTTATGGTTATTGTTAATTTTGTTTCTGGTTATGATCAAAGTGGTTATATTGGTCGGCTATGGTTTTAAGTTATGGTTATGGTTTGTTATGGTCATTGGCCTTAAATGTCATGTGAGATCCTACATGGATAGCATGTAGGAGGCGTATACATGATTTTTTTTTTGAAAAGTTTATGTAAAAACGAAGGGAACTCTGCCGAAATTTCTGCGAGAGTACGGTTGATTTTGGTCCTGCTCGCTGTCTTGGGCAGAGGGCAGGAAGTCTGGCTGTGGTGGTTGTGTCCATCTTTTCACTGGGCACAGGCCAGGCTACCTGCCCTCTGTCCAAGATTTTTTTTTTTTGTTATGGTCGTCGATATCTGCGTTGCTATATGCGTCCATATCTGCGTTGCAAATAAAGACTTTCCACACAGATATCGACACAAATAGCGACAGGTTCACAGGGACGTCTATATCGACGCAGATATCGATGCAGTGCGTTGATATATGCGTCGATGATAGCTTTTTTTGTTGTAGTGATTACTGTAAGCTTGAGTATCTGTCATCCCACTTTTTCTCGCGCAAGGTGCCCAATATTGAATCAAGATTTTCCTGTAGTTTGGTGATGTAGGCTCATTATCACTGTCAGATAAATCCATTGCAAGCCACACTGGATAGATTTCTGTGTCACTCGGAACAAGCATAAGAAAGTCACCTTGGTGCACATCAGACATAGGGTCAAACTCTTCCCTTGGCCTATCTCGTTGAGGCCCACAAAAATGATCGTTCAACTCTTCAAGGCTTAGGAATCTTTCTGCTCCTTGTTGAAAATTCATTGTAGTGCTTTGTAGGTGAGAATATTCTTGAGTTTTTGGCCAAAACATTTCATACAAGACTCCCTCTGATATGATTGCTTTTCCAATCTCTTCAATTACCTTACTCCAATAATCTATCACGGGTCTATAATATCGCGGAATACTGGAACCACTCTCTAAATTTCCCCAAAATTTTATATAGTTCTTTAGCCGCAAAATGACTTCTTCGTGGATCTTGACATACTCCACCATTGGTACTAGAGGTGGATCTCCATGTGGTAACATTGGCTTGCCTTCTGTGTCTGTTTTCCAAAGGCGAATACTTCCACTCCAACTTGATACACCTGCATGTGCCTTCTATTGCATCATTGGTGACTCATCCTACATAAAGAACCTGAACTGAAGCGGTTTGGAATGTCCAACAAGTATGTCTTGTCCATCACAAAGATAGCCATCACAATATTGCTTGAAATTGGGGATCCTTGTGAGAAAAAATGAAGCTGGAGATGAAGATGAACTATTTCGTAACGTATCCATCAAATGTGGCAAAGTATAGGTTTGTGTAAATCTCAACTTCTCTGAAAACCTACTAAACATGGCATCTATGTCCTCATGTGTATGCCCAACCATTAAAAATCCTAGCTGGATGGTTTTGAAAACACCCCTTGCAACAAGCATTGACAAATAGGCAAATAAGTATCAATTTTTGTTTTCCCCTGCACAATTATCCAATTGTAGCAACAAGTTCTCTGGCAACCTACGAAATGTTGACCCAAATTCCTCTTCTGCAATGGGCTCTTTTCCATCACTCAAGTTATGGTAGTCCAAAGCATCCCTTGAGTTCAAAGCATGTAGTAGTGAAATATTGCTCCTTGGAAGTCCATTTGTTACTAGATCACCAGAGGATGCTTATCTATCCTCTTTAGGTTATGTAAACAATTAGCAATTGAGCCAATTTTAAGATTTGGATAAGCTGGCCACAAACCATTCAAGACAAAGTGTCCGTAATGACCTTCTCCATGTCCATGAGTGATCATGCCAATCAATGCCACCTGCAGATTATATCTTGAATCCACACCCTTAGGAACAATGCGTAATCTAGGAATGGCAGTCTTCTTTTGATCCATCTTATCATGGATTATGCATACATATTTTTGTGGTTGAGTTTCTGAATACGTGCGCCAAAGAGAAGGTTTAGCTTCTAACCTTGCCTTGATTGAGCTACAAATATTGCACTTAGAGAACTCACTCGTCTTTGTTAAAGTGACATGTGAATACTCTTTGTTCCAAATTCTACCAAAAGAAGATTGGGATAGCTTCTTCTCATAGCCCATTTGGTCGAGTGTTGTGTTGATTTCACATAAAATATCCACTTGTTTATATGTTGATGGAATTACCAATTGAGTCTCTCTTGAGCCATCTACCAGTGTTCTACTTCTATGTGGCATCTTCTCATAGTTGTTTTCCACAAACTCATTTAGTAGTGCTCTTGCTAAACTAGTATGTTGAAGTCCCCTTCTCATTGTACATGTGTTCCCATGTACATATTGGCGCACACTATTTTCAAAGTTCTCCTTGTATCGATAAAATGATGTCTTTGGTATTCCAGGCAGCTCATACCATGCTCTACAACAAACAATAGAGCCATTCAGCCTGAATTGGTATCGTGACTTCTCATCTTTCTGATAACATATAGAAAGAACATCATAAACATAATTAGTGCGTGCTTTTTGAGACTCCCCAAAATTGTTGTCATAACCTTGTCACCATATCACGATCTGCAAACTGGCAACATTTTTGTGCACAACATTCAATGCATGATACCCTTTGAATTGATTTGTTTGAAAGGTAAAAAGTGGAAGCTGGTGCTGCTTTTGATTTTTGAGTCCTGTTCATGAAAGTGTATCGTCTCTTCCTTGACAACTGGACAACATTACTCCCATCAAGTTTTTTTCCAACATTGTCATCGTTGGATACATCCTCATATGTAGCATGCATGCCATCAACAGGAACAAAGCGTTGTAATGGGCTCCCATTCAACAATGTTGTCTGCTTGATGGGCCACTTTAGTAAAGTGATGCTACCCACTTCAACCACATCATCAATGCTTGCATTTGCTCTTTCAATACCCACACCCACACAATCATGACCAAGTTCGTGAAAGTTGACATAATCATGTGGAAATACATATAAGATGGTCCCTTCATTCATGGTTTGCATCATTGTGTCATCTTTTAAAAGGATCCTCTGATTTCTCCAAGACTCTCGAATCACTGCTTCAAATTCTGGGCTTGTCATAGGTATTGCATCTGTAACTAGAGGATCAGAATGATCATGTTCTTCATCACCATTGTAGCTTTCCTGTGGATCAATTAAGTTCCCATTTAATATAAAAGATCGCAAAAGAAGCTTTGACCATCGAACAACACTCCATAATGAGCCTTGGAGAGACGAAGTATCCATTGTAGGAAAAGGTAGGACCACATGCTTCAAGCATTCCTCCACTAGTATGGAGACATTTCCTTGCCCTATCTTTGTACCACCACAAGTGGAATCTGGATCTGTACACACACAACCAATACCAACAATTTCATTGTCAAGTATCATATGTACTTTCTCCCCAGATTTGAAGTCCATCCTGTAAGTGAAAAAGATTACATTGTTAAATCCATAGTTATAGAAAAATACTCTTCAAACAAAAAATCATGCTACAACATGAAAAAGGTTTGCATAGGTTAGACAAGTGGTGAACCTTGAGACCAAATCCTCCTTGCTATATTAATGGAAGCAAGGGTTGGAAATTATGGTGGATCTTGAAACCAAAGCATCCTTGCTATATTAGAGCATAAGTTGGACAAGTGGTGATACTTGCGTGATCTGTTAAAGTCGATTCTTGTAGCGAGTTCTGGATGTATGCTGAGCTGATTTTTCTCTAATCCATTTGTAGATATAATTGTAACTTCTGTTTCTCAACAAAAGTAGTGTTGTTTAGTGATACACCTAATGGACATAAATGGCTGAAACTAGGACATGTAGACCAAAAATACGTGTATTTCTTTGGATGAATATATACACTTTTTGGTGACCCTTACCACAAGTGGTGGACCTTGAGACCAGTGGACTATAAGGACCTCCAAACAATACCTTGTACACTCAATCCTTCTTGGTATCTAGGTTGGACAAGTGGTGGACCTTATTCAAATTCTCTAACCACTCTCTCTAACATGGTGACATAATTTAGGTGTGATAAATTCATATCTATGCAAAATAATATCAGTTTAAGCTTGTTAATTTGAATTTTTTTGAATTTATGTACAATTTAATGATTTGAGGTTTGCATATTTGAATTTAGGTGGGATAATGACATCTTTTTGTGGTAAACTTGAATTTAAAATCAATTTCACGTAGAATATTTTAAATTTAAGCGGTAAAATTTAAATTTTATAAAACAGTTTGAATTTTAAAATTGGGCGGGATATTTTAAAATTTAGGCGGGAAGGTTTTGAATTTATAGCACGATCTCCCTTACATAAGAGAGTATAGGTTGGACAAGTGGTGGACCTTAAAGCCAGAGCATCCATGCTACTGGACATGATAGGTAGGGAATCTAGTTGAATATTGTATGTATAATATATATGTAATAGATCTAGCTTGGACAAGTGGTGGACCTTAGAACAAAACCACATGTAAAACATATCATGTACATTCCAAGTGGTGAGAAACAATATCATTTAGGATATAGTCTTATAGGTTGGACAAGTGGTGGACCTTAATACCCAAACCTTCTTACTATAATGACATAGAGTGGAAAAGTGGTGAATCTTGAGACCAAAGCACTCATGCTACTAAGGATAATAGGTTGGACAAGTGGTGGACCTTGAATTTAAACCCCCCATGTACAAAATATCATGGGCTTAAGGTATTTCAATGGAGCCTAGAATCTTGGAGCCATGGTGCAGCTTGCTTCTCTTCATGTTTCAATGGAGCCTATCTTGAACAAATGGTGGAGCATCCTTCTCTCCAAGTTTCAATGGAGCCTAGGTTGGACAAGTGGTGGACCTTTGCTTCTCTCTATGTTTCGATAGAGTTAGCTTGCACAAATGGTGGACCTTGGAATCAAACCCCCATGTAAAAACTATCATGGTAACTCCAAGTGGTGAGAAAAAATAACGTTTGAGATATAATCTTATATGTTGGACAAGTGGTGGACCTTAACACCAAGATCTTCTTAATATAATGACATAGAGTGGAAAAGTGGTGAATCTTGAGACCAAACCACTCATGCTACTAGAGATAATAGGTTGGACAAGTGGTGGACCTTGAATATAAACCCCCCATGCACGAAATATCGTGGGCTTAAGGTATTTCAATCGAGCTTAGCATCTTGGAGACATGGTGCAGGTTGCTTCTCTTCATGTTTCAATGGAGCCTAACATTGACAAATGGTGGAGCATCCTTCTCTCCATGTTTCAATGGACCCTAGCTTGGACAAGTGGTGGACCTTTGCTTCGCGCTATATGTCAATAGAGTTAGCTTGGACATGTGGTGGACTTTGGAAGCAAACCCCCATGTAAAACCTATCATGGTCACTCCAAGTGGCGAGAGAACACTCTTTAAGATATAGGCTTATAGATTGGACAAGCGGTGGACCTTAACACCCGGATCTTCTTTATATAATGACATAGAGTGGAAAAGTGGTGAATCTTGAAACCAAACCACTCATGCTACTAGCGATAATAGGTTGGACAAGTTGTTGACCTTGAATGTAAACCCCCCCTGTACAAAATATTGTGGGTTTAAGGTATTTCAATGGAGCCTATCATCTTGGATACATGGTGCAGCTTGCTTCTCTTCATGTTTCAATGGGGCCTATCTTGGATAAATGCTGGAGCATCCTTCTCTCCATGTTTCAATGGAGTCTAGCTTGGACAAGTGGTTGATCTTTGCTTCTCTCTATGTTTCAATAGAGTTAGCTTGAACAAGTGGTGGACCTTGGAACCAAACACCCATGTAAAACCCATCATGGTCATTCCAAGTGGTGAGAAAGAATACCCTTCAAGATATAGCCTTATAGGTTGGACAAGTGGTGGACCTTAACACCCAGATCTTGTGAATATAATGACATAGAGTGAAAAAGTGGTGAATGTTCATACCAAACCGCTCATGCTACTAGCGATAATAGGTTGGACAAGTGGTGGACCTTGAATGTAAACCCCCCATGTACGAAATATCGTGGGTTTAAGGTATTTCAATGGAGCCTATCATCTTGAATACATGGTGCAGCCTGCTTCTCTTCATGTTTCAATGAAGCCTATCTTTGAGAAATGGTGGAGCATCCTTGTCTCTATGTTTCAATGGAGCCTAGCTTGGATAGTGGTGGACCTTGGAACCTGACTCCCATGTAAAACACATCATTATCACTCCAAGTGGCGAGAAAGAATAACGTTTAAGATATAGCATTATAGGTTGGACAAGTGGTGGACCTTAACAGCCAGATCTTCTTAATATAATGACATAGAGTGGAAAAGTGATGAATCTTTAGACCAAACCACTCATGCTACTAGCGATAATAGGTTGGACAAGTGGTGGACCTTGAATGTAAACCCCCCATGTACGAAATATCGTGGGTTTAAGGTATTTCAATGGAGCCTATCATCTTGGATACATGATGCAGATTACTTCTCTTCATGTTTCAATGGAGCCTATCTTGGACAAATGGTGGAGCATTCTTCCCTCCATGTTTCAATGGACCCTAGCTTGGACAAGTGGTGGACCTTTGCTTCTCGCTATGTTTCAATAGAGTTAGCGTGGAGAAGTGGTGGACCTTGCAACCAAACCGCCATGTATAACCTATCATGGTCACTCTAAGTGGTGAGAAAGAATACCCTTTAAGATATAGTTTTATAGGTTCGAGAAGTGGTGGACCTTAACACCCAGATCTTTTGAATATAATGACATAGAGTGGAATAGTGGTTAATATTGAGACCAAACCACTCATGCTACTAGGGATAATAGGTTGGACAAGTGATCGACCTTGAATGTACAATATATAGTGGGTTTAAGGTATTTCAATGGAGTCTATCATCTTGGACACATGGTGCAGCTTGCTTCTCTTCATGTTTCAATGGAGTCTATCTTGGAAAAATGGTGGAGCATCCTTCTCTGCATGTTTCAATGGACCCTAGCTTGGACAAGTGGTGGACCTTGGAACCAAACCCCCATGTATAACCTATCATGGTCACTCTAAGTGGTGAGAAAGAATACCCTTTAAGATATAGCTTTATAGGTTGGACAAGTGGTGGACCTTAACACCAAGATTTTCTTAATATAATGACATAGAGTGCAAAAGTGGGGAATCTTGAGACCAAACCACTCATGCTACTAGCGATAATAGGTTGGACAAGTGATGGACATTGAATGTAAAACCCTCATGTACGAAATATCGTGGGTTTAAGGTATTTCAATGGAGCCTATCATCTTGGATACATGGTGCAGCTTGCTTCTCTTCATGTTTGAATGGAGCCTATCTTGGACAAATGGTGGATATTTTAATGGACCCTGGCTTGGGCAAGTGGTGGACCTTTGCTTCTCGCTATGTGTCAATAGAGTTAGCTTGGACAAGTGGTGGACCTTGGAACCAAACCCCCATATATAACCTATCATGGTAACTCCAAGTGGCGAGAAAGAATACCCTTTTAGATATAGCCTTATAGGTTGGATAAGTGGTGGACCTTAACAACCAGATCTTCTTAATATAATGACATAGAGTGGAAAAGTGGCGAATCTTGACCGCAAACCACTAATGATACTAGTGATAATAGGTTGGACAAGTGGTGGACCTTGAATGTAAACCCCCCATGTAAGAAATATCGTGGCTTTAAGGTATATCAATGGAGCCTATCATCTTGGATACATGGTGCAACTTGCTTCTCTTCATGTTTCAAGGGAGCCTATCTTGGACAAATGGTGGAGGATTCTTCTCTCCATGTTTCAATGGAGCCTAAGTTGGACAAGTGGTGGACCTTTGCTTCTCTCTATGTTTCAATAGAGTTAGCTTGGACAAGTGATGGATCTTAAATCCAAACCCCCATGTAAAACCCATCATGGTCATTCCAATTGGTGAGTAAGAATACACTTTAAGATATCGCCTTATGGGTTGGACAAGTGGTTGACCTTAACACCCAGATCTTCTGAATATAATGATAGAGTGGAAAAGTGGTGAATCTTGAGACCAAACCACTCATGCTACTAGTGATAATAGGTTGGACAAGTGGTGGACCTTGAATGTAAACCCCCATCTACGAAATATCGTGGGTGTAAGGTATTTCAATGGAGCCTATCATCTTAGATACATGGTGCAGCTTGCCTCTCTTCATGTTTCAATGGATCCTATCTTGGACAAATGGTGGAGCATCCTTGCCTCTATGTTTCAATGGATAGCTTGGACAAGTGGTGGACCTTGGACCAAACCCCCATGTAAAACCTATCATGGTCATTCCATGTGGTGAGAAAGAATACCCTTTAAGATATAGCTTTATAGGTTGGACAAGTGGTGGACCTTAACAACCATATCTTTTTAATATAATAACATAGAGTGAAAAAGTGATGAATCTTGAGACCAAACCACTCATGCTACTAGGGATAATAGGTTGGACAAGTGTCAGAACTTTAATGTAAACCCCTATGTATGAAATATCGTGGGTTTAAGGTGTTTCAATGGAGCCTATCATCATGGATACATGGTGCAACTTGCTTCTCTTCATGTTTCAATGGAGCCTATCTTGGACAAATGGTGGAGCATCCTTCTCTCCATGTTTCAAGGGATCCTAGCTTGGAAAAGTGGTGGACCTTTGCTTCTTCCTATGTTTCAATAGAGTTAGCTTGGACAAATGGTGGACCTTGGAACCAAATCGCTATGTATAACCTATCATGGTCACTCTAATTGGTGAGAAAGAATACCCTTTAACATATAGCCTTATAGGTTGGACAAGTGGTGGACCTTAACACCTAGATCTTCTTAATATAATGACATAGAGTGTAAAGGTGGGGAATCTTGCGACCAAACCACTCATGCTACTAGCGATAATAGGTTGGACATGTGATGGACCTTGAATGTAAACCGCCCATGTACGAAATATCGTGGGTTTAAGGTATTTCAATGGAGCCTATCATCTTGGATACATGGTGCAGCTTGCTTCTCTTCATGTTTCAATGGAGCCTATCTTGGACAAATGGTGGAGCATCCTTCTCTCCATGTTTCAATGGACCCTAGCTTGGACACGTGTTGGACCTTTGAAGCAAACCCCCATGTAAAACCCATCATGGTCACTCCATGTGGCGAGAAAGAATAACGCTTAAGATATAGCCTTATAGGTTGGACAAGTGGTGGATCTTAACACCCAGATCTTCTTAATATAATGACATAGAGTGGAAAAGTGGTGAATCTTGAGACCAAACCACTCCTGCTACTAGCGGTAATAGGTTGGAGAAGTGGTGGACCCTGAATGTAAACCCCCCATGTACAAAATATCGTGGAGTTAAGGTATTTCAATGGAGCCTATCATCTTGGATACATGGTGCATCTTGTTTCTCTTCATGTTTCAATAGAGCCTATCTTGGACAAATGGTGGAGCATCCTTCTCTCCATGTTTCAATGGAGCGTATCTTGGACAAGTGGTGGATCTTTGCTTCTCTCTATGTTTCAATAGAGTTATCTTGGACAAGTGGTGGACCTTGGAACCAAACCCCCATGTAAAACCTATTATGGTCATTCCAAGTGGGGAGAAAGAATACCCTTTAAGATATAGTCGTATAGGTTCGAGAAGTGGTGGACCTTAACACCTAGATCTTCTGAATATAATGACATAGGGTGGCGAAGTGGTGAATCTTGAGACCAAATCACTCATGCTACTAGCGATAATAGGTTAGACAAGTGGTGGACCCTGAATGTAAACCCCCCATGAATGAAATATTGTGGATTTAAGGTATTTCAATGGAGCCTATCATCTTGGATACATGGTGCAACTTGTTTCTCTTCATGTTTCAATAGAGCCTATCTTGGACAAATGGTGGAACTTTGCTTCTCTCTATGTTCAATAGAGTTAGCTTGGACAAGTGGTGGACCTTGGACCAAACCCCCATGTATAAACTTTCATGTTCACTCCAAGTGGCGAGAAAGAATACCCTTTAAGATCTAACCTTATAGGTTCGACAAGTTGTGGACCTTAACACCCAGATCTTCTTAATATAATGACATAGAGTGGAAAAGTGGTGAATGTTGAGACCAAACCACTCATGCTACTAGGGATAATAGCTTGGGCAAGTGGTTGACCTTGAAATTAAACCCCCCATGTACGAAATATCGTGCGATTAAGGTATTTCAATGAAGCCTAGCATCTTGGAGACATGGTGCAGCTTTCTTCTCTTCATGTTTCAATGGAGCCTATCTTGGATAAATGGTGGAGCATCCTTCTCTCCATGTTTCAATGAACCTTAGTTTGGACAAGTGGTGGACCTCTGCTTCTCTCTATGTTTCAATAGAGTTAGGTTAGACAAGTTAGGTTAGACAAGTGGTGGACCTTAGAACCAAACCCTCATGTAAAACCTATCATGGTGATTGCAAGTGGTCAGAAAAAATACCCTTTAAGATATAGCCTTATAGGTTGGACAAGTGGTGGAGCTTAAGACCGAGATCTTATTAATATAATGACATAGAGTGGAAAAGTGGTGAATCTCAAGACCAAACCACTCATGTTACTAAGGATAATAGGTTGGATAAGTGGTGGACCTTGAATTTAAACCCCCCATGTACGAAATATCGTGGGCTAAACGTATTTCAATGGAGCCTAGCATCTTGGAGACATGGTGCAGGTTGCTTCTGTTCATGTTTCAATGGAGCCTATCTTGGACAAATGGTGGAGCATCCTTGTCTCCATGTTTCGATGGAGCGTAGCTTCGACAAGTGGTAGACCTTTGCTTCTCTCTATGTTTCAATAGAGTTAGCTTGGACAAGTGGTGGACCTTGGAACCAAACCCCCATGTAAAAGCCAACATGGTCACTCCAAGTGGCGAGAAAGAATAATGTTTAAGATATAGCCTTATACGTTGGACATGTGGTGGACCTTAACACCCAGATCTTCTTAATATAATGAAATAGAGTGGAAAAGTGGTGAATCTTGAGACCAAACCACTCATTCTACTAGGGATAATAGCTTGGACAAGTGATTGACCTTGAATTTAAACCCCACATGTACAAAATATCATGGGTTTAAGGTATTTCAATGGATCCTAGCATCTTGGAGTCATGGTGCAGCTTGCTTCTATTCATATTTCAATGAATCCTATCTTCGACAAATGGTGGATAATCCTTCTCTCCATGTTTCAATGGACCTTAGCTTGGACAAGTGGTGGACCTTTGCTTCTCTCTATGTTTCAATAGAGTTAGCTTGGACAAGTGGTGGACCTTGGAAGCAAACCCCCATGTAAAACATATCATGGTCATTCCAAAGAATACCCTTTAAGATATAGCCTTATAGGTTGGACAAGTGGTCGACCTTAAAACCCAGATCTTCTTAATATAATGACATAGAGTGGAAAAGTGGTGAATCTCGAGACCAAATCACTCACGCTACTAAGGATAATAGGTTGGACAAGTGGTGGACCTTGAATGTAAACTCCCCATGTACGAAATATCATGGGTTTAAGGTATTTCAATGGAGCCTATCATCTTGGATACATGGTGCAACTTGCTTCTCTTCATGTTTCAATGGATCCTATCTTGGACAAATGGTGGAGCATCCTTCTCTCCATGTTTCAATGGATCCTAGCTTGGATAAGTGGTGGACCTTTGCTTCTCTCTATGTTTCAATAGAGCTAGCTTGGACAAGTGGTGGACCTTGGAATCAAACCCCCATGTAAAAGCTATCATGGTAACTCCAAGTGGCGAGAAAGAATACCCTTTAAGATATAGCCTTATAGGTTGGACAAGTGGTGGACCTTACACCGAGATCTTCTTATATAATGACATAGAGTGGAAAAGTGGTGAATCTTGAGACCAAACCACTCATGCTACTAGAGATAATAGGTTGGACAAGTGGTGGCCCTTGAATGTAAACCCCCCATGTACGAAATATCATGGGGTGAAGGTATTTCAATGGAGCCTAGCATGTTGGAGACATGGTGCAGCTTGCTTCTCTTCATGTTTCAATGGAGAATAACTTGGACAAATGGTGGATCATCCCTCTCTCCATGTTTCAATGGATCCTAGCTTGGACAAGTGGTGGACCTTTGCTTCTCTCTATGTTTCAATAGAGTTAGCTTGGACAAGTGGTGGACCTTGGAACCAAACCCCCATGTAAAACCTATCATGGTGATTCCAAGTGGTCAAGAAAAAATACCCTTTAAGATATAGCCTTATAGGTTAGACAAGTGGTGGACCTTAACACCGAGATCTTCTTAATATAATGACATAGAGTGGAAAAGTACTGAATCTCAAGACCAAACGACTCATGCTACTAAAGATAATAGGTTGGACAAGTGGTGGACCTTGAATGTAAACCCCCCATGTACGAAATTTCGTGGGCTTAACGTATTTCAATGGAGCCTAGCATCTTTGAGACATGGTGCAGGTTGCTTCTCTTCATGTCTCAATGGAGCCTATCTTCGACAAATGATGGAGCATCCTTCTCTCCATGTTTTGATGGAGCCTAGCTTCGACAAGTGGTGGACCTTTGCTTCTCTCTATGTTTCAATAGAGTTAGATTGGACAAGTGGTGGACCTTGGAACCATACCCCCATGTAAAAGCCATCATGGTCACTCCAAGTGGCGAGAAAGAATAACGTATAAGATATAGCCTTATACGTTGGACAGGTGGTGGACCTTAACACCCAGATCTTCTTAATATAATGACATAGAGTGGAAAAGTGGTGAATCTTGAGACCAAACCACTCATTCTACTAGAGATAATAGCTTGGACAAGTGATTGACCTTGAATTTAAACCCCACATGTACAAAATATCGTGGATTTAAGGTATTTCAATGGATCCTAGCATCTTGGAGACATGGTGCAGCTTGCTTCTCTTCATGTTTCAATGAATCCTATCTTCGACAAATGGTGGATAATCCTTCTCTCCATGTTTCAATGGACCTTAGCTTGGATAAGTGGTGGACCTTTTCTTCTCTCTATGTTTCAATAGAGTTAGCTCGGACAAGTGGTGGACCTTGGAAGCAAACCCCCATGTAAAACATATCATGGTCATTCCAAAGAATACCCTTTAAGATATAGCCTTATAGGTTGGACAAGTGGTCGACCTTAAAACCCAGATCTTCTTAATATAATGACATAGAGTAGAAAAGTGGTGAATCTCGAGACCAAACCACTCACGCTACTAAGGATAATAGGTTGGACAAGTGGTGGACCTTGAATGTAAACCCCCCATGTACGAAATATCGTGGGTTTAAGGTATTTCAATGGAGCCTATCATCTTGGATACATGGTGCAGCTTGCTTCTCTTCATGTTTCAATGGAGCATATTTTGTACAAATGGTGGAGAATCCTTCTCTCCATGTTTCAATGGAGCCTAGCTTGGACAAGTGGTGGACCATTGCTTCTCTCTATGTTTCACTAGAGTTAGCTTGGACAAGTGGTGGACTTTGGAATCAAACCCCCATGTAAAACCTATCATGGTAACTCCAAGTGGTGAGGAAGAATACCATTTAAGATATAGCCTTATAGGTTGGACATGTGGTGGACCTTAACGCAGAGATATTCTTAATATAATGAAATAGAGTGGAAAAGTAGTGAATCTTGAAACCAAACCACTAATGCTACTAGAGATAATAGGCTGGACAAGTGGTAGCCCTTGAATGTAAACCCCCCAGGTACGAAATATCGTGGGTTTAAGGTATTTCAATGGAGTCTAGCATCTTGGATACATGGTGCAACTTGCTTCTCTTCATGTTTCAATGGAGCCTATCTTGGACAAATGGTGGAGCATTCTTCTCTCCATGTTTCAATGGATCCTAGCTTGGACAAGTGGTGGACCTTTGCTTCTCGCTATGTTTCAATAGAGTTAGCTTGGACAAGTGGTGGACCTTGGAACCAAACCCCCATGTAAAACCTATCATGGTCACTCCAAGTGGCGAGAAAGAATATCCTTTAAGATATAGCCTTATAGGTTGGACAAGTGGTGAACCTTAACACTCAGATCTTCTTAATATAATGACATAGAGTGGAAAAGTGGTGAATCTTGAGACCAAACTACTCATGCTACTAGCGCTATTAGGTTGGACAAATGGTGGACCTTGAACGTAAAGCCCCCATGTACGAAATATCATGGGTTTAAGGTATTTCAATAGATCCTACCATCTTGGAAACATGGTGCAGCTTGCTTCTCTTCATGTTTCAATGGAGTCTATCTTGGACAAATGGTCGAGAACCCTTCTCTCCATGTTTCAATGGACCCTAGCTTGGACAAGTGGTTGACCGTTGCTTCTCTCTATGTTTCAATAGAGTTAGCTTGGACAAGTGGTGGACCTTGGAACCAAACCCCCATGTAAAACCTATCATGGTCACTCCAAGTGGCGAGAAAGAATACTCTTTCAGATATAGCCTTATAGATTGGACAAGTGGTGGACCTTAACACACAGATCTTCTTAATATAATGACATTGAGTGGAAAAGTGGTGAATCTTGAGACCAAACCACTCATGCTACTAGCGATAATACCTTCAATCTGAACCCCCCATGTACGAAATCTTGTGGGTTTAAGGTATTTCAATGGAGCCTATCATTTTGCATACATGGTGCAGCTTGGTTCTCTTCACGTTTCAATGGAGCCTATCTTGGAGAAATGGTAGAGAATCCTATTCTCCATGTTTCAATGTACCCTAGCTTGGACAAGTGGTGGACCTTTGCTTCTCGCTATGTGTCAATAGAGTGAAAAAGTGGTGAATCGTGAGACCAAACCACTCATGCTATTAGGGATAATAGCTTGGACATGTGGTTGACCTTGAATTTAAACCCCCCATGTACAAAATAACGTGGGTTTAAGGTATTTCAATGGAGCCTAGCATCTTGGAGACATGGTGCAGGTTTCTTCTCTTCATGTTTCAATGGAGCCTATCTTGGATAAATAATGGAGCATCCTTCTCTCCATGTTTCAATGGACCCTAGCTTGGACAAGTGGTGGACTTTTGCTTCATTCTATGTTTCAATAGATTTAGCTTGGACAAGTGGTGGACCTTGGAACCAAACCCCCATGTAAAACCTATCATGGTCATTCCAAGTGGGGAGAAAGAATACCCTTGAAGATATAGCCTTATAGGTTGGACAAGTGGTGGACCTTAACAACCAGATCTTCTTAATATAATAATATAGAGTGAAAAAGTGGTGAATCTTAAGACCAAACTACTCATGCTACTAGGGATAATAGGTTGTACAAGTGGTAGACCTTGAATGTAAACCCCCTATGTACGAAATATCGTGGTTTTCACGTCTTTCACTGGAGCCTATCATCTTGAATACATGGTGCAACTTGCTTCTTTTCATGTATCAATGGAGCCTATCTTGGACAAATGGTGGAGTATCCTTCTCTCCATGTTTCAGTGGAGCCTAGGTTGGACAAGTGGTGGACCTTTGCTTCTCTCTATGTTTCAATAGAGTTAGCTTGGACACGTGGTGGACCTTCGAACCAAACTCCCATGTATAACCTATCATGGTCACTCCAAGTGGCGAGAAAGAATACCCTTTAAGATATAGCCTTATAGGTTAGACAAGTGATGGACCTTAACACCTAGATCTTCTTAATATAATGAGATAGAGTGGAAGAGTGGTGAATCTTTAGACCAAACCACTCATGCTACTAGCGATAATAGGTTGGACAAGTGGTGGACCTTGAATGTAAACGCCCCATGTACAAAATATCGTGGGTTTAAGGTATTTCAATGGAGCTTAGCATCTTGGACACATGGTGCAGCTTGCTTTTCTTCATGTTTCAATGCAACCTATCTTGGATAAATGGTGGAGCATCCTTCTCTCCATGTTTCAATGGAGCCTAGCTTTTACAAGTAGTGGACCTTTTCTTCTCTCTATGTTTCAATAGAGTAAGCTTGGACAAGTGGTGGACCTTGGAACCAAACCCCCATGTAAAACCTATCATGGTCATTCCAAGTGGGAAAAAAGAATTCTCTTTAAGATATAGCGTTATAGGTTGGACAGGTGGTGGACCTTAACAACCAGATCTTCTTAATATAATAACATAGAGTGGTAAAGTGGTGAATCTTGAGACCAAACCACTCATGCTATAAGTTGGACAAGTGGTGTACCTTAAATGTAAACCCCCCATGTACGAAATATCGTGGGTTTAAGGTGTTTCAATGACATGGTGCAACTTGCTTCTCTTCATGTTTCTATGGAGCCGGCCTATCTTGGACAAATGGTTGAGCATCCTTTTCTCCATATTTCAATGGATCCTAGCTTGGACAAGTGGTGGAGCTTTGCTTCTCTCTATGTTTCAATAGAGTTAGCTTGGATACGTGGTGGACCTTGGAACCAAACCCCCATGTAAAAGCTATCATGGTCATTCCAAGTGGTGAGAAAGAATACCCTTTAAGATATAGCCTTAACAACCAGATCTATCTTAATATAATGACATAGAGTGGAAAAGTGGTGAATCTTGAGACCAAACCACTCATGCTACTAGCAATAATAGGTTGGACAAGTGGTGGACCTTGAATGTAAACCCCCAATGTAGGAAATGGGTTTAAGGTAGTTCAATGGAGCCTATCATCTTGGATACATGATGCAGCTTGATTCTCTTCATGTTTCAATGGAGCCTATCTTGGACAAATGGTGGAAAATCCTTTTCTCCATATTTCAATGGAGCCTAGCTTGGACAAGTGGTGGACCTTTGCTTCTCTCTATGTTTCAATAGAGTTAGATTGGACACGTGGTGGACCTTGGAATCAAACCCCCATGTAAAACCTATCATGGTAACTCCAAGTGGCGAGAAAGAATACCCTTTAAGATATAGCCTTATAGGTTAGACAAGTGGTGTACCTTAACACCTAGATCTTCTTATAATAATGAGATAGAGTGGAAGAATGGCAAATCTTGAGACCAAACCACTCATGCTACTAGCGATAATAGGTTGGACAAGTGGTGGGCCTTGAATGTAAACCCCCCATGTACAAAATATCGTGGGTTTAAGGTATTTCAATGGAGCTTAGCATCTTGGTGCAGCTTGCTTCTCTTCATGTTTCCATGGAGCCTATCTTGGATAAATGCTCGAGCATCCTCTTCTCCATGTTTCAATGGAGCTTAGCTTGTACAAGTGGTGGACCTTTTCTTCTCTCTATATTTCAATAGAGTTATCTTGGACAAGTGGTGGACCTTGGAACCAAACCCCCATGTAAAAGCTATCATGATCATTCCAAGTGTTGAGAAAGAATACCCTTTAAGATATAGCCTTATAGGTTGGACAAGTGGTGGACCTTAACACCCAGATCTTCTTAATATAATGACATAGATTGGAAAAGTGGTGAATCTTGAGACCAAACCACTCATGCTACTAGCAATAATAGGTTGGACAAGTGGTGGACCTTGAATGTAAACCCCCAATGTACGAAATATTGTGGGTTTAAAGTATTTCAATGAAGCCTATCATCTTGGATACATGGTGCAACTTGCTTCTCTTCATGTTTCAATGGAACCTATCTTGGACAAATGGTGGAGCATCCTTCTCTTTATGTTTCATTGGAGGCTAGGTTTGACAAGTGGTGGACCTTTGCTTCTCTCTATGTTTCAATAGAGTTAGCTTGGAAACGTGGTGGACCTTCGAACGAAACCCTCATCTATAACCTATCATGGTCACTCCAATTGGCGATACAGAATATCCTTTAAGATATAGCCTTATAGGTTAGACAAGAGGTGGACCTGAACACCTAGATCTTCTTAATATAATGAGATAGAGTGGAAGAGTGGTGAATCTTGAGACCAAACCACTCATGCTACTAGCGATAATAGGTTGGACAAGTGGTGGACCTTGAATGTAAACCCCCCATGTAGAAAATATCGTGGGTTTAAGGTATTTCGATGGAGCTTAGCATCTTGGACACATGGTGCAGCTTGCTTCTCTTCATGTTTCAATGGAACCTATCTTGAATAAATGGTGGAGCATCCTTCTCTCCATGTTTCAATCGAACCTATCTTGGACAAGTGGTGGACCTTTGCTTCTCTCTATGGTTCAAAAGAGTTAGCTTGGACAAGTGGTGGACCTTGCAACCAAACCCCCATGTAAAACCTATCATGGTCATTCCAAGTGGTGCGAAGGAATACCCTTTAAGATATAGCCTTATAGGTTGGACAAGTGGTGGACCTTAACACCGAGATCTTCTTAATATAATGACATAGAGTGGAAAAGTGGAGAATCTTGAGACCAAACCACTCATGCTACTAGTGATAATAGGTTGGACAAGTGGTGGACCTTGAATGTAAACCCCCCATGTTGGAAATATCATGGGTTTAAGGTATTTCAATGGATCCTAGCATCTTGGGGACATGGTGCATCTTGCTTCTCTTAATGTTTCAATCGAACCTGGCTTGGACAAATGGTGTAGTATCCTTCTCTTTATGTTTCAATGGACCCTCGCTTGGACAAGTGGTGGACCTTTGCTTCTCTCTATGTTTCAATAGAGTTAGCTTGGACAAGTGGTGGACCTTGGAACCAAACCCTTATGTAAAAACTATCATTTGCATTCCAAGTGGTGGGAAATAATACCATTTAAGATATAGCCTTATAGGATGGACAAGTGGTTGACCTTAACAACACGATCTTCTTAGTATAATGACATAGAGTGGAAAAGTGGTGAATCTTGAGACCAAACCACTCATTCTAATAGGGATAATAGCTTGGACAAGTGGTTGACCTTGAATTTAAGCCCCACATGTACAAAATATCGTGGGTTTAAGGTATTTCAATGGATCCTAGCATCTTGGAGACATGGTGCAACTTGCTTCTCTTCATGTTTCAATGAAGCCTATCTTCGATAAATGGTGGATCATTCTTCTCTCCATATTTCAATGGAGCCTAGCTTGGACAAGTGGTGGACCTTTGCTTCTCTCTATGTTTCAATAGAGTTAGCTTGGACAAGTGGTGGACATTGGAACCAACTCCCCATGTAAAACATATCATGGTCATTCCAAGTGGTGAGTAAGAATACCCTTTAAGGTATAGCCTTATAGATTGGACAAGTGGTCAACCTTAAAACCCTGATCTTCTTAATATAATAACATAGAGTGGAAAAGTGGTGAATCTTGAGACCAAGCCGCTTATGCTACTAAGGATAATAGGTTGGACAAATGGAGGAGTATCCTTCCCTTCATGTTTCAATGGACCCTAGCTTGGACAAGTGGTGGACCTTTGCATCTCGCTATGTGTCAATAGAGTTAGCCTGGACAAGTGGTGGACCTTGGCACCAAACCACCATGTATAACCTATCATGGTCACTCTAAGTGGCGATAAAGAATACCCTTTAAGATATATCCTTCTAGGTTGGACAAGTGGTGGACCTTAACACCCAGATCTTCTTAATATAATGACATAGAGTGGAAAAGTGGTGAATCTTGAGACCAAACCACTTATGCTACTAGCGATAATAGGTTGGACAAGTGGTGGACCTAGAATGTAAACTTCCCACGTACGAAATATCATGGCTTTAAGATATTTCAATGGAGCTTATCATCTTGGATACATGGTGCAGCTTGCTTCTCTTCATGTTTCAATGGAGCCTATCTTGGACAAATGGTGGAGCATCCTTCCCTCCATGTTTCAATGGACCCTAGCTTGGACAAGTGGTGGACCTTTGCTTCTCGTTATGTGTCAATAGAGTTAGCTTGGACAAGTGGTGGACCTTGGAACCAAAATTCCATGTATAACCTATCATGGTCACTCTAAGCGGCGAGAAAGAATACCCTTTAAGATATATCTTTATAGGTTGGACAAGTGGTGGACCTTAACACCCAGATCTTCTTAATATAATGACATAGAGTGGAAAAGTGGTGAATCTTGAGACCAAACCACTCATGCTACTAGCGATAATAGGTTGGACAAGTGGTGGACCTTGAATATAAACCCGCCACGTACGAAATATCATGGCTTTAAGATATTTCAATGGAGCCTATCATCTTGGATACATGGTGCAACTTGCTTCTCTTCATGTTTCAATGGAGCCTATCTTGGACAAATGGTGGAGCATCCTTCCCTCCATGTTTCAATGGACCCTAGCTTGGACAAGTGGTGGACCTTTGCTTCTCGCTATGTGGCAATAGACTTAGCTTGGACAAATGGTGGACCTTGGAACCAAACCCCCATGTATAACCTATCATGGTCACTCCAAGTGGCGAGAAAGAATACCCTTTAAGATATAGCCTTATAGGTTGGACAAGTGGTGGACCTTAACACACATATCTTTTTAATATAATGACATAGAGTGGAAAAGTGGTGAATCTTGCGACCAAACCACTCATGCTATTAGTGATAATAGATTGGACAAGCGGTGGACCTTGAATATAAACCCATTATATACAAAATATCATTGGTTTAAGGTATTTCAATGGAGCTTAGCATCTTGGGGACATGGTGCAGCTTGCTTCTCTTCATGTTTCAATCGAACCTGGCTTGGACAAATGGTGGAGTATCCTTCTCTCCATGTTTCAATGCACCCTAGCTTGGACAAGTGGTGGACCTTTGCTGCTCTCTATGTTTCAATAGAGTTAGCTTGGACATGTGGTGGACCTTGGAACCAAACCCCTATGTAAAACCTATCACGTGCATTCCAAGTGGTGGGAAATAATACCATTTAAGATATAGCCTTATAGGTTGGACAAGTAGTGAACCTTAACACCTAGATCTTCTTAATATAATGACATAGAGTGGAAAAGTGGTGAATCTTGAGACCAAACCACTTATGCTACTAGGAATAATAGGTTGGACAAGTGGTGGACCTTGAATTTAAACCTCACATATACAAAATATCACGGGTTTAAGGTATTTCAATGGAGCCTAGCTTCTTGTAGACATGGTGCAACTTGCTTCTCTTCATGTTTCAATGGAGCCTATTTTGGACAAATGGTGGAGCATCCTTCTTTCCATGTTTCACTGGACCCTAGATTGGACAAGTGGTGGACCTTTTCTTCTCTCTATGTTTCAATAGAGTTAGCGTATATTAGACAATTAGCAGACCTCGAATCTCTCCATGTTGTTTAGAGTTGAGCTTGGACAAGTGGTGGACCTTGCTTCTCTCTTCCGTTAGTTTACTAGCTTAAAAGATTACTATGTATACTTGCTTAGATCTATCTTGAACAAGTGGTGGACCTTGTATTCACACAAACTTAATCCATTACAAAAAAGTATATGTTAAAATAACATTTGTTTTTTTTTTTTGTTTCAGGAAAGATGGCTTCAAAAAAACAGGTTGCAAGGGTTGCTGTCTCAATTGACTATACTTGCAATGATCTTAGGAAATGGTATTTGGACATACATGGTATAGAGGGTGCACAATTTCATAAGGTGCATCTCTTTATTGCCAAAAAGGAGAATGACAACTTTTTTGAAGATGTTGGACAAGTTGTGGAAGCATCTGTCTCTGTAGTTGATAGTCATCCGGAGGTGGAATGCATTGACATTCTAGTTCCAATAAATCTAGAATTTCAACTATCTCCAGGAGCATATGCATTGGAGCGCATGCTTAGAAACAAAGAAGAGACAATGTTTTCTCGAGGATGAAAGTTTGCAGAATTAAATCCAAATATCACAGCAGATCAACTTCAAAGCTCCATCATTGCCACACTACAACGAAAAAAGGTGAAAGCTTCACGACCACCATTCACAAAGAAGCAAGCAAAAGTGCAGAAAGTAGCAGCTAAGTGAACTAGTTCCATTTTGGATGTAGACAAGGCATCTTTGGCATACTCATCAACAGAGGGTTCAATGTCAAAGATGAGAATTGTGGATCCAAATGTTTTAGAAGCTAAGGCCATGAAAGGACAAGAAAAAGATACAGGTGGAATGAATAAGTACATAAACTATTTTCCTTTCCATTATAGGGAATTTGATATCCCTATTCAAATTTTTGGCTTGCTCCTGATCACTATAATGCATGTTATTATGGATAAAAAAAATGCTAAAAGTGTGTTATTTGATTTTCACGGAGTACGACCAAGCCTGCAGCATGTGCATATTTGATGCCTGTTCGAAATGCAAAGTCAAGAAGGGGACTCTTTGGCGTAGAAGAGGTAGAAGAGCAAAAAATTAAAGATTATCATTATTGGATTCTTGATGGGTAGCATTCAATCTATGCTGCAAAATTTTTGCTTCACAATGAACAAAACAACAAAGAGATATTTGAAAGACTGATTAGCGTGTATAAATTTAGAAAGGCTCGTATTGTTGTGAATGCTCCTTCATTTGTTGCAACTGCTATATCTGCCATTGCAAATGAGGAGGCTCAAGCATTGTCTGTCAAGCAACCTTACAGCCAAATATTGAGACATTTACGGAGTCAATGGGTCTTCTCAGGATGACCACCAAAGGCAGCAAGTGGAATTGCAGAGGGACATGCATATCGTTCCGAATGGGATGTAAGTTATTTTCTTTGTCTTTTTGATAGTGTTTAATTAACAAATCTTGCTCAATAGTTTAATTATTTCTCTATTTCTTTTTAGGCTTTTCTTCGATTGGAAAGAATGAGTGCAACAGCAAGTTTGATTACTAAACAGGCACACATGGTCACGTACTCTGATTCAATTTATGATTGCTGGATAGAAATCATTGAAAGGCTGGAAGAGGAGAATAAGAAACCCCCAAAAACTGTATTTAGATATCTTTGTGGCCTTGAGGAATCAGAGGTAAAGACTATTCAAGAAGAGATTACAGATGAGAAGATTTTACTGTCAAAGAGTGCAAAGGATGGTGATGCAACTGACATGTATGATCGAATCAAGCAGTTGAAGCAAGACAAATTGATTCAAGATGCACTTCTTGAAGGCTTCAACAATTTGAATGAGTCTTCACCATGTAAAGACTGGGAGGAGGTGGGTCAAAATGTATAACATCAATGATGTTGTTTATAAAACACTTTTAATGCTATGCGAGGAATGACTCAGATCTAGTTTGAAGCGTGGAAAAAGAAAATGCCTTTTCAGATGGAGCAATAAAATACATGCAATGGGAAATTCACTTCAAAAGGAGAAAAATTGAGCCTAGAGATTTGCCATGGTCAATCTATGTGGTGTGAGCCTACAAATGGAAGGCAATCTCTACTTGATGCGCCACTTTAATAATAAAGTGCCTATTGGCTTATGTGTTTTAGATATGACAAAAACGTTGGAGGCAATTTGAAGTGGAGTGAGGAGAGATTTAACAATGCTTTGGATGGAATCTTGGCTATTACTGGAGGGTCAACAGATCTTGGATTTGTCTTTCTTGCATTTGTGGATTTCACTAACTTCACAAAATTGCAATGTGCCTTTCAGGCCATGGGAGATAATCTGAGCTACCATTGTTGTGGTGCATTGCATCACTTTCCATCAGCTCCTTGCAAAGGAGCAATTCAATTCCTAGCAGTTATTGCCTCCTTGGGACAAGGCAATGCATTTGAAGACCTGAGAAGAAGATAAGAGGAACATCCCATGCCAATTGATTGTTCTCTTCTTCAAGTAGCAGATAAAGATATGTCAGATTTGCAATATTTGGAGGCCAAAAAAAGAGCTTTGGTCAAGCACTACATTCATACATATTGTTTTGAAGACCGCAAGCTTGTTGATGTTTTTGGTGATGGCTCCTTGGTTGCACAAGAAGGAATACAATAGAAAAAAGAAGTTATATGCTTAGTTGACAGTGTGGAGGAGGCAAACAACGTTGAGACCATGCTGCTAGACTTTGTTAAGTCTCATGGGATATAGAAAAATGGGTTGGACTTCAACAATCCACTTTGCAATCAGACGACACTGTGCCTATTACAGAGGAGTGCTCTCCACGAAGAGAAGAAGAAGAAGAACAACAACATCCTTTGTCAATGGAGGACTTTTTGGAAATGGAGACACGTATGTTTTGAGTTTCTTGTGCATGTTAGTGTTTCTTGTTACTGATTTGATACTCTTAATGTTAGATTTTGCTTTATATAGTATTGATTGAGTTTGTATTTTTTATCTCAAGCATTCAAGGTTTGAATGTAAATAGTAAATTACTTGAGTTTTTGAATGGTGGATCTTTAGACTAAAACTATAACATTTAATACTCACAAAGACTTAATTACTTAAGAGCTTGAACTCAATAAGTTTTGGACCTTTTATCAATACCCCCTTGATATGATACATTAGATCGTAGCATGGTTAAATGGTGATGCTTCATAAATTGAACCTAGCTTAGACAGGTGCTGGAGCCTAAATTTAAACTAACCTTGCTAGAAGGGAGCTTATGTTTGGACTTTGAGACTAGCATAAGTAATCAATTAGAGCATAGATTAGACATGTGGTGGTGGCCTTAGAGACCAAAATCTTAATGAGCTTGGAAAGGTGTTTAAGTACTGCATTTACTTAGTTTTAGTACTCACTAAAGGCATAGCTTGACAAAAGGTGGACCTTACATGGATCCTAATTTCAAGAGGTGTGGTAGACCTTGAAACCAAGCTCATATAGCTTGTTTAGTGCTCCAATGGAACCCACCTTAGACAAGTGAAGTACCTTGAAACCAAACCCCCATAATACAACATATTAAATAGGTTGGAAAATTGGTGGGATATGAAACCATCCATGATAGAGCATAGTATAGGTGAAAACGTAGTGGTCCTTATATCAATTACCCATGCATAGCTTGGACAAGTGGTGGACCTTGATTCTCTCTATGTTTCAATGGATCCTATCTTGGACTAGAGATATATCTTACTTATTCCATGCTTCAATGGATTGTAGCTTGGATAAGGAGTGGAACTTCAAACAAAACTCCACAGCATAGCATATATTAACAATTCATGGGTTTTATAGAGATTTTCTTGCCTATTTTGGAGAGTTGGTACACCTTTATTCTCCATTCTTCAATGGATCTGAGGTTGGACAAGCGGAGCTGGAGAAGTGGTCAACCTTAAAATGAAACCTCCCATGCTACAACCCATCATAGATCGTATATGTAGTGGACCTTGAAACTCTTTTATGTCCCTAGCTTAGAGAAGCATTGCACCTTGATTATCTCCATACATGAAGGCAAGGTTGGACAAGTGGTGGACCTTCAAACCAGAATCTCTATGCAATAATAGGCAAGTGGTGGAGCTTGTTTTCTCCATGTTCCAATGGAGCCTAGCTTAGACAAACAATGGAGCTTGCTTCTCTCCATGTTTCAATGGATCCTAGCTTAGAAAAGTGGTGGAGCTTTGCTTCTCTCCATGTTCCAATGGACCATAGCTTAGACAAGTGGTAGACCTTGAAAAACACCCCCCGTATACAACATATTATGGGGTTTTCATGTTTCAATGGCACCTAGCTTGGACAAATGGTAGAGCTTGCTTCTCTTCATGTTTCAATGGATCCAATCTTAGCCAAGTGGTGGACCTTGAAACAAGAACCCCCCCCCCATGTACAACGTATCATGGGTTTTGAAAGCACTGGGAGAAAATAATAGATTTGATAAGTGGTGGACCTTTCTTCTCTCCATGCTTCAATGGAGCCGAGGTTGGACACATGTTGGAGAGAAGATGGTTGCCCATGAAATAAGACCATGCATGTTATAATCAATCATATGTTGTACACATGGTGGACCTTGAAATTGTTTTATATGCCTAACTTGGACAAGTGGAGGACCCTTGATTACCTCTAGATATCAACAACAAGCCAAGTTTGGACAAGTGTAGTACCACCAAACCGGAATCTCTATGCTACAATAGAGTATAGGTAGGACACGTGGTGAACCTTGATATCAAACGATCCATGCTACTAGAGATGATAGGTTTCACATGTGGTGGAACCTTGTATCAATGTTATATGTGTAGTTTTTGACTAGTGATAGACCTTGAAACTAATCCCTCTAGGCTACAAGAAAAAAGAGATGGATGAGGAGGCTAGAATACTTTTGTTGCATCAACGCGTCCCATGTTACCACATATACTATAGGGTTCTTGGATAAGTGTTGGATCTTGTCTCAATGCTCCATGTCTAGCTTGGACAAGTGGTGGACCTTGGTTCTCTCTATGCTTCAAATGGGCAATAGATTGGAGACACAGTGGCCTTTTTTTTTCAATGATTTTATTTTTTGGAAACCTTGGAGGCACCATGTAAGAGGCACTCTAAGTCTTCCATACAATGGACCTATTGGACTATAAAATAATGATATCTTTCTTTGATATTGTCATTATTTTATGCATAATATTTTCTTCTTTTTGCAGACACAAAGGAGTTAAGTGATATAAAAACTAGATGTATTTCACACTATGATTGGCATGAAGATCCTTTTGGGACACCAACTTTTCCTATTCCCAAAGATGTAATTTTCCATATTAACAGGGTGGATTTTGAAGTGCGAATTTCATGTATTCAAGGAGCTGGTTATGGGCTATTTGTGCATACTACCTTGGAAAGTGGTGTGACTATTATAAACTATGGAGGGCATAAGTATAGATTTCAAGACTGAAAAAAGATATGAAAAATACTTCCAAGAGCTTATAAATATTCTCATCTAGAGGATCCAACATAGAAGAAGAGGAAGATCAATCATACATTATTGGTTGTATAGAAGAAGGAAACGTGTCGGGCTATATAAATAGTTCTCATAGTACAAATGTCTATCCCAACGTACGCTATACATTTGATCCAAATTTTCCACCTTGGCATAAATGCGCCTCTTCACACATCAAGTCAGAAGAATATGGCCATGTATGCATTGAGACTATTTGTCAAGTTGAAGCACGAGAAGAGTTGTTTGCTGAATATGACTTTACTTGACATTGTAAAGTATTGTACATGGATGGAAATCTCAAGTACATGCATCATTTTAATTTTTCATGGATGAAATCTCAAGTGAATATAACAATTGATTATTGTTTAGTTTATGCTCAACGAGAATTTAGAGTGCTCTTATGCTTTGTGTGTTGTCTAACTTATTTGATTACCTTGGCCATAGAATCTTGATTCTACTCTAGATTTGTGATAAATCTACCAAAATTTAATCAATGTTTAGGTTGGACAAGTGGAGTTATCTTACTTGAATAAGTGGTGGCCTTTGAATCCAAATCTAAGCCAAATCTCTAATTGTTTGCTTGTAGTCTAGGTTGGACATTTGGTGGACCTTGTATCCATGTTTCCTCAACAAGGTGTGGCTTTTAGTTTTCACTTTAAGTACTCATCTTTAATAAAGTGTAGGATGGAAAATGTTGAGTTAGTAGATTGTATTTTAGACAAGTGGTGTTTGGTGTACGAATGCTGAAAATGGTTGCAAGGATTCTAACAACGACTTTACCTTAAATAAATTTCTTACTAGGAGTTCTACATATAAATATGGTGAATAAAATTCTAGTGGTTTTGAGATACCATTTGTGTGTGTGTTTTCTTAGATTCACAAACTGGGATGGATAATGCTCCTATGGTTCAGTCAACAACTATAGAATCCATAGATTCTATGGTTTCTAAAGTGCCCAAAGATGGATGATATTTCTATACTAGAGTCTAGTGTTGTGCAACTTGAGCAAGCTTCCAATAATGAGAACCAAGAAATCGATGCTTCAAAAATGCAACATACATCAAAAGAGACTGAAAAGTCCACTCACGAGCTATTGCCAATTGGTACTACGTCATGTAGCGTAGATGTTGAGAAATCCATGCTTACAATTATATTGGATTTAAATGGTCTATTGTTGAAACGTTCCCCTCAACCATCCTCACACCACAACTCAGTGCAAATGGATTCAAAAAGATATATTATACTCAGGCCAGGTTGCATCCAATTCTTGAAGACTATTTTACAAAGGTTTAATGTTGCAATTTGGTCGACAGCTACTAGGAATAATGTGTATCAAATCCTTGCAGCACTAAACAACTTAGCTGAGGATACATTGCCTTTCTTTGCAATTTGGTCGCAAGATGTTTGCTACACCGCTCAAACTCAAAAATTGTTTAGACCCGACAATCCAAACGTTGAGGCAATGTTCAAGCCTCTAGCCAAAATTGCCATGGGGTTTGAATGTGATCCACAAAGAACAGTGCTTATTGATGACTCTCCTTACAAGGGATGTATTTCACCAGCAAACAATTGCATTTTTCCACCACAATTTGATGCTGAGAAGATGGTTGACAATATGCTCTTGGAGGAGCTACTGCCATACTTGATTCAGCTTGATGAGAGAAGGGATGTGCGTGATTTAATTGCTTCTAATCGTTATGGACAACCTATAGTGACAAATGATAGTGAATACAAACAAATCATGGAGTATTGGAAGCAGAAAAATGATGTTTGGTCAGCTAAGGTGTTCTTTACAAGAAGAATACCACCTGCAAAAGGTGACAGAGATGAAACTATCATTGAAGATGCAAGTGACACAAGCCACCGCAATGAAATGAGAAGAGCCCAAATACAAGAGATCTTGGCAAAGGAGCGTACACCCATTGAAAGCATGAAGGCGTCACAATTGACCACTTTAGCTAGGCAATTGGGTTGTAACACAAAAGGAGTTTTGAAGGCAACCACAGCAAAGGCTTATATAAATAAGGTGAAAGCTGAGAACAATCTTCTAAGGCTGGATAGAAAGCAACCCTAAGGTACTAGTGACATGTCATATATTCTTGATACACATGCTTGAACACTCATGTGCATGGTATCTAACAAATCTTTCTTTTTATTCCTTCTGCAGGATCTTACAAAGGATACTACTAGATGGAGCTCAATCAATAGAGATTTTGATATTTTTGCTCAAAATAATGAAGCGAAGCAGTCACCTACATTTTTTGTTTATCAATTTCTTGAGAGACTTTCTTTTAGTTTGTAATCATCAAATGAAATGAAAAGTATCCTTCTTATTAAGATTGCTGATCTTTTTCTTGTTCAAAACTTTCAATTGTGATTTATAGTTTTGTTAGCATGAGATTGTGCTTTTTTAGTTTGAAAAAAACTGTCAAAGATCCAAGTCTTTTTGGCTTTACTTAAGTTATTAATTGTGAAAGATCCAAGTCTTTTTGCTTTACTTAAGTTATTGATTGTCTATGTAATAGTCCTTAAAACAATATCGGATGGCTTTCTTGCTCCCATGTCTCACATTGGTCTTTAGGTAAGACAAGTGGTGACCTTGAAAGTATGGTCTCATATCTCGATCAAGTGAAGAGACATGAAGCTTAAATATCACTACTATGTATCTAGTGTTAAACTCCATCGAGACAAAGATACTAGAGTGCCAAATTGCAGTCTAGTTTAAGTGAAAATCCATTTGAGCTAAGGTAAAACTTATAGTGCCATATTTTCTAGGATTCTACCCCATCAAGGAAGTTAGAATCTAGCACAAACCAATTAAGACTCTTTTGGAGCCTAGATAGGACAATTCGTGGAACTTAAGAACTTATTATTGAGTTAGAGTCTAGTTTAGATAAGCAAAAGATCTTCAAACCAGCACTTGACTTTCTTACTATTCAATATTCAAAGTCCCTTGAGGCTAACAAATTACATACCTACTTGTAACCTAACTAATGAGTAATTATATAGATCTAAGCAAGTATATATAATGAGTCTTCAAACTAATAACCAAGGGAAGAGAGTAGCAAGGTCCACTACTTGTCCAAGCTCAGCTCTAGACAACATAGAAAGATGCTAGTTCTACTAATTGTCTAATTATAGGCATGGAGAAATGATAGAAGGTTGACCACTTGTCCAACCTATCATCTCTAGTAAGATGGGAGGTTTGGCCTTAAGATTCACCATGTAACCAACCTATACATCATTGTATTATGAAGAGTAAAAAAGCAAAGCTCCACCACTTGTCCAAGCTAGTTCTAAAATCCACATGGAGATAAGCAAGCTCCACCATTTGTCGAATCTCTCTTCCATTAAAACATGAAAAAACTCAGCTATGTTGTACAGGGGGACTTTTTTCCAAGGTCCACCACTTGTCCAAGCTAGGATCCATTAAACATGGAAATAAACAAAGCTCCACCACTCGTCCAACCTTTAGAGTTGCAAAGTGTATGGGTTGTCTAAACTAGGTATGGGAAAATAATTGAAGGTCCACCACTTGAAACATGGAGATAAGCAAGCTCCACCATGTCTCCAATATGCTAGACTCCATTGAAACACCCTAAAACCCATGATATTTTGTACATAGGGGATGTACATTCAAGGTCCACCACTTGTCCAACCTTTATCCCTAGTAGCTTGATAGATTTGGTCTCAAGATTCACCACTTATCCACTCTATGTCATTGTATTAAAAAGGATTGGGTGTTAAGGTCCACCACTTGTCCAACCTATAAGGTTATATTTTAAATGGTTTTTTTTCTCACAACTTGAACTACCCATGATATTTTTTACATGGGGGTTTTTTTCAATGTCCGCACACTTGTCCAAGCTAACTCTATTGAAAAATAGAGAGAACCAAAGGTCCACCACTTGTCCAAGCTAAGCTATATTGAAACATGGAGAGAAGGATGATCCACCATTTCTCCAAGATAGGCTTCATTGAAACATGGAGAGAAGCAAGCTCCACCATGTCTCCAAGCTAGGATCCATTTAAATACCCTAAACCCATTTTATTTTGTACATGGGGGGTTTTATTTCAAGGCCCACCACTTGTCTAACCTATTATCCCTAGTAGCAAGAGTGGTTTGGTCTCAAGATTCACCACTTGTACACTCTATGTCATTATATTAAGAAGAACTATGTGTTAAGGTCCACCACTTGTCCAACCTATAAGGTTATATCTTAACTGGTATCCTTTCTCACCACTTGAAATGCCCATGATATGTTTTACATGGGGTTTTCATTCCAAGGTCCACCACTTGTCCAAGCTAACTCTATTCAAACATAGAGAGAAGCAAAGGTCCACCACTTGTCGAAGCTAACTCTATTTAGACATAGAGAGAAGCAAAGGTTCACCACTTGTCAAAGCTAGGCTCCATTGAAACATGGAGAGAAGTAACCTCCATCATTTTTCCAAGATAGGTGCCATTCAAACATGAAAAGAATCAAGATCTACCATGTCTCCAAGATGCTAAACACCCTAAAACCATGATATTTTGTACATGGATTGTTTACATTCAAGGTCTACCACTTTTCTAACCTATTATACCACTTGTCTAACCTATTATACCTAGTAGCATGAGTGGTTTGGTCTTAAGATTCACCACTTATCCACTCTATGTCATTATATTAAGAAGAACGGGGTGTTAAGGTCCACCACTTGTCCAACCTATAAGGTTATATCTTAAATGGTATCCTTCACCACTTGTAAAGGTCCATCACCACTTTTCCAACCTATAAGCTTATATCTTGAATGATATTTTTTCTCATCACTTGTAATGCCCATGCTATGTTTTACAAAGGGGTTTTGTTCCAAGATCCACCACTTGTCCAAGCTAACTCCATTGAAACATAGAGAGAAGCAAAGGTCCACCACTTGTCCAAGATAGGCTCCATTGAAACATGGGAGAAGGATGATCCACCATTTCTCCAAGATAGGCTCCATTGAAACATGGAGAGAAGCATCTCCACCATGTTCTCCAAGCTAGGATTCCATTGAACATTCTGACAATCAATTCCACCACTTGTCAACCTATTATCCCTGTAGCACGATGGAAGATTCCCTAAACCATAATTTTGTACAGAAGAATTACTATGTTAAGGTCCACCACTTGTCCAACCTATAAGGTTATATCTTAAATGGTATCCTTTCTCACACTTGAAATGCCCATGATATGTTTTACATGGGGGTTTCATTCCAAGGTCCACCACTTGTCCAAGCTAACTCTATTAAAACATATAGAGAGAAAGAAAGGTCCACCACTTGTCCAAGCTAGGCTCATTGAAACATGGAGAGAAGGAACCTCACCATTTCTCCTAGATAGTCTCCATTGAAACATGGAGAAAAGTAAGCTCCACCATGTCTCCAAGATGCTAGGCTCCATTGAAATACCAATACCCATGATATTTTGTACATGGGGGGTTTACATTCAAGGTCAACCATTTGTCCAACCTATTATCCCTAGTAGGTTTGGTCTCATGATTCACCACTTGTCCACTATATGTCATTATATAAGAGGAATTGGGTGTTAAGGTCCACTTGTCCAACCTATAATGTTATAGCTTGAATGGTATTTTTTCTCACCACTTGTAATGCCATGACATGCTTTACATGGGGGTTTGTTCCAAGGTCCACCACTGTCCAAGCTAAATCTTGAAAATAGAGAGAGAAACAAAGGTCCACCACTTTTCCAAGTTAGGCTGCATTGAAACATGGACCTTAATACCAAATTATTCCTAGTAGCATGAGTGATATTTTGTACATAGGGGGTTTACATTCAAGGTCCACCACTTGTCCAACCTATTTTACCTAGTAGGTTTGATCCCCATTTCACCACTTGTCCACTCTATGTCATTATATCAAGAATAATTGGGTGTTAAGGTCCACCACGTGTCCAACCTATAAGGTTGTATATTGAATGGTATTTTTTCTCACCACTTATAATGCCCATGATATGTTTTACATGTGGGGTTTGTTCCAAGGTCCACCACTTTTCCAAGATAACTCTATTCAAACATAGAGAGAAACAAAGGTCCACCACTTGTCCAAGCTAGGCTCCATTGAAACATGGAGAGAATGATGCTGCACCATTTATCTAAGATAGGATCCATTGAAACATGGAGAGAAGCAAGATTTACCATGTTTCCAAGCTAGGCTCCATTGAAACACTCTAGGGGATTTTATTTCAAGGCCCACCACTTGTTTAACCTATTATCCCTAGTAGCATGAGTGGTTTGGTTTCAAGATTCACCACTTGTACACTCTATGTAGTTATATTAAGAAGAACAATTTTTTAAGGTCCACCACTTGTCCAACCTATAAGGTTATATCTTAAATGGTATCCTTTCTCGCCACTTGAAATACCCATGATATGTTTTACATGGGGGTTTGGTTCCAAGGTCCACCACTTGTCCAAGCTAACTCTATTGAAACATAGAGAGAAGCAAAGGTCCACCACTTGTCCAAGCTAGGCTCCATTGAAACATGGAGAGAAGGATGATCCACCATTTGTCAAAGATAGGCTTCATTGAAACATGAAGAGAAGCAAGCTGCACCATGTCTCCAAGATGCTAGGATCCATTGAAATACTTTAAGCCCACGATATTTTGTACATGTGGGGTTTAAGTTCAAGGTCAACCACTTGTCCAAGCTATTATCCCTAGTAGCATGAGTGGTTTGGTCTCAAGATTCACCACTTTTCCACTCTATGTCATTATATTAAGAGGAATTGGGTGTTAAGGTCCACCACTTGTCCAGCCTATAAGGTTATACCTTGAATGCTATTTTTTCTCACCACTTGTAATGCCCATGACATGCTTTACATGGGGGTTTTGTTCCAAGGTTCACCACTTGTCCAAGCTAATTCTATTGAAACATAGAGAAAAACAAAGGTCCACCACTTGTCCAAGCTAGGCTCCATTGAAACATGGACTTTAATACCAAATTATTCCTAGTAGCATGAGTGATATTTTGTACATGGGGGGTTTGCATTCAAGGTCCACCACTTGTCCAACCTACTTTTCCTAGTAGGTTTGGTTGCAAGATTCACCACTTGTCCACTCTATGTCATATTAAGAATAATTGGGTGTTAAGGTCCACCACTTGTCTAACCTATAAGGTTATAGTATTTTTTCTCACCACTGCAATGTCCATGATATGTTTTACATGGGGGTTTTGTTCCAAGGTCCACTGCTTGTCCAAGCGAAATCTGTTCAAACATAGAGAGAAACAAAGGTCCACCACTTGTGCAAGCTCCATTGAAACATGGAGAGAATGCTGCTCCACCATTTATCCAAGATAGTCTCTATTGAAACATGGAGAGAAGTAAGCTCCACCATGTCTCCAAGATGTTAGAGTCCATTGAAATACCCAAAACCCATGATACTCTTTACATGGGGGGTTTACATTCAAGGTCCACCACTTGTCCAACCTATTATCCCTAGTAGCATGAGTGGTTTGGTCTCAGGATTCACCATTTGTCCACTCTATATCAATATATTAAGAGAAATTGGGTTTCCATATCTAAATGGATCTTTGCTTGGATAAGTGGTAGACCTTGAGACCTAAATACCCATTCTACACTAGAGAATTGGTTAAGCCTTATGCACTTCAAGCATACCTTTAACAACAAGTAGTAGTTATTAGTTGACTTAAGTCTAGTGGAACTCCATGGTATTGAGACTAAGAGAGAGTGTAGCATAAAAACGAGTCAGGATTTTAATTTTACTTTCTTTCTATTAATGAGTAGATCATAGATGGATTTTGGTATCTAATAAAACCTTAGGGTAGACAATGTAAAACTCATGTCTATTGTTGTGTTTGCATTAAGTGTTCTTATTCTTTAAGTTTAGAATCACTACCAAAAAATGGATTGGCTATATGATGACATAAATTGAAGAAAACTATTGAATTACCCATACAACCTCCTCCAAGACCTTGTCCAAGGAATCAATCACCTCCTTATCCCCTACCACTTGCTTTCAAGTGACATTAAAAGAGTACTTATCTTGGATCTAGAGGGGTTACTTCTCAAGACAATTGAAATGAAACATGGAGATTCTATGCCAGCTTGGGCTCAACACATGCGACTTGTGGAGGATAAAAATGAAGTTTATCATGTGGTGCGACCAGACGCACAAAGTTTTTTGGATTTTTGTGCTGAATACTTTGAGCTTTGGATATGGAGTTGCTATAACTTAACAAGGGTGCAATGCATCACACAAAAATGTTTTCCTGTGCAGTATACCAAGTTCAAGGTGTTTATGAGTAACAAAAATTGCCAAAATTGAAATATCATGTTAGGATTTACAAGGGTTTATCACAAAAATTTGAGTGATATTTGGAAGATATTTGAGTATTTGGATGCAAACAATACCTTAATTTTTGATGACACTCCATATAGGGTGATGTGGAACATGCCAGGGACATATCTTATATTTCCAAAGATGTGGAGGCAAACTTCCGAGCAACTTCAAAACTTCTTGCAGAGAACCATAATTCCATGGTTGGTAGGATGGTTGTATGTAAGAGATAAGAGAGTCTATACATACAACACAATTGTAAATCAGTACAGTGATTATCAGACAAATTATGTCGTTGGTGTGTACTTGTCAACACGAAAGCATTGAATAAATATGGCCATAAGATTCTTTTTTTATTCTAGTGTGTATCTTTCAACATTTGTATAATTTGATATAGTCTTTAAAAAAAAAAAACAAAGGTGTGTCAATGAAGTGCACCCTACTCTAAGGGGACTTCAATGTACTATTGGAGTGCATCCTATTGTAAGGGGACTGTGATGTATTATTAGAGTGCACCCAAATTTTTGGGAACTCATTTTTTATTTGATTGGGGCCTATGTTGGGTCATATAGCAAAAGAAATTCATTTTTCATCAAGTCATATCGAGGTTGCATTTATTTGTAACTAGAAGAGAATTGATGTTTGATGTCAAAATAAAACTTGTAAGTGTGGATCAGAGAATTCATGGACTTTAAATATGTGAGAGGGATCTTTTTCTTGGTCACAAATGTTTGCTTTATAAATTTTATCATTAAATACTTTATGTGAAAGAGTTTTAGAACCTAAAAGACTTTGAAAAGAAAACTATGGAATCTAAGTGCATGTATTCTTGAATGGCTTGAAAGTTGATGTATACATGCATGTCGCCTTGATGAAGATTTAGATCTAACAAGATGCAAAGCTAGAATTCTTGGACGTTACCTTTGTCAATTTGGTAATAACATATTTAACTTTCTTTTCTTATGGGTGGAAAATATATTATTATGTGCATTTGGAACCTAATTGCTGACATTCAAACCAAGATTCCTAGCTATGTTATTTTTTCATATACTTTTTTGTAATGGATTAAGATTGTGGATACAAGGTCCACCACTTGTTCAAGCTAGATCTAAGAAAGTATTTATACTGAGTCTTCAAACTAGTAAACCAAGGGAAGAGAGAAGCAGGGTCCATCACTTGTCCAAGCTCATCTCTAGACAACATAGAGAGATGCTAGGTCTACTAATTGTCTAATATAGTCATGGAGAAATGATAGAAGGTTGATCCACTTGTCCAACCTATCATCTCTAGTAAAATGGGAGGTTTGGACTTAAGATTCACCATGTAACCAGCCTATACTTCATTGTATTATGAAGAGTAGAAAAGAAAAGCTCCACCACTTGTCTAAGGTAGGTCCAAAATCAACATGGAGAGAAGCAAGGTTCACCATTTGTCCAAGATAGGTTCCATTAAAACATGGAAAACCTCATATATGTTGTATATGGTAGATTTTTTCCAAGGTCCACCACTTGTCCAAGCTAGGATCCATTAAAACATGGATAGAAACAAGGCTCCACCACTCGTCCAACCTTTATAGCTGCAAAGTGTACCGGTTGTCTGAACTAGGCATGGGAAAATAATAGAAGGTCCACCGCTTATCCAATATATTATCTCTAATAGCATGGGAGGTTTGGTCTCAAGATTTAGGAATTGGCTGACCTGTATTTCATTGTATTATGATGAATTTGGTTTTAAGGTCAACTACTTATCCAAGCTATAAGTTTATATCTTGAATGGTATTCCTTCCTATCACTTAGAAAACCAATGATATGTTGTACGTGGGGGGGTTTGTTACAAGGTCCACCACTTGTCCAAGCTAGTTTCATTGAAACATGGATGAAGGAAAGCTCCACCATTTGTTAAAGCTAGACTCCATTGAAATGTAGAAAATCCATGCTATGTTGTACATGGGGTTTTTGTTTTAAGGTCCAACACTAGTCCAAGCTAAGCTCCATTGAAACATGGAGAGGAGAAACACTCCACCACTTGTCCAAGCTAGGAAACATTGATAGTAGTTGGTTTAGTTTTAAGATCCACCACGTGTCTAAGTTAACTCTATTGAAACATAGAGAGAAGCAAAGGTCCACCAATTGTCCAAGTTAGGCTCCATTGAAACATGGATAGAAGCAAGCTCCACCATTTCTCCAAGATAGGCTCCATTGAAACATGGAGAGAATCAAAGGTCCACCATTTCTCCAAGCTAAGCTCCAGTTGTCCAACCTATATGGTTATATCTTAAATGGTAATCTTTCTAATCACTTGGAATACCCATGCTATGTTTTACATGGGGGTTTTGTTCCAATGTCACCACTTGTCCAAGCTAACTCTATTGAAACATAGAGAGAAGCAAAGGTCCACCACTTGTCCAAGCTAGTCTCCATTGAAAAAAGGAGAGAAGCAAGCTCCATCATTTCTCCAAGATAGGCTAGCCTGGATAAGTGCACCTTGAAACCAACCTTCCTATGAGGCAATAGAGCATATGCTACAATATATTTTATGTATGCCCCATGCCTCAAATTAAGAAGTTCTAGATTAGAAGTGGACCTTTCTTGAATGTCACATGAAATAAATTAAGGAAAAATAGCCAAGTGGATTGTATTTCTCAATGGATCGTTGCTTTCACAAGTTGTGAACCTTGAGTCACTTTTACATTAACTTGGACAAGTGGTGGACCTAGAAGCCAAGCTCTCCATGTTGAGATAAGTTGTAGGTAGGTCAGTAGAACATAGACAACAATAATGGATGCAATATACTCGTCTCCTAATAATCCAATTGATTGAAACCATGGTATTTTAGTTGTTTTCATTGTGTATTGTATGTGCATAAAGTGGAATGAGACCTTAAGAAAACTCAATTTTTTGACAAAATCTCTATATTTTGTACATGATATATTGAAAGTTGTCCAACCTGGGAATTGGGATTTTCCCAATTTACCTAATATGGTCTTCCTACACAAATGTATGAATAATAATGTGGAGTGTGCATAGATTACTTTAACATTGAATTGTGGCCTAAGTAGGAGACTCTTTTCTAATATGATATTTTGGTTTTATTTCAAATGTGCAGTGATAATAGAAGATAGCTTATCATGAGAGCACATGACTAACTGCATGCATTTCTCCACCCAACTCTACTCCTCCTATAGGCTCCTAGAATATCTTTAGGAGACCCCTTGACTCACACGCATAACCAACAGTGCCAAGCCCCCCCCCACCCCCCCGCTTCCCCCCTCTCCATGCTTGTTTTGACATTACTCCCTCCTTCAAGGGCATTTTCTTGAAAACATCAATGAGAACTCTTTGAATGTTTTCCTATCCAAACTTGGATTTAATTAACTAATCCATTGGACAATTACCAAATCTCGCACTCATATGTGGAACTATCTACTTGTAGCAAAAATTGTATTAAATTACTACAATCAAATATTCTCTTGTTCCTTTGGCCAAAAGAAACCTCTACTTAGATCTACTACTAGTATTGGATCCTACGTCAAATGAAATGCTGTAACTGAGAAAACTTATTGTTATCACTAGTTAACTAATAGCAGAGTCTATCTCAAGCAACACGCTCTAATTGAGCAAAAGTTATTGATTTCATTTCTCTACTAATATTAGAGCCTACCTCAAGGAAAACACTTTCATTGAGCATAACTTATTACTCACTCTTCTTAACTAATAGTAGAGCCTATCTCAAAGCTCTAATTAAGCAAAACTTATTGCTACCTCTTCTCAAGAAATTCCTTTCCAAAATTGGAATGCTTCTTATCAATGCAAATTAGTCAAGCATTTGATGTGAGCATTTGGAATTGTTGTGTGACACATAACAAAAAGTGGTCCTATCTAAGTCCATGGGTAGGTTTACTCTCCACATACAGAGTAAATCCCAAAACTGGTATTATTCTTTGTGAAAGAAGAAGAGCCTTTTGTGGAGTAAATATCTTTGTTTAGCATGTCGAGATCCCTAAACCTTCTTAGCTCCACAATTTGATGGATGTTGCAATCTGCTTCATCATGGCTACACAAGAACTGCACGTATACCTTCTGCTTAAAATTGTGTGCCCTTATGGTTGCACATTGCTTCTAACTTGAGTAGCCAAACATAATTGTTGGTCACATGTTCTCTCTAAAAGTTTTCAACTTTTTTTTTTCTTTGTCTAGATCTCTTTGTCGTGTTTACCACATTTCTCATTCATTTCACTCATGCTTGTAATGCATTCTATTGGGGTTTCTTTGAGGGTCTACACATTGTTCGTACACCTGTTTTAAAGAGTCTATATGGATCTCAATTTCTATAATTCTTGTTGCATTTAATGACCTTAAAATTCTATCTATATGCATGAAAGATTCACACCCAAGCACTTTGAGAGATGAATAGTTCACTGGTTTACCTGTCCATGCCTCCTCTTGAACTCCCCCATCCAATGACAAGGTATTCTAAAGATAATGACTGTATTTTTCATGGTTAATGGGTAGGTGAGCTAGAGTAGAAGTATAGTAGACCATCATCCCCATCTCCAACAAATATCATCAAATCATGGGGTGTCAAAGATGGATACTTTCTAGGTCTGGGATCCGCTGAATACAAAGCACCATCTATTCATAGGTCAATGTACTTCTTTACCTCATTGCATTGTTGAGCTTCATTCCCATCTATAAGTGGTCTTTGATAGACACTCTTCGTAGTCACATACTAGTGGTTCATCTGAATGCTCAGGTGGAACTTGCAATTACATATGGACAATGTATCAATCATTGCAAGGAGTAAAGAGCATACAATAGAAGGTTTAATAGAGCTATTAACACTAATAGACATTTTAGCATTAGCAAAGTGAACGGAAAAGTCATGAAGGTGAGTAAAGTGAGAGAGAGAGGGGGGAATGAACTTGTTCAAGATTGACGAGACATCTTTTTTTTGTTGCCAAATCTCATGTAAATGAGGACAAAAATCAAGGTGAAATGCAAAGGAATAGTGTGAAAATGATATCTCCATAGATACTTAGATATTTGTACCGCCTAGATATGCGTTAAATTGCATACATATGCTTTAAATACCCAAAATGGAAAAATTTGGATCCATTTTGACCATTAAAGGCTTCACCAATTAGCAAGTTAACCAATTATTTACACAAAAATACCACATTAGTGAAAATGGGACTTTTCCCATTCTGATTCTTGTACAAATAACAAATCGGGGAGTTCTTCAAAACCCTATCAAGTGACCTATCATTACAAAGCACTTTGAAAATTGAATTGATTGCACCACCAAGTGCATAAATCCGAGTAAGAGCGTTCAAGTTTTGATGAATCTGAGTTTTGACCATGAGTACCAAATTCAAGGAAAAGTTCCATATTCCCTAATATGGTGTTCAACCCTTTTTGAACCATTTTTGTCCCTAATGCTAGATACTTTGCAATACACAATCATTGTAGACTACTATACATCGTAGAAGGATATTGAGGATGCTAAGAACCCTATTGCAAATCGTTGTCTTTGCATTGCTAATCACTAATATAAGGAGAACACTAGACACTAATGATTGGCTACTATCAAAACACTCAGTTCTAGACCAAGAACCTAGTGTCACATAAAGGTGTTGCAGAGGCTAAGGTGGAATAGAGGAGTTGAGTAAAACGCAGACTATAGGATTGATTTTTTAAGACACTAGGAGGCTCCAATTACCTCTAACTCAAGATAATCCCTACAATACCTCCAGTGCTAAATACATCCACTCAAACATCTAGATAAGTGTGGATAAGGGTAAGAGTGTTGGTTCACAAACACAATTGCTAGATCATAGGTACATTGTACACTCTTGATCCACATGCTACTCTAGTACACTTTTGTTCACATGTCCATGTTGGTTGGCATACAATTGAATGGCCTCTAGTTGGGACATATTTCTAGTTGGCTTACTCAGTTACTCTTCCAACCTTTACACTTGTCATCACTACTATTTCTGTATCACTATAGCTGGATACATCTTGCACTCAATATTTACCACGTACCATCCTAGTGAGGCTAACAATGAGGAGAATTGGGGCTGAATTAAAGAGTAAATGGAATTGTTCTTGAAATTACAAAAGAGAAAGTACTCATAAATTTTTTGGCTATATATAGGTACTGGGGAGCTTTGATGATGGTGATATCCTTACCTACAAGTAGATGGCTAATCTACACTAATAGTGGAGAGTAGCAAGTAGTTGGAGAGAAAGATCACTTGTGCTTGCCACTCAAAATTTTTTGGAGCTATCAACAGATATCTTCCCTATGTAAGATTTGACACATAGATTTTTCCTATGTAAGATTTGACCTTTGTAGTAGTGTATTTACCTTGAATACCAAATGGAAATTCTTTCACATGGTTGATGCATTCCATGTACCTGGGATCAAGAAGAATCTTTTGTCTGTATCTGCACTTTCCAAACTTGTACTTGTAGTCAAAACTGTGGATGATAGATGTACTACATGATCTCAGTTTCGGTGATGAAATTGTTGCATTTGGCATTTTATGCTGTGGGATGTATAAGCTCACTTTGTATGAAAAGTGTGGGTAGAATTTTGCAAATGCAGTTGTGGATTCCAAGGCTATTTCCGATGCAAAACTTTGGCATGCACATTTTGGTCATTTGCATTTTACCAGTTTGCTACGTTTGCAAAAATCTGATATGGTTGCTTCTTTGATGCCTCTTGAAGCACCTGTCAAACATGTCTATGTGAAGGCTGTATTTTGGGTAAGATGCAGTGTTCAAAGTTTCCAGATGATGGTTCAGTTAGGGACACATGCAGGTTGCAGCTTGTGTATTATATCCCTCAGAAAAATGGTGTTACTGAGAGGAAAATAAGCTACTTATGCAAAACGGCACGATGCATAGACAAAATCAAGATTTTTGGCTTGAGGCCATCATGTGTGTCAATCATGTACTTAACAGATGTCCTACGAAAGCTTTGTAGACTATTACTCCATATGAATCATGGCATAATAGAAAGCCTTCTATTGAGCACATGCATGTTTTTGGTTGTTTGGCATATGCTTTAGTGCCACAAACACAATGCAAAAAATTGGATGATAAGGCTGTCAAATGTTTTTTTTCTGGTTATAGTGCTGAAAGCAGAGGTTAAAGGTTGTATCATCCGTAAACAAAGTGTATCTTGGTCTCACGAGATGTTGTGTTTGTGGAAGATTTTGTTCAGCCCTTGTTATCAAGTACTAGAGACAATAATGTCAGCTCACATGACATTTATGACACTTTGTTGCCTCTTTTTAGTGGTGGAAGTTTGAATGTAAATTCAAATGAGACAAATGCAGTACAGCCTATGGGGTTTTTTGAAAATGCTACAGATCAATCTGTTTACTGATGTCGATGTACATAATGTACTTGATGAGGAAAGGGTTGAGAATGAGAAGGCTAGATGTATGCCAAAATGGCTGGTGCATACTTTGCCTAATAGTAAATTGGATCACCTTTGTCTAGTCGTACTCGTTCAAGTTCTCCTCATGCATCTTATGCATCAGATTGTTATGCTTTGGCTGCGTCTAGCTTACATGATGGTGAGGAACCTCTCTTTTGATGAAGCACACATTTTTTGAAAAATGGATGGCTGCCATGCAATCAGAATATGATGCACTTATATAAAATGACACATGGACTTTATCTGATTTGCCTCATAGTAAAAAGGACTAGAGGATAAAGTGTACAGATGTAAGAAAGATTTATATGGGTTGAAGCAATCTCCTTGTGCTTGGTATGTGAAGGAAGACACTCATTTGGTCAAACAAGGATTTTGTAACAGTCCAACAAAAAGCACATTGTATGTAAAGGGTGCCGGTGATGTACTTCTCATTGTGGTTCTTTATGTGGATGATTTGATGATCACTACACCAAATGAGAGACATATTGCTCAATTTAAGGGTGATTTGAATGCTACTTTCAAGATGAAAGATCTGGGGCTGTTGCATCATTACTTGGGTATACAATCTAAGCAATGTGATGGTGGTATTGCCTTATGTCAGAAAAGTTACATAGAGACATTGCTATGTAAATTTGGGCTTGAGGATTGCAAACCTATTTCCAATCCCAGGGAAACATGTTTGAAATTGAGTCTTCATGATGCTGCTGATCATTCAGATGTCACTCTTTATGAAACTGCTTTTGGATGCATCATTTATGTATGCAACATGAGGCTGGATATTTAATTTGTAGTCTCACAGGTTAGCAGATTAATGTATAGCCCAGGGTCTAAGCATTGGCCCCCCTTCCCCCCTTTTTCATACTAACTACCACTTCCAATATTAGTCGAAAAATTTTCTCCCCCTTCCTACTACTAGCACTAGTGCTAGTGTAAGGCATGTGGAGTCCTTCTTGATGATGTGGCAACCTAGACACTGATCTGCTCAAAAATTGGTGCTATTGCTATCAAATGGGGTGCCTCATGCTGTTGAGGCTTGTAGCTGCCACTGCTAGTGCATCTCATCACCCCCCCTCTCGTTTTTTACTTGCAAACTATAGCTGGCCTTCTTTTCTTGAACTACCGAGCATGAAAAAAAAACCACTTGTGGACACTCACGTGCCAAAGAAACCAACCCAATCTGAGTCTAAAAAATCTGCAAATTTTGGTGGCAATGATTTACCTTGGGATAAAACAACCCAAGATGTAAAGTGCCATTCAAGTAGCAAAATATCCACTTGACAGTCTGCCAATGCTTAGACCATGGGCTATGCATATACCTGTGAGATTGCAAACTGAGTATTTGGCCTTGTGTTGCATACATAAGTAAGGCATCCATTGGTAAAGAGTGACATTGACAAGATCACCAACATCATGAAGAATCAATTTCAAACATGTTTCCATGGGAGTGGTAATAGGTTTGCAATCCTCAAGTTCAAACTTACATAGCAATGTCTCTATGTAACTTGTCTGACACAAATCAATACCACCATCACATTGCTTAAACTGTATGCATGAGTAATGATGCAACAACCCCAAATATTTCATCTTGAAAGTAGCATTCAAATCAGCCTTAAATTTAGCAATATGTGCCTCATTCGGACAAGTGATGAGCGGATCATCTACATATAGAACAACGATGAGAAGTACATCACCCCACGTTTTATATACAAAATGCTTTCTATTGGACTATTATAAAAGCCTCACTTGACCAAATGAGTATCAGCTTTCTCATACCAAGCACGAGGAGATTGCTTCAACCCATACAAATCTTTCTTACATCTGCAACTTTATCCTCTTGTCCTTTCTTGACAAAATCGCGAGTCTGCGTTACATAAACTACCTCAAATATGTCACCGTTCAATAAAGCAGTAACAATGCCTGATTAATGTACATCCCAACCAAAATGATCTACCAATGCACATAGAAAATGAACCACAATCATAAAACAAGTGGGAGCAAAAGTCTCTAATTAATCTATGCCTTTCTTCTATGCATAGCCTTTTGCAAAAAGTCAAGCCTTATAGCGATCAATCTCACCATCTAGCTTGCATTTTAACTTGTAAACCCACTTTGTACACATGGCCTTCTTACCAGAATGCAAATCACATAAATTCCATGTGTCATTTTCTATAAGTGCATCATATTTTGACTGCATGGTAGCCATCCAATTTTTATAGTTTTGTGCTTTATCAAAAGATAAAGGTTTCTCAACATCACATAAAATTTAAATAGCCAAAGCATAGAAATATGATGCATAAAATGCATGGCAGGAACTTGAACGAGTATGACTAGACAAAGGTGCATCCAATTGTTTGTCACGCAAAGTATGCCCTATCCATTTTGGCATACCTCAAGCTTGCTCATTCTCAACCCTTTCCTCATTAAGTACATCATGTACATCTGCATCATAAATTAGTTGATCTGTAACATTTTCAAAAACCCCTCAAGCTATTTTTTGCCTCATTGGAATTTACATTCGAACTTTTACCACTAAAAAGAGACAATAAACTGTTATAAATGTCCTATGAGCTTACATTATTGCTCTTTTACATGACAACAAGGGCTTAATAGAATCTTCCACAAACACAACATCCTGTGAAACCAAGATACACTTTTCTTGTGGATGGTACAACTTGTAACCTTTTCTTTATCCCTATAACCAACAAAATTTCACTTGACATCCTTATCATCCAATTTTTTACGGTGTGTTTGTGGCACCAAATCATAAGCCAAACACCCAAAAATGCGTATGTGATCAATAGTTGGCTTTTTATCATGCCATGATTCATATGGAATCATAGACTTCAAAGCTTTTGTAGGATACTACTGAGTACATAAGTGGCACACATGATGGCCTCAAGCCAAAATGAATGTGGAAAAGCTTGACTCTTGGCCAAACATCTTGCCATCTCCATAAGCGACATGTTCTTCCTTTCAGCAACACCATTTGTTGAGGCATATACGAAACTGTACATTCATGCTTTATCCCATGACTAGCCAGAAATATATTTAATTCACGAGACATATACTTCCCCCCCTCAATTGGAACGGAGGGTACCCATAGTACACTTAGAGACATTTTTAGCTATAGCCAAAAAATGCTTGAAGCACATAAACACTTTGGACTTTTTCTTAAGCGGGTACACCCATGCATGCATGGAGTAATCATCAATGAAAGTCACGAAGTAAATGAAATTACCCAAGGATGGACTTTGCATGGGCGCACAAACATCACTATGCACAAGATGCAATCTGCATGTAGCCCTAACTGAACCATCCTTTGGAAACTTTGAACGCTACATCTTACCCAAAATACAACCCTCACAAACATGCTTAACATGTGCTTCAAGAGGCAACAAAGAAGCAACCATATCAAATTTCTACAAACATATCAAATGGAAAAATTCAGATGCCCAATTAAATGTGCATGCCAAAGTTTCGCATATGAAATAGCCTTAGAATCCACAACTACGCTCACATAATTCTACCCATACTTTTCATAATTAGTGAGCTTATATATCCCATGACATAAAACTCCTGATGCAACAATCTCATCACCAATACTAAGATCATGAATTGTACATTTGGCATCCACAATTTTTTTCACAGCAAGACCAAGTCTAGCAAATGCAGATACATACAAAAGGTTCTTCTTGATCCCACGTACATAAAGTGCATCAACAAGTGTGAAATAACTACAATTTGCAATAGTTGGTACAATCTTTCCAACTTCCTTGACCGAATAAGAGGAATTGTTGGCACAAGTGACCAAATTCCCATGAGGAAAATCCAAGAGAGAGGTAAACAAGTCACGATGAGAGGTAATGTGCTTTGTAGCACCACTGTCAAAGAAGTACCACATGAGCATCTGTAGCAACTAACATACATGCATTATGGATAGAAGGATCATAAGTGCACTCAGCACTAAAAGCCCATTTTGCATTAAAATCAACATCACAATCTCCTTTCATAGAATATTCAACAATAGCTGCATTTGTAGTGGAACCAATCTCTTTCTTCTTAGCCTCTTTTGCCTTCAACTTAGGATGTTGCTTGATCAAGTGATCATTAGCTTTTCAATAATGGCAATGCATCTTCTTTTTTCCCTTTTCACCAGAATTTCTAGAGGAATTGTTGCCAACAAAAGCATTAGGAACATGTGATGGGTGTATGCAAGATTAGGTGTACCCAATTCTGCTAGTTTATATACCTTTAGAGTGCAAAAAGGAAATATTTTTATGCAAATGTTATTACATGACACCCTAGCTATAGTCATTTCTAAGAGCCAAGAATTGATGGCCACATAAAAGACAAAAGTACTAACATATCAAAAAGGCCCGATTTGTAAACAAACTAAAGAAAATAGTCCTTTCTTTGTGTAAGGAATCTCTTGGTTTGATTTGTCACTCCGTGTCATAGGATTGTGATCATTACATAGATTCTTATGTAAGTCTCTTATCACTTATTTATTTTGATTTAAAATTGCACATGAATCTTGCATATGCTTAAAGAGAATATTTGGAATTATTGGAGTTTTTTTGCTCATTTCTTGAAATTATTAGTATTAATGTTTGTGAAATTTTTTAGCAATTCTTACATCACTATTTCTACACAAGATATATATAGATGCAAGGCTAATTTCTCAAGATCCTATGGTCATTTGATAGATATAGTTATGCGGAATGTGGTTAGACAAAAAAAACTATACTTACGGTTGAGATGTTTTGACGGGTCTTCCTTGAGAAATTTACATAGATTATCAATAAATGAAATTCAGCTCTTCTAAAAATTATAATAAACAAAGGCTGTGTGCAAGATCAGGTGTACCCATTTTTGGCAGTTCGGTGGAAAGTGTGACACTCAAGGTGTTCAATAAATTTGTATGTACCTTGTATGCTAGCATGGCCAACCAGGACTAAGATGCTATAATTTACCCTTGGAGAATGGAAAAATACCAATCTTTTACTCTTTGATAAATTTTTGACCCTAAGATGTACACTAAGGATAATCCAAAGGTTGCACATAAGTAAAATGGATAAGGATAAGCTTATGAAGCCTACACACAATATTGTTTCTATGGGCTCCTTGTACCACAAACTATAATATATATCAAATCCATAGGAAAATAATAATTATTTTATTTATTATAATTATTAAAAGAGCTGAATTTCATTTAGTGAGAATCTATGTAAATTTCTCAAGGAAGATCTGTCAAAATTCAACCGTTAAAGTATAGTTTTTTTTGTCTAACCACATTCCGCATAACTATATCTATCAAATGACCGTATGATCTTGAGAGATTAGCCTTGCATCTATACATATCTTGTGTAGAAATAGTGATGTAAGAATTGTTAAATTTTTTCACAAAGATTAATACCAATAATTTGAAGAAATGAGCAAGAAAACTCCAATAATTCTAAATATTCTCTTTAACACTAGTTTTGTGTTTGAGCCACTAAAGTGGCTTGAGCCACAATTGTGGCATGGCACCTCATTCGATAAAATTTGATGTAAGACTGTTTATTTTTCAAGAAACTGTGATTATAGGACATCATTGAGGTCCTATGACATAGAGAAAAGTTCTAATATATCATTTATCTCAAAAAAGTATAAAATAAAAAAAATTAATTTTCTAAAAATAGTAAGAAGCCACAAAACTGGCTTTTAAATTTAGCAGCATACATGTTTTTGAGGCCTAAAATAAGTCGATAGTTTTTTTCTAAAAATAGCATAAGCATAGATTCTTATTGTAAACATATCCATGTATTCTTCAAAAAAGTTTCAATGCGCTTTGAAGGTTTTTAAGGGGTCTACATGGGTTATCAAAACTTTTGAGTAATTTTTTTTAGATTTTATCTAAAAGATGGCTCTTAAAAAATAGAAAATTTTACATGAAATTATTGTTTATATTTTTTTCAACTCCCTATATGCCTTGAGAATAGGTTTTTTGTGGTCCATGAGAATAAGAATTTCCAAAAAAGTTTCTTATAGCTACAAAAGTGGCTCATGTTCACACAGCCCTAGTGTTAAGCATATGCAAGATTCATGTGCAAGTTTAAATCAAAATTAAACAAGTGATAAGAGACTCATATAAGAATCTATGTAAGATCACAATGCTGACAGGGCGTGACAAGTCAAACCAGGAGATTCCTTACACACAGAAAAAACTATTCTCTTTAATTTGTTTAGAAATCGGGCCTTTTTGGTATGTTAGTACTTATGCCTTTTATGTGGCCACCAATTCTTGGTTCTTAGAAGTTAGGGTGTCATGTAATAACATTTGTATAAAAAGCTTGCTTTTTTTCACTCTAAAGTTGCATAAACTACCAAAATTGGGTACAACTAATCTTGCATACACCCTAAAATAATTATTATTTTCCCATGGATTTGATGTATATTATATTTTGTGGTACAAGGAGCCCATAGAAAACATATTGTGTGCAATTAGGCTTCATAATCTTATCTTTTATCCATTTTACTTATGTGCAACCTTTGGATTATCCTTAGTGTACATCTTAGGGTCAAAACTTTATCAAAGAGTAAAAATTTGGCATTTTTTCATTCTCCAAGGGTATATTATAGCATCTTAGTTCTTGTTGGTCATGCTAGCATACGAGTTATAGAAAAATGTTTTGAACACCTTGAGTGTCATACTTTCCACCTAACTCCCAAAAAATGGGTGCACCTGATCTTGCACACACCTTGATTTACCATTCATAGAAGAACCATGAGAAGTGGCTAAATTTCTGATACCACCTTTTCTTTGAGTAGAAAGAAATGCCTATTCAATTGCATATTGTTTACCCTTGTTTTTTTTGGAAAGTGACACTTGAAACAACAATGTGAATAATGCACTGAACTTGACAACTTCTGGATTTCCTTGGGTAATACGTCTCCAAGTACTAGCAAAAGTCTGGTAAGAATCTGGCAAAGTATCAAGAAAAATTTGCATAAGATAATTGTCACAAATGACTTCACCTATAGAAATAAGTTGCTCATTAATATCCTTGACACCAGCAAGGAAAGTGTCCATCTCATCTTCCTCATGCATAATCTTTGACTCCAACACTTTACCTAGCAATGCAATTTTAGCCCCATTGCAACTTGCATAAAGAGCTGCAAGAATATCCCAAGCTTGTTTTGTAGATTTTTCTGAACTAATATGAGGAGTAATAGTGCACCTCTCTTACATCCCAACGAGCTTGTTCAATACTGTAGGCAAAACAACTCTCGCAGCAGCAACCCTGCTACCAAAACTTGCAACATCCTCAACATCGCCTACATTCTCAGAACCAAGATGTACGTCAATGACTTGCATAATATTCCAAACACCCTTTGACACAAGGACATGTTGCGTCATGGAAGCCCACATAGGGTAATTGTCCCCATCCAATCTATCCTCAATAGCAAACATCTTGAGCACATCTGTGTTATTGTCATGGTGAATGCCTGCACCTGATGTGAAAACTATCCAAAAAGAGGAGAAACAAAGTGGGACCAACACGTGCTATATAGTACAACCCATAGAAGACTGTAAGGGACTTGTTATGCAAAAAATGGCACTGACAAAAATTCTGCACAAAATGACAAAATTGTCTACACAAAATAGCATGTAGTGGAAACGGAGACCGAATTGAGCCCGAATCAAAAATTTTGAGATATCTGTAGTGAAAACGAAGGCCAAAATGAGCTCAAGTCAAAAAATTTCAACCTTTTGATGCTTACCAAAGCTCACAAAAATTGGAGAAAGTGAGCAAGGGTGTGCTGGAGTTGCTGGGCGTCTAAGCCCGGGAGGATGCAACCTGCTCTGATACCAATTATTGGAATCGGGGCTACATAGAAACACACATATCTTGAAGTATATGAATAAGCTAAGGGAGCACAAGAGAGACTGTATTACTCAATGTGCAATGGAAAGATCAAATAGCCCTAGAGTGACGGGCATAGATACAATGCACGGGGGAAAACCCTCCTAGTGAGGGAAAAAATGCTTCGGCGGTCCTAAGTCTACCACACATATATGGTAATAGTGAGAATCATTCCTCCATCCATGAAAATTTCACATTCCTCCCATATGGTATGGGTGGTCAAGGCCCATAATATGCACTAAAATGGGCTGTATGAGACATACAACCCATTTTAGCGCATAGCATGGGTTAGGGATACCCGAACCATATTTGATGGCTCTAAAAATTTATATGGGTGGTTTTGAGCACCAATCTCTAACTCGTGTAAAGTTTCATAGCCATCCAGTATGATATGGGAAGTCAAGGCCCAAACTATGCGCTAAAATGGACCGTATTGCTCACATGGCCCATTTTAGGCATAGTATGGGTCGGGACCGCCCAAACTATATCCACGAATGGCCATGATATTTTGCACAGGTGGGGGTAGAAATCATCACCCCATCCCTACAAAGTTTCGCGGTCAAGGCCCATACTATGTACTATAATAGTTTGTATGGCTCATACGATCGATTTTAGTGTATATTATGGGTCGGGACCTCCCAAATCATATCGGATGGCCAAAGAAATTTCCATGGGTGGGGGTGAGAACTAGTTTCCCACCCATGTAAAGTTTCATAGTTGCCCGAACTAGTATGGGTGGTCAAGGCCCATACTATGCGCTAAAATGGATCATATGGCTCATACGACCTATTTTAGCGTATAGTATGGTTTGGGACAACCCAAACCATATCCGATGGCCACGAGAATTTGCAAGAGTGGGGGTGAGCACCATTCCCCACCCCTACAAAGTATTGTGGCCATGTGATATGGTATCGATGACTGTCAAGGCTCGTACAATGAGCTAAAACTGGCCAAGTGAGCCATATGGCCCTTTAGTGCATAGTTTGGGCCTTGACCATCCAAACCATATTGGATGGCTATGAAAATATGCATGGGTGGGGGTAATAACCATTTTTCAGCCCCTACAAAGTTGAATACCCATCAATATGGCATGGGCGATCAAGGCTCATGCTCTGTGTCAAAATGGGACATATAGCTCATACAACGCATTTTAGCACATAGTACGGGTCGGGACCACCCAAACCATATCGGATGGCCATGAGACTTTGCATGTGTAGGGTTGACTACCATTCCCTCATGCATGCAAAGTTACACAACCATCCGATATAGTTTTAACGGTCAAGGCCCATACTATGCACACTAAAATGGACTGTAAGGCACCCACTGTGGGAGGCATAAGCTTGCCAATGGGTGTCACATGTGGAGGTGGCAATATGGATGACCAGGTCAATAATATGGAGTTCGTTGCAGAGGATGCAAGAGGAAAGGTAGACAAAAGTGAGAGAAGAAGTGTCACATGCTCAAAAAGTGTTGCATGTGTGGGAACAACCTCAAAATCCTCGATCGAAAGGAGCGTAATGGGCTCATGTGACACATTTGTACGTAGCCTTTCTCTTGAGCATTGCTTGCGCTCTTGAGGGTTTTGTCTTTTTTCTTTCACAAGGGCAATTTCCTCTAGGGTTCGAAATTTGTGGATGGGGTCCTTGTCTTGTCAATAGTGCTTTCAAGACCTTCATGACTATGAACCCATGCTTAGTTATAAAAATGAAACTTAAAATATTTAGTGATTAAATCAATAAGACATGGAGGGCTCCAAAACTCACTAACGCACAAATGAAGTGCTTTAAAAGAAAAAGGGTTATACCTTTGCTTCATAGTGTACTTTAAAAAGGGTAAATCTTGATAAGATTACACCAATCCTATTTTAGACAATCAATTTAAATAAACTACTATTTATCTTGTGAGGTTTATGACATTAGTAAACCGAATGAAATTTTAAGAAAATCAAATTTTTAAAGAACCAATGAAATTTCAAATAGATAGAATTTTATTGTTGATTTGCACTTAAAAAATAAAAAAATACATAAATATATATATATTTTTTGCTTAAGTTTCCAGATAAAAAACTAGACTGAGGTATCTTAATCTTTAATCTATTTACATTAATTTATCTAATTAAAAAATGATATGGCTATTGAGGTGTCCATGCATGAATGACATGGTCATGCATGTGGCAAGCTGATGTGGATGATTAATGACATGGAATGCAAAGGTGGAAAGATGAGGTGGCAAATGGGATCCCCTCATTTTCCATGTCATATGATGACATGTCAAAATGGTGACATGTAGTGATTAGGTGGCAAAAAAAAAGGCCGATGAGTTAGCGAGGTGGTATACTTGGTGTCTCATGAGGTGGCGAGTGATGTAACAAGCCATGCAAGCAATACTTACACATGGCATGTGAGGTGGTGGATGAAATGGCACTTAAGGTGAAGTGGCATGCAAGGTAGCAGTGGAGGGTGGTGGATGATTTGGCAATTAGAGTGACATGGCAAGCCCATTGTTAAGGTCAAATTATTGACTACGGTGATGTGAAAGGTGAGATGGGGTGATGACATGGACCTTTGATGTGGCGGCCTCCTTGTATGAGGTGGACTAACCAACTAGGATTGTAAGAGTAGGACCAAGCCATGGTTGGTTGACAAGTGTCAAAACTTTTAAGCTTGGTATTTTACCAAACCTAAGGAGGCACACCTCAAGTGAAAAAAATTAAAACAATGGAAAAGTGTCTTTCCCTTACTCAAATTGACTTAAATGTTTTTCTATAAGGACCTTACACTAAGAGTTATGGCATATATGAAAATCAAAATGAGTGGCAATGTACATTATTTATGAGATTTTTTGAAAAACTATATCAAGGTCCTCTAAGAAATCTTTGTTATTTTTTAAGGTAGATATTTTAATAATGAACCGTTGAACTTTAACTTTTTTTGCATAGTCACATTCCTTGGGTCATAATCTATCATCGATCTTGCAAAATAAGTTCTAAATCATTAGAGATATCTGGTGTTAAAACAATTGATTCATTTTAAAAAAAATGAATAATAATTATACAGAGATCCTAAAATTTATCAATAAATCAAGTTAAATTGCTTTTCAAGTGAACATTTGATGTGCAAAAGGGCAATTAAATAAGAAAAATCTATATAAAATTATAAGCATTTCTTCATGAAGTTCACAATGTTGTGACAAGGCGTGGTTGGCTGAACCAGATTAGTCCTTACGCAATAAAATTACCATTTAGCTGGGAAAATATGAAGATCAGAGCTTTCCATTGTGTTTGCAACTATGTTCTTTGTGTGACAACCAAATCTTGCCTCTTCAATGTAAGTGCAAGCAAGATAGCTTAAGTAGATATTACAAAATCTATTATAGCTACATAGAGCTCTTGACCATCTATCACACAGCTATTGTGTAGAACACTAACTCCTTAATAGGTATATGGTGTCTATGAAGCAGCTATGGACTGGTAATAACTACCTCATACTGGTAAAATAGCTCAACATTAGCTATTGGTTGTTTGTAGGGTATACCTTCTCATTCTCTTATTGAAAATACAGTTATTATCCGTGTAATAGGCTATAGCTGCTAATAGCTATCTAATTCTTGTTTAATAATTGTACATCATGCTGGAAGAAAGCTTTTAAACAACATTAGGTTGCTATTTGGTTATTGTTTTCAACAGGTTAACTTTGTTTTTTTTTTTCGCAGCTTTATGTCCTCTCAAAACAGTTTTGATAGTGTTCCAAGTTGAACCTCTGTCTTCAATCCATTCAAGAGCTTAGGTGGACTTGGAATGCAGTGGGTGGAAATTACGATCGACTCTGATTGTTGAGGAGAATCTCCAAGAAGGTTTTCTTGCAGCCAATTACGTAGCGAGGTTATCTTGCAACCAGTTTTAGGTATTGTTTGCAAGATTTATCCAGTTATTTGCTAGCTACTACACAATTATTGGTTAGCTTGAAGGTACTTACTACTTTTTATCACTTATTCCATTACAAGTGCAAAGATTCTTGAAGCACAAGATATGCTGCAGAGGCAAAGAGAGATGCCACAGAGGACAAGGCAAAACTGCAAAATCCTAGAAGAGGTGAGAGGCAAAAGCAAAGCTTGCCTAGGAGGTCGACGAGGTCGATTGTAGTGGCACTCAAAGCGGACAATGAAGATGTAGGCAACGATACATTCATGGAGAAAGGTAGAGTTGATGTCGGGGAAGATTGTGCAGACAATCTAGAAGACATGTTTGTGCAAGCGAGAAAAGGAAACAAGGCTTATCAAAGGAACCATCTAAGAGGCAGAAGAAAACCCCATTCGATGAAACTTCTCAAGATGGTGGAGATGCCGCTGAAGTCCCTGCTGGAGATGCTGCCAAGCACGTAGCTGACTAACCCCTGACTGATCGTGTGTGAGTTGATGGGGATGTGCCCGCTGGCGGTCCCTCTGGCTAGTCATCCTAATGTTGATTCTTGACATCCAATTTCTACAATCCAAGATGGTGCTGGTCTATAGCCCTAATGCACCTTTGTAAAAGTTATTTTTTTCAAGGACAATTTATGAATGATATACGATGTTTTTATTGCAAATATCTTCTTGTGTTTTTAAATAAGCTAATTGCCTTATGTACAGTCTATTGAATGCAGTAATACATCAGGATATGATGGTTGTGCTAGTGTGTTCATCACAAAGATCGATTTACAAGTTAAGGCCGAAGAAGCTTGTGACAGATCACCCGTTTAAAAGGTTATGAAGGTATATGGAGATGAAACAAAAGGTTTTCATGAAGTTGGCACATGTATATAAGTCTAGCTCAGCAACATGGTCTTTCCCAAACTGCAATGATCCGAGCCGGATGCTTGGAGTGGCTGAGGAAGACTACTATGTCCTAGATAGTGTGGACAATGCTCTTACAGCTCTGATTTTTTATTTTAATGGTCTTCTAATTCATAAAGTAGATTTGGATAAAGAAATTATTTTCCCAACATGGAATCTACTTTATGACCAGGTTTTGGTCGAGAGGCCTAGACGGCTATACTTACTTGTGTGGCCTGATGCAAGGCAATTTTTATTGTGGGCAGCCAGTCACTTCAAGGTCTTATCTGGAGCTCCATTATGGAGCATAACTTAGTGACTCATTTTTGGAAATGCTTCCCTGGTTTACGTGCAACAGTGATGGTAGGATTTATTGGGCAATCTTATTGTGATGTGCTCTAGAGGCACAAGATTAATAGTAGAAAACTTGTTTTCTTTAAGCATCTAGACGACTTTTGGAAAAGGTCTATTGGTCAATTTGGGCCTAAGAATACTCTACTGGTTGATGATAGTGCATACAAGTGTCTATTTAATTATGTTGGTAACATTTGTATTGTGCCAAAGTTTGGCTCCCATGCTGATACATGTCAAATGCTCTTTCTTACGTGCAGGCTCGGCCCATGGCATTGGAATACCTACAGTCAGAGGATAGAGCAAACTTTTTTGATAGTGTAGGAGATGTGTCTAGCACCTAGGCCAGTGAAGAGGATTCTATTGTTCAAAATTTAATAGATAAACATGGGAGGGAAAACCTAGAGTGCTCTAATTGTGCTAGATTGGGCCGTGTTGAGCTGAAGACCCCTGACAAGATTCTAAAGGAGGCAGATGACACAGTGGGGGACTCCAATGAGCAAAAGGAGGCCACAAAAGTGGTGTGTGACCAGCCCAGGTACAAACGGCCTGGACAATAGCGCTTGGGCACATTGATGCTTGGGCACAAGGATTGCAACATTTTGTAGTTATGCATGATGATAGTGTGAAATTTTGTAATTATCTTGTACATTGTGACATTACATAAATATTTATTTTGGCTTTATTTCAATTCTCTATTCAAGGAAGTCATCTTTAAGCTGTCTCTGGTGTTAGAGATGCATGTATGCTATAGGTAGTGTTTGTTAGGAGTCTTTATAATCTACCTTTGTTTCACTCCGTCAAGAAGTCCATAATTTTTCTTCAGTTGTCTTGCTTAAAGAATGCAAAGAATTTTCCTGTACTGTGTAATTTGGAGAGAGGCATATGTGATTGCATTTGGAGAGAGGCCTTCACTTTGTATTTGACAAAAATGGTATATAGCTTCTTGAACTTGTCCTCATTCAGCATATCCTGCAATCAATGAGTTATAAGGGACAACTCCCTTGACAGAAATCTCTATCAAAGATTCTCGTGCTTTTCTGAAGCCATCACATTTGACATACACACTAGCCAACATGTTTCCTAAATGTGTGTCTTCGTAAAGCAACCCAATATTGCAAATCTCAGTGTGTACTAGTAGCACATTCAAAATCCATATGCCTGGTTGCAAAATCCTTGACATGGGTTGTTTGTCACGGTAGCTTGGCTTATGTCTATATGTAGAGGACCAGGTTTCAATGGTGATACACAAAATCTCGATTCCTGCCAGATTTGGCATACATATCGATTAAAGCACCATACACACAAAGAGTTCAAAATTTTGCAATTTATTACTGAGTTATTTATTTTCAAGGATTGTTGTGCTTTTGCAAGGATGTGATTTGGTGTATACCTTAAGCTTCCTTACCACAACCATGTTAGGAATAAAGGCACTCACTTTGCATTTGCTGAAAATAGCCTAGAGCTTCTTTGCCAAGGTCAAGTTGGCATATGGTGCTATGTGCTCCTAGCAATGACATTTTGGAAAGGAATCTTATCAAGAATTTCTTCTACTTTGCCAAGAATTTCACATGTAGTATATATCTTGAGCTTCCTTACCACAACCATAGTTGGCATTTCTGCAATCAGTGCACTCCAACAAACAAAACCCCTGAAAGGAATCTCATTAAAGTCTTCTTTTTTGTTTTCTTGAGTTCTTTGACCCCTGCCAGGATCTTATGCGATGCTACATATTTTCAAGGTGCATAATAGGTAATGGAAATAGGAGAGAGGCTCCAACAATCAATGCACTCCAAGAGACAACATTTTAGCCACACTCACCATAATTGTCTACTAGGCACTACAATCAAGACATTTTTTTTCATTTTTCATCAATCCTTAAATAACAATGTGATCAACAATTCTCTCACCCATGTCAAGCTCTTGTGCAACAACACATACATTCAAGTCACAAGAATAGGGTATGGGATTTGTAGAGGCATGCACTCCGCATCTGCTAAAAACAACCAGAGCTTCCTTGCCTTAGCCATTTTGGGCATATTTGGCAATCAAAATGCACCAACGGATGACATCCGGACCAACAAAGACTTGAAAAATGGGTGATAATACTTGTTTGCTCATAAAAATACAAATGATTTAGATTACATCTCCCATGGCACGCTATTGTATACATATTCAAAGTCCTCTGGCAAGATTTGATACCATCCCATTGTACCTTGGACTTTTGTTGTCTGAAAAATGTACATGAAGACTGGCTGTCTGTCCATAAGCTTGTAACAATAATCGTCAAATTTCTTATAATAGAGGCCCTTCAAAATGTAAGACCCAACTTTGAACACACCACCCCAATTGTCGACTTCATGTGTTTTGAGCATCTCTAATGTGTTGGTGCACTTGATCAGGTAAAAGTCGACACCTTCTTTGTTTCCCTCCTCGCCATTGACAACAAAGTTGTCACCCACTTGGATTGCGTCACTCAATGATTTGAAGTGACCTTCATAAGCAGGCTCATCATATTTGTTGTCTCCATTTGCACCGACACTTTGAGCAATTTTGTGGAAGCTCTAGCTAGACACGTGTGTTTTGTCACTGCATTTCCTCCATTGATTGTGCATGCATGCATTACAATAGCAAGATAACTACCTTAATGCGATAGAGGAATTGTTTGGAGTAGCCCCGAATTGAATGCATGGAGCGTGTACTTGGGATCTTGTCACAATCCCAGCTATTCTCTCACAACATTTCTCCAAGCTTTACCTCCCAAAACACACACTCTACCTGCTTATGCTTGGAAGGGTAGTGAGAAATGATTCCATCAGACAAATGCCGATGAAGAAATTGCACAACATTAGCTGAAAATCTGAGTACAGCTCCACTGCACTTCAATTACTCATGTGTAAGTGCCCTCTTCACAACTACCCCTGCCCCATCACGTTCTCCTTTGCCATGGCCACTTCCAAAGAAGTTCCACACCATCACTTTTCTTGTCAAACCAGCATATCTACCAACAAAATAGAAAGGCATCTTTGCCTTGAATTGGGATGCTGCCCTATCTGACCAAACCCAGTGCTAGCTAACATCTAGGCCTCTTTGTTTTATCCATTGCCAATGTAGCATAAAGCAGTGTTGGACAAACAAAGTGTCATGCATTTTATCATCAAAAATGAAAAAGTGAAAAGTATTTCTTAATTCACCTTCAACACGATAGTAGGTAATCTGTACAAAAATGGTGTCCTGAATGGAATACCAATGCATCGAATGGATCTCATTCTGCTCCTTGAATGAGTAATTCTCAGCAAAATCCACCACAGATACAACAACATATTTTGGAAAATGCCTGATGCACGCTTTGAAATGCTCAACCTACCATAGACACACAAAGTCATGTTTATGAACTTTTAAAGATGCATCTTGAATAACTGTAATAACCCAACAATGCTCATATCCTGGCATATAAGCTCCTTCATTTTCTTCTTCTTTACACCTTCACTGTTGCCTACTTCCACATCCTTGAATACTTACACTTTGATGGTTCTTGCATCCTTGAGTAGCTCCTATGGACAACATACAAATTTCTTCATCCCGCAAGTTGTACATTGACCCATGTGGCATTTTAGACCATGGTAGGTAGACCGTCAACTTGACTGGGACACAAAATAGAACCTATAAGCTTTGAAATGAACTTTCACAGTGTACTTTGTAGCAGAACATGTTCCTGCAACTAATGAATCCATGCACATTTGCACACTGCACCATGCACTCCGAATGCTTGACTATCCATGTGACTGATAGCCTCCTTCAGATATGAAAACATACAAAGTCCAAACGCGAAAATTGAAGATCCATAAAAAATCTAAGATATGCACATGGAATGATGGGATAAAAAAGGAAAATGGGTTTTCAAAAGCACTAACACATATACTAACTTAGGGGTATTTTCTAGTCAATCCCACCTAGCGACCTTATAGGAGAGAGCCAGCCAGTGAGCACATGTGACCTTTAGAGATCCCATACACACAGATCAGGCATCCCCATGGAAATTAGAGCTAACAGTGAGTTCTATGGTGCCTATAGAATATGTGCATGCATGCCAAAAAATAACCCACTCACCAAAAACATAAAAACAGGGTATATGAACCTCACATAGAGAACTCAGCAAGGTAGACAAGTCCAAGGCACCAAAATAACCCCCAAGTCATAGGGATTGCAAAAATATGACCCAAGTTAGCAGAAAGTGCTAGTGACACCTACCACAATAGTAGTTGTCACCCAACACCAATTCATGAACAAAGCATACCAAAAATTTGCACATGGTAAATACAACAACATGTCAGACTGTCCTTTAGCTTTCTCACAAAGTAAGGCTTCTCCAATTCAAGGAACAAAGATGGATTTGTACATAAAGATATGATTCCTTAGATGTTGGAAGATCCCAGTCTGCATTCCACAACAATGAAAGCTTGTATCACCAAGAAATTATGATGCATTAGCAAGCTATTGGTAGATCTAACATGTGGGTTAGATAGTATGTCAAAGCATGCAATACCTATTAATACTTATTCATAGCTAGACCAATATCTTTGAGAACCACCCAATAGCTATGTAGTAGCTATCAATAGCTGTCAAATTGCAACCATAGCTATGTGTTAGCTACCAATAGCTGTCAAATAGCAATCATTATCTATGAATTATTAATCATAGACATGTGATAGCTATCAATAGCTATAGAATAGCACTCACTTTATGTGAAACAATATTCATAGCTATGAGTTAGCTATGAGTAACTATCAGATAACCATCACTAGATATGAAATATATATCAAAAAGCTATCAGTACCTGTCAATACCAAGTTGTAATAGAAATCACTAGATATGAAGTAGAAAACATAGGTATGTGATAGCTATCAATACTTGTCAAATATCAGTCATAGCTACCCTCAAATAGCCATGATAACTATATGACAACTATTCACAAATGTCAAATATTAATCATAGCCATCAATAGCTATAGATAGCAATCACTAGCAATAAAATAGTAGTCATTAGATATTAGCTATTAATAAAATAGATACAGATAGAAACTATTTAAAGCTATTAAGTGGTCAATAGTAGTAAACTACTTACAACTATAAACATCTAGGTAATGGTCAGTAATTGATAGCTACTAATTAGTGCCTATCTTATATCAATAGCTATCAAATATCCTACCAACAATCATGTCATAATGGATAGATAGATATAGTTAGAAACTATTTATAGCTATTAATTGGCCAGTAGCAATAAACTATTCACATATATAAACAGTTAGGCAATGCTCAATAATTGATAGCTACTAACTGGCAATGTTATATAGAAAATATACATAGCTACTACATGGCATACACTTTCATTCATACCTGTGATACTTCCAATAGATGGATGGGATGTGTGATAAATTGCTTTCAACCTATTCTCTTTTGACATATGTCCTTCTTGTTGGGGACACACAAGTCTCAAGATTCCAAAAGTTCTCTACCAACTCCTTGACCTCTTCAGGTATGCGACTTCGTGTAAGACTTTGATGGCATATGGAAAATGACAATGCACTATTCTCATTTTGCTAGAGTAACTGGTATCTGGCTCCATATAAGTTCCTTCTATGAACGAAAAGGAGCTTAAAGGCAACATTAACATTAAGCCCTTGTGCATTTTCTTGATCTTTTGAGATCACAAGCATCAACATGGTAGACCTCTTGAGGAATATTTCATCTTCATTTTGTGGCCTCTTCAAGTCTTGAAGCGTGTTCCAGATATTTTCTATGAGTGTGTTTGCAAAACCTAGTGTTGGTGTCTTATTGCTGTGAAGATCTTTAGTGAAGGACACTGAATCATCCATTTGAAAATGTATTTTTTAGCGTTCATGTCCATTGCATTCATTTGACCAAGAATATGTCACGCAATGTCTTTGGCTACCTTTGCTCTTTTTACCTCATCGTTGAATTTCAAACATCCCTAGTGTGGTTCTCCTTCATTCGCTATTTCTTTGGCTGCTTCATCCATTTCTCCTTCAGCAATGCTACCTTTGTCTACTTTTCTTTTTAGTCTAGCTCTTTGTTCTCTCTTCCGGTGAGACTCATATTCCCTGATTATCATGTCCTACTTCAAGCGATGGAATGCACAAACCTTTGGCAAACAAAGAAGAATGCATATCATTGAGACTTGTCCAAACAAGAAAATCCAAAAAGAGAGGAAAAATGCATATTGCCAAACACCTATTCTGTATTATCCCCTTCAACTAATTCAAGCTCCACCATTCATTCTATTCAGCCACAAAGCAAGAGAAATAAAAATGGTTATGCATAAATTCCAATTATGAAGAAGAAGGAGGCCACAAAAGTAGCTCTAATCTCAGCAAGAAAATAGAATTTGATTGATTTAGATGTTATGGATTGCTTAACCATTGATTTAGATGCTATGAATCACTTAACTAGATTGAATTTTATGGTCTAGTTAGAAGTGGCTACAAGAAAATAAGCATAAGCTTACCAAGAGGAACCCTGTTCCTAATTTGGTGCTTGATGATGCAAGAAATGTTTCTCCGTGCTCAGAAAATAGAATTTGCACGTTGATAGATTCACCTAAACTTGTGTCTGTGTGTATGTGTGTGCGTGTGTGTGTGTGTGTGTGTGTGTGTGTGTGTGTGTGAGAGAGAGAGAGAGAGAGAGAGAGAGAGAGAGAGAGAGAGAGAGAGAGAGAGAGAGAGAGAGAGAGAGAGAGAGAGAGAGAGAGAGAGAGAGAGCTACCGAGAGAAAAAAAAGCTTGTGTGTGTGTTTGTGTGTGTGTGTGTGTGTGTGTGTGTGTGTGTGTGTGTGTGTGTGTGAGAGAGAGAGAGAGAGAGAGAGAGAGAGAGAGAGAGAACAAGCTACACAAAGAGAACAAGAAGTGGGTTGCTACGTACGCACAATCATAATTTAATTGTTTTACTTTTTAAATGTTTTCACTCTCATAAAAGAGCTTCTTCACTCCCCTAAAAGCTATGTCCCCGACACAGCTTTGGTGTCCACCCGCTCATGCTTCCACCCTCCACATAAACTCATAATTTTCTCTTTCATTCTTTAAGATTGGTCCAGCTCTCATTCTTCAAATTTCATGCAACAAAAAGTATCAATCACATTACACTTATTGCGTAGGAGTGATACTAATGTGTAATAGTGCATGCAAAATTGAGTATCAGCAAGTAATTTCAATATAGCTGACATGTGCATCCTGTACAAATCAAGCACTGTGGTTTTAATATGAATTTCATAACTTTCTGTGCTACATAAATTATTTTGGAAAACCATGTAGTTTCTTCACTACTATACCAATGTTTTAGTACCAAATTCAAACTATGTAAATTGGTGTAAATGTGTGGAAAGAACTTTTTGATTATATTACCATCATATTATAGTTCTTTGCATTTTCCATGACTACTTGAACGACATGTTTAGCGTTGCTTTCTTTAATTACATTAATCAAGACCTCAACATCTTTTTGCCACTTTTAATAGCATCAAAACTATCAATAGATTTTATGAACGTCTCTCCCCTTGGACAAACTTACATAACATTGATTAGTGGTCTTCTCTGAACATTTGACCAACTGTTACTGACAATTGTGTATCATGAAAGCGATATATTTCCAAGAATTATTTTGGAAACAAGCTCTTTTACTTCGGCATAACATTTTTCCAAGAGATCATTCCGTATCGTGTGATACCAATTTTGTTCCGAGCATGTTTCCAATGATGGCTGTCAACCATGAGTAATACACTCTCACTGAAAAAATTTGCTTTTGTAAGTGCATTTTGTACCTCTGCTAGCATCTGCATTTGAAATCTTTGGTGCAATGATCTTTGTCACATTTTCCCAAGCCCAAACTCATTGCACTTAGAAGTAACACTGTTTGGTATTGTATCTCCTTACACATGCTGTTGTATAGTGTTTGTTGGTGTCACCACAAGATCATTATGATTTAGTAGTTGGCTCCAATTGCTCTTGGTATGCATCCATAACAGGTTCTTCTACCCTTTGTTTCTTGCCATACTTCTTCGTGACCTCTTCTCTCAAACGCCTCGCAACCACAGCTGCCTGAGGATGATCGCATTTGTGACAAATCTTTTTAAAAATACACAAAAAATGGTTCTGAATACGTGGACCCCCGCGTGTTTCTATGGCGAAGCAAAATTTACATTACAACTCTTGATATTGACCACATATATTGTGAGAAAGTTCCCAATACTCTTTGCCGAGGTCTTTTTTTTTCTTTCCTGGCTTTGTACCACTTGTGTTGGCATTTTGGTCCACATAGCGGAAGGTATAAGAACTTCATATTCAGTTATAAAAACAATTCTCTATTCTTTAATCTATATTACAAGTAAAAAATTCATTGAAAAGTAATAAAATTACAAATTGTGCAATTTGCAATGCACTCTCTATCTAACATTATGCATTAAAAAAAACATAGAATTTTTCAATGCAATTACACACTTTAGGATTACTTTAATGTACTCTTTAATTTGCAAATAATAAGACACATTTAAAAACATCACATTGTCGATATGTAGTGGCTTAGGGTTTTTTTTGAATTATTTTCACATGCAACATAGAACAATCAACTTAGATCATGCCATGTTCCTTTGCATTGGGAGTAGGGGAGTATCTTCTCTACAATGAGGGTTGGAGCGTTAGTCTTGGCAGTGTTGCACTGAGGTTGGGGGCCTCTTAGGCAGCCTGGCCAAGAGCCGCTCTCTCTCTTGATGCACGTGTGCATGGATGCTGCTTCATGTGCAAAGCTCATTGAGAAGCGTGGAAAATTGATGATGGGTAGGGAAGTTCCTGGTCTAAAACTCTTAACTACCCTTGCTTGCCTCTTAGGCTCACTTTTACTTGTAGCACTAGCCCTATCTTTGAGACGAAGGCCCTGTTCTGATTAGGGACGAATCAACCTACTAGGGTTTCTTCAGGTTGTGGTGGAGGTTACCCTCCAGAGTTGTGGGTGGAAATAGTGGTGAGGCTTCTATGGTTGGTTTGATGATGGGAGTGGAAGTCAAGTTGTTCTTCTATTGTGTGTCTTGGGTGCATGTCTACTCGTGGTAGGAGGTGGCTTCCATGGTGCCACCAGGGAAACAAATACAAAGGGACATGAACCCCATGAAGGCCTAATGTTTCGTGATGGAGTTGAAAACTCCCCCATTTGCGGATCTAAGTTTAATTTGGTAGGGTGGCTCCCTCAAGAGCCAATGTACAATTGGTTGTGCTTTTGTTCATGATGATGCCCTAGTTCGGTTTGTGAGCAGGGCTTGTTTTGTAAATTTTTTGCTTTGATACTATATTCACTACCTATCGTGACTTCTGCAAAAAAAAGGAATAATCAAACTGAACATTGGAACGATGATAATCATTTTCAAAACACAAAGGAAAGTAGAAATATGTATGATTTCAACCTCATGCACAATACTCTTTTGCAATATACAATGCACTCTCTATCTAACATTATGCATCAAACAAAACTATGAAATCTTCAATACAATTCCACACTTGACCCAATCAAGGATTGTAGCCCCCTTATACATTCAATTGAATATAAAAAAGATATTTTTACCCAATTAAAGTTTTGAGCTCTCATATTGTGTAGTGACAAATATTATATATAAACTAAAACCTATGATGGTGTGAAATACAAGGCTTCAAGGATCTTTACATACTGAGTACACTGGTACATGGCATCCAACCCTTAACTAACGACTCGTTTTTGAAATATTCTCATCTTCTAAAACCAACTTCAGCCCCTTTATGGATCAGTGACTTCGTCAATGAGCATGATTTTTAAAAGATTCCATTTGTTTGGCATTGTACCTTTCTTTTGGTGAAGGGTTTTAATATTTTAAGAAGTGGTTACCGTATTAATAATCACGCTTAGACCAAGAATATGACCTGTGACTTAATAACCTTAGGTCAACTCACAAGAAGAAACAATTGTATTCGGAATTAGGATAAACTCCCCAAGGATTTTCCTATAGTCAAAATGCCAAAGATAGTAGAGTTTATACTATACACAAAAGACCCTGTCAAGAAAATAAGAAATCCTAGTTTACATGCACAAGTGGTTCTTGTAGGTTACCAAGAGGGTTACATTAATATTTAATGTGACCACGTGATTTTCATGTATGATCACTCAATGATATTAACATGTTCACGAGTTTGTGATCACGTTAATGAAATCCGTATGAATTGGGTATGGGCACGGGGAGTAGTTGCTTGCGCACTGGGTGTCTAGGTGTGTGTTAAATAGGGAATAGGGGTGCTGTGAAAACCTTGGGCTATAGAGAGACGTATTGATTGTGTGCTAGGCATGCTCATATTTCCCACTTTCCAATGATGGAAAATACTATCTCAAAGCATGAGGATGAGGATATCAACGTTCATATATCTGGCATTCTAGCAAGTCATGATCACAATGTGGCCGTGTATGAAGTACACCCTAAAGTGTTGTGCGAAATGCTATCCATAGGAGACAAAATTGCAATCAAGGCAGATAAGAAGAACAAGGAATTCTACCTTCTTAAATGCACAAGAACAATGTATCAAACAACCAAAGCACAGAAGGTTAAGTGCCATAACAAAAATTCTAGAGGTGGAAAACTATTTAGGGCTTGTGTTATGGCCAGGTGTATGGGAAATTTCACACATACACCCTCCTAAATCATCTCCCTCTAGTGATGATATACTCCCATATTGTCAGAGCCATATGCTTCCCCATGGAGGCTTTTCTTGAGCTACCAAAACAATTCAAAATTATCCTCTAAGGTATATGAGAACAATTACAACACTATGCCATTAGATGATGATGCAAAGAAAAATGTAAGCAAGACAACCTTGCCTCCATCTACCATACTTACAAATGACAACCTTGACTCCATCTACCATACTTATAAATAACAATATGGGTAATAGTTGAAATGCAAGTGTCACTTCTCAGGCCAATTCAGTGGTTCTTATACTTTCAGAGTTTGTTACACTTTGTCTATCATTGTTTCAATGTTTCTTTGACTTTAGTTAGTACCAAAGTTTGAAATTGTACATTCAAAAATAATGCTTATTGAAACTTACACAGTACAAGTTAATCTACCATCTACACAACCCGCTCCATACGAAGTCTGCTTTTGAATCAATACAAAATTAATTCTAACCAGTACCAAATTGGTACCAAAATATGGTACTAAACCCCGCGGGGGTCACCTAATAAAAATGTAACCTATCACGTGAGTTCAACAGAAGGGTATTTAAAGTTCTTGAAACTTACAGAAATATATATACAGAAGGGCATTATTTTTTCAAATTTGAAAAAACCTTACAGATTTTAAAAGAAAAGGGTACATCATATTCTTAAAAAATTCACAGATAAGGGGTTTTACAAACATGTCTTGAACGCACGTGATATGGTAGTTTTACACATAGTGAACTCCCCGGGTACTAGACCAATACCAAAACTGTTTTAACCAGCAAAAAATTGAGACTATAGCAGAGCCAAATTCGTATTTTACAATACCAAAATTTGCACCAAATAGTATCAAACTATCAATAGTATTAAAACAATACCATAACTTAGTGGTACTTATATACATGTAAGCTATATTTTCCAAAGTAGACTAGGTATTGAAAATAATTTATCAACGAAGACTGCATAGGTTATAATGGACACCAAGGTGGACTTTTCATTGATCAATAATGAGAAAAGTACAAGTTTTACAAAAGTTGTTATCAAGTTGTATATCACAAAAATGGGCACTAAAATTAGGTTAGAATCAACAAGGGTGTTAGACTGTATATAGCTCACTAGAAGGTAGGAGTACCCTCCATTGCTATGAAATGATTAGCTACAATGGATGAAATATCGTCCACCACATCAAACAAGGGGGTCCTATGATCATATGTAGTTGGGAGCATGTCCTTTATCCATCCATGGATAAATGAAATTCATCAGGTGAAGCTCGCAATCCTAGTCATAATAGGTCGGCTTGTAGGAGAAAATCAAAGGCATGACTCATAGTCATTCTTCAAAGACTAGAATTTTAGTTGTAGCATCAAATTGTGGGTGCCTCTCCCACACTCTCTTCAAAAGTTTTAGGAGCACTTACTTTTCATCAAACTCAGGTGCAATGTATGAAACATGTTGAAGGTTTTTGGCCCGGATCTTGCACTCATCCTTTCTATAGATGTCAAAAAATGAAACTTTAGAGGCTAGCTAACAATAAGAACATATATATGAGGACTTATTATCAAGTAACAATACCTTTAAGAAATTCCCTCATCTTCATTAGTTTAGGAAAGCATGCATGCATAATTCTCATGAGCTTCTCCCTTTTGCAACATGATCAGACCAAGACAAAAGCCTTAACTTTAGGATGAATTCCTCTACATTGGGCCTCACAACACAATACACCAAATCCATCAAGAAATGACAACTTACAAAGATCTTTTGAGCATATTTCATAATTCATTAGTAGAACGCCATTGATGTCAAGTATTATGAGCCAATTGTAAGAAGGTTTCTTATCTATGGGTAGCACTATGTCATGAGATTTCTTGTTAAGCTACCATGCCTCCCTTGCTACAACACCCAAAGGCCAAATGAGACAAAGGAGAGACTTAGAATAGAAGTAGTATATTGAGATTCATGTCAATTCTTCATTTGCTACTTAACTCTAGTTCTGTAATTGGAGACTTAAGTGTACTGAGGCACTAAAATGTCTTGTTTTCTTTCTTATATTTTTCTCCATGTCAAAATACAATCCCTGTGGAGAGAATTATGGTAAGTTCTAAATCATAAATTTTGGTAAAATTTCAAGCCATTTTACCCAAAAAATCATAAAATTACTATATCTTTTTGTAGAGATGGACTTTTTTATGTTTATAAAATCCACGTGTTAGTACATAGTGTCACAAAACAATGGAATGCCCTTCAGAGACTAGTTTCCAAGTCACATGCAAGTTATAGAAATAATTTCAAACTTGAGGAGGTGCTGAATAAGAGCATAATTTTGATCTTCCAAAGGTCCCCTCATGGAATTGGGGCTATGCTAGTGTAGTTTGACAACTAAAAGTGACTTCCAAAGAGCTGAATAAGAGCATAATTTTGATCTTCCAAAGGTCCCCTCATGGAATTGGGGCTATTCTAGTGTAGTTTGACAACTAAAAGTGACTTTATACATTGAAACCAAGAAACTACATTTTTTTTTGTCTCCCTAACTCAATTAAATTTCGTTGCTTGAACTCTATTTTGAGTTTTTCATCGTGCAAAAAATCTTGAAAATCGTGGGTTCTCCATAATGACATTGAAACCAAGGTCTTAGGCGCCCCAATTGTGTATGCATTACGTAGTTTGATACATGTAGTTGATCCAATGGAAAGTTTGATATTATTTGAGGTTTTGATTGCTTATGTCTCAAGAATGAAAATATCAAAATTTTCTCTGACGCAATTTTGAATATTTAAAATGATACAATAATTGTTGCATACCAGAGCCCTTCTACTTGCCACCTTTAGTCCTCAATGGAGAGGGTAAGAAATGTATCACTTTCTAAAACTCACAAATACATCACAAACATATTTTCCTTTGTATAGAACGATATGCTTTAAACGACAATATCAAGCACGTAGACCTTTTTATTATTTTATATACTCTAAAGTTTTTTCTTTCAATCTATAGCACAATTGTTGAAAAGTCATGTTAAAATTCCTACAAGGTCACTTCATTTTTTCTTGAGCTTATAAAGTCGATTTATCCAAAGCATCAACTGCAATCTTACAAGGTTCAACTTGAAGACTATAGTTCTTGATCATGGTAGATTCTAAAATGCAAGGTTATATTTTTAAAAGACCCTCTAGCTAACATATTTAAGTATATCAAGAGGATTTTCTTAAATACACTGTCTAATGCAAGTAGCATTTAATTTAAATTTGTAAAAAAAGGACACTTAAGTGTCATTCTTTGGTACCAAACTAATGTACAATACCAAACTAGGTATGTGAGTAAGAGATGCCAATCATAATAGGTGTACCATACCAAATTTGGTAGAATGTATAGCACAAATTGTCAACTTGACAAAGAACACTAGCATACATGTTGTACAATAACAGTAGAATCATTTAAAAGTGCTTTTGATTCATAACAATTCAGATTGCAAAGTATAAAATGCTCCATAGCAGCTAACTTTTGTAGGCATGAGGCTTTTGATCATGAAAAATGAGTCACTTCTTTCCTTTGACACAAAAGAGTCTTGACAAAGTGGCTGAGTCAGTGAAATTACTTGCATCTTTCTCTATCCCACTTGATACATTACCCGCATCAACACCCTCATCACAAGCCTCTTCCACAAGAGAACCCTCCCTTATTTACTTTAACACCCCCCTTCCTACGATCCTTTGCCTTATGTGCACCACCGGCCTTCTCTTCAACAACCTTCCCCTCCCAAGCTGACAAAGTACCAAATCATTAGGGAAAAACTGGACTCTCAAAGGGGCCCTATATGGATGTCTGACTTTGTCTCTCTTGTTCAAAGTGGGCAGCTCGGTGAAGTCCATGAACGCTTTTTCAAAACCCTATCAACCAACATATCATTGGAAAGATCTCAAAAATTAGGTTCTAAATCCCCAAATTACTCTGACAAATTTGGAATTGATTTGTAGAAGTTATGGCCTCCCATTGAAGCTGAAATGTGGGGAGAGATTACATTTATAAGACAGAGTTATTACATAAAAAAATGGAATCTTCTAGAATATAAGGAATCTGATGGCATGCTATATCAATGGATAGATCTCAATGAGTATCTTCTAATTCCAAGGTTTGATAATTTTTTATTTCATTAGTAAAAATTTTACCGTGTGCCTATTTTGGACAAGAGAGAGAAAGTCAAATTCCTTATAGGGCCCCTTTGAGAGTCCAAATTTTCCCTAACTTATCAAAGAACACCAAAGGGATCCAAATAATCAAACAACACCAAAGAAATTGGAAGAACTCAAGAAGTGCCACAAAGTGCCGAACGATTAGAAAATTACAAAAAGTATAAAAAGTACCAAATCATCAAATAGCACCAAGGAGATTCAAACAACCAAACAACATCAGGAAGTGCCATGCATGAGGTTCCAACTTATTAAATATCACCAAAAGTGCACATAAAGTACCTTATCATCAAGCAGTACCAATGAAAGCCAAGCAACCAAAAATCTCAAGCAGTGCCCTTGGGAGTACCAGAGATAGCTAGTGAGAACATTGTGCTTGATAATGTACCAAATAACCAAACACCATCAAAGAAAGCCACCACCAAAAAATAAGTAAGTGCCAAGAAGTACACAAGCATAATCACCAAATGACCAATGAGCAACTAGAGTGAACAGACATAAACATCAATACTAATGATAGAATCCAAATAGTATAGAACCATAAAGGTAGAATACCTCTTAGTGCTGAAGCTTTAATTTTAGCCTCTTTATCTCATCAAAAACTCCATGTCGTTGTAGCAATCACCTATTCATAGAAAATCTAGCCTCCACCTCTTGTGTCTTGTCCAAGGCCAAAAGAACCCCTCGTAGAGCAGACATTCATGTCGCACTTCCAAGGAGGCGATATCTTCCATTATGCTTATTTCCACATGCTCTTTACCACCATCATGCACCAACAACTCTTCCTTGTTCTCATGGATGGAAGCCTTCACATCAGTCAAACGTGTCAATGCACCCAACCTATTCCATGGCATCCTTTTTTTTCAACAACCACCTCGAAATCAGTGTAATCTACAACTACCTTCTAATAGAGACTCCCTGTGTCAGTGCAGATATTGCTTCCACTTTGTCTCACACAAACCTTCTTTTCAACATTTTCTTGACCTCCATGGGAGGCACCACTCATTCTCCTATAGGTTTCAAGTTTTCTCTCCTTTTTTTTGCAGATTTCTCTTGTAGTGGTTCACCACACCCTCATCAAAGTGGTCCCATGCCACCTTATGGTCTCTAGGGTCCTTTGTGGCTGCATGGTATCTCTTATAAGCATAGCATCAGACAAACTTGCTTTTTATTATACCACATGAGGGGGGAGCTTGATATACCTTGTAGTAAAAAAACCTACAATCATCATACATGTGTAAATGCAACTTTTTAAGGTATATCTCTGAATTATTTTGGTAACTTCTGTTGAAAAAAATTTCCATTAGGTCTATAGGGATGTAAGGTCTCTCCCTAGACCCTAGAGCCATTCAAAACTTTTTTCAGCCTAGAAAATAATTTAGAAAAAGCAAGACCAACAAAGAAGTCATGCGGACAATGAGACTTTACTCTAGAATGAAAAGACAAGGATACTCCGGATAAGAAATTACGTCATCCCTATATTTTTCCAAAAAGATTAAGATTATTTTTATACTTCTTCGTCAAAAGCCGTGTGGGAACTGATCTAGATCGAGAACTGGGAGGAAAAAAGGACTAACTTGATTGGAAGATAAAGTTAAGAAAGTAGCAATTGAGAAGAAATTGGGGTCCAATAGGAATTGAGAAGAGAATTGGGGCCTGATAGCAATTGAGAAGAGAATTGGGGTCCAATAGGAACTGAGAAGAGAATTGGGGTCCAATAGAAATTGAGAATAGAATTGCGGTCCAATAGGAATTGAGAAGAGAAATGGGGTCCAATAGCAGTTGAGAAGAGAATTGGGGTCCAATAAGAATTGAGAAGAGAATTGGGGTCCAATAGGAATTGAGAAGAATTCTACCCACCATTTCCTATTTAAGCACCCCATCTCCTTTGTAATTTTACACACATATTGCTAAGCTATTTGCATACTTTCCATGCTCAAGATTATGCTTAACTAAATCAAGGTTTCCATTAAACCTTTCTCTTGCTCTCTCCCTCTCTTGAAGGCCAAACCCTAGCTTGAGAGTTTTGTGAAGAAGCTCCTCTCTCCTTCCTCTTCATCCTAAATCCCTTTCCTTCCTCCTTGAGCCTCACATCTCTTCAAGAAGTACTTCAACCCCACTTCCCTCTTGTTTAGAGGAGGTAATCTTCATTTCTAGTAGGATTAATTAACCCATGTGTTTTTAATACTAGGAAGGTTTATGTGCATCATTTCAGGATTAAGATTTAATGGTAACCTTGGAATTAGGGTTAAGTATTAATGGTAGTTATGCATTATTAAGTTAAGTTTCAAAGGTATATTTTCATCCTTAAGCTAAGCTTTACTGGTAACTTTACTTAAATGTAAGCTTTAGTGACTACCTTGTATTTTAGGTTTAAGCTTTAATGAAAAACTCGCAATTAGGGTTAAGCGCTAAGAGTATCTATGCACCATTAAGTTAGATTTCAAAGGTAGATTTGCACTCTTAAGCTAAGCATTAATGGTAACTTTGCACTTAGGTGTAAGCTTTAGTGACTACCTTGTATTTTAGGTTTAAGCTTTAATGGAAACCTCACAATTAGGGTTAAGTGCTAAGACTATCTATGCATCATTAATTTAAGCTTCAAAGATAGATTTTCAAAGCTAAGATTTAATGGTAACTTTGTACTTAGTTGTAAGCGTTAGTGACTACCTTGTATTTTAGGTTTAAGCTTTAATGGAAATCTCACAATTAGAGTTAAGTGCTAAGAGTATCTATGCATCATTAAGTTAAGCTTCAAAGGTAGATTTTCACTCTAAGCTTTAATGGTGAATTTGCACTTAGGTGTAAGCTTTAGTGACTACCTTGTATTTTAGGTTTGAGCTTTAATGGTAACCTCGCAGTTAGGGTTAAGTGCTAAGAGTATCTATGCATCATTAAGTTAAGCTTCAAGGTAGATTTGCATCCATAAGCTAATCTTTGATGGTAACTTTGAACTTAGGAAAAGCTTTGAAAGACAAGCTTGCATTTTAGGGTTTAGCTTCCATATTGGTGACCTTGTGTGATTAGGGTTAAGCTTCCATGGAAACCTTGTCTCATTAAAGAGAGAAAGGTTTAGTCTCAGTATGGTAATCAGTCTTAGGGTTTGCATGTATCTTTATGGTAGGAATATGTATGGTTATAATCCTCTCTTGCAAGCTTTAATGGAAAGCTCTAGATTCCCATTTATCTCCAAAGCGATCTTTAATGGAAAGCTCAAAAACTCATAAATTATAGGTCGACCTTCTAGCTTCCTAAATCAAAAGCTAGGCACCATAAGAAAAGAGTAGTTTTCTAATCTCGATAGAAGTAGTTCAATTTTTGGTATTAAAGAGTATTTCTAAAGTTGTCAATTTCAAGTTTCTTTGCAAATACGAGATGGGCGAGATAGGGAATAACTTCGCGGAATTGACCTCCGTGTTGTTTTGAACCAAAAACTCTACAAGCTTCTATGGAGATGCCCATGGATGGAAAAGGATTACAAAACCTGAGAATCGTACAAAACGGGGATTGAACTTAAAAAGTTGGCATTTTCGAAGAAACATTAATCATCAAATGCCTATGGTAAAAACTCGCTTATATTTTCTAAATAAACTTGGCTGGTAGAGAAAGTAGGAATTAAGGTTGATAAATGAATGAACGTAGAAATTACCAACTAGGAGTTAAAGGAATCCCAAGAGGTGATAGGGATATCCCATTGCAAAACATAGATTTAATTAGGAGTTTTGAAGATTGCCTGGAATTGATCGGAAACCAAGATGGATCTTCTTGGGGTCAATTTGATTGAAAGGAAGACCCATTGAGAGGATTCTCTTGGGGAACTTGATGGAGATTGTCCCTTTTCGGCTAGGGTAGCATAACCGACAAGTTGTTATACCTAAGTCATTCATGCCTGAGGCATAAGGGATAAATGGGTTTCTTTTGTTTTTGCTCGGCCGAGTGAAATACCCACGGTTTCTTATTGGAAAACAACCATAATCCGGGTATGGCCTGATGCCAATAGTTGGATGAGAAGGTCATACTCAGGGAGCATGATGTGAATTTAATTAGGAAAATTTATTTGACTTGGTTGCTTAAAAAGGAACTGGAAAGGCTCGGAATATAGGGGCTATCCTATGCATCTGTCACCAGATGGTGCTATACCTCTCGAAATAAAATGCTTATGAAGGAATGATTAAATTACTTGATGAGCCTTTCCCAAACACTTAATATTGTGAAGGTGCTGCCATTTTGATGTCTTGTTAACCTATTATCTTGGTCCTGAATGGGGAGGCAAGATGAATTGGTTGAAACTAAATGTGTTGCACGATTAGTAAGAAAACTAGTTACAAGCTAATTATAGCAGATAAAGGAAAGGATATGAATTTAAAAGTTTTTAAATAAAGATCTGGTGGGAACAACTAGATGAATTTTCCTGAACCAGGGTATGCAACAGATTGCATTCTGCTTGTTGTCTCACGATGTCTGATAGACTGCTGTCTTCCTGATTTTGTAGTAGTTAAGTACTATCTCGGGAAGGGATTTTCATGAAATGGTTCAGTGGGTGGGCGGATCCGGAGGGTCAGACGGCCGGATGTTGATTTAAAAATTTTATGTTAAATGCTAGGAGTATGTGGGATTAAAAAAAATGGGTAATCTGGGACGAGCGAGACCAAGTAGGATTGCAAGATCCCTCTTCTTAGGGGAAAGTGATAACTGCCGTGCCTACTTGTCAGGAAAAAGGGCTTATTGCCATGAACAAGAAAGAAACAACAGATACTCAAGTTAAAGATCAAGAGAATCAAGACTAAGAACCACGATTTTGGGTGCGGAAAGCTGTCAAGGATAGATTGAATATGAGAAGCGGATAGAATCCTTGAATGAAGGGATGTACCCCCTTAGGTTGGCATTTGAGATAGACCGGAGTCTTGTATGAGTGTCGGTCGGAAGTGGGCGGGATATCTGCAGATAGATCTATGTCATTCCCTAGAACGGTTTGGAGGACTAAGGGAGGTGAGTAGGATCGAGTTTGGGTATGGCCCTCACAAGTGATATCAGAGCCTAATTTTGAATCTTGGACCTTGGAATTTAGAATTTTGGAATTTTGGAATTTTGGATTAATGCATGAGGGAAAAACAACTTAGTCTGTTCTACACCCAAATTTCAATAATATATTACAAAATTAAATGAAGTCTTGATGTTCCAATAAATTATTCAAAAAAAATTCAAGATGGCTTGGGATCTGTCAGAAGAAATTCAATAGATTATCTATGAGAGGATGAAAACTGCTATGCTAGAGCGAAAGCTCGCTATGCTGGAACATTTTAGGGAGCTCTTATTTCCAGAAACCTATTCTTGTCCTTGGGATTTAAGAAAGTGGGAAGTGTGAGTAAAGTTGAAAATGAACGATATAGAAATTTGTGAAAGAATAGATAATGCACTTGTGCGATGCATGGAAGTGACATAAATGAATGAAGACGCATGCACTTGTGCAAAGACACATGAAAGCGGCATGGATGAAACTTTTATTGAGCTTTTCTTGTCATTCACCCTTAAGCTTAGTAATAAGGGGTAAGATTGGGTAAGGTAGCTACCACATGAAGAATTAATTTTTGGGACATTGATTGGAAGATAATTTTGAGTAATAATGAAAAAATCCAAGAAGTTCTTGTGATTAGCCATAGATAAAGCTATAAGTATATATAGCAAGACTCGTTTTGAAATTACTGATGGCTTGGAATATTCAAAAAGAAGAAGTTTATAGGATAGTCCTACAAGAATGGGGATAGCCAAACTAGAGAACATGTTAGTCATGTTGATACACCTTATCCAACTTTTCTCTCCTAAGGAAAGTGCCATTTCTATGGGCTGTTCAATATAATTCACTCACAATTGTGAGTTTTTCTTTTTTTTAAAAAGAGAAGTTATTGTTGTGCATTTGACAAATAGAAAAGACAATAAATGAGACGTGCTAAAAACTCACAAGGAATCAAGATGGGAAAGTGCAATAGATAAGCTCATAAATGTTGCAAACATTTAAACTCCGAAGATTTAGAAAACGAACTTATGAGTTAGCCAAGAACTCAAAGTTGGAATCTTTACTCAAGACTATCATAGACAGAAGACTCTTTGCTGAAAGCACTAAATAGATATGTCCTTAAGAATTTAATTAAAGAGGAGAGACTGACATTTCAAGACAAAGAAGTACAGACAATACTCAATTTAAAAAAAAAGGGTTATTTCTTTCATTAAAGCCAAAAAGGATTACAAGGGAGGCAGGAAGTAATTACAAGGGAGGCAAGAAAGTTTACAACTCATAAAGATCCTCTAATGTATGGTCACATAACCAAGTATCGCAAGCGCCACACATGTCAGGTGACGCACCCTTTAGAATGGTTCTACGAGAAACAGCTAGAGCAATTTCTTGGGTATGAGCTGAGAAAAGAAAAGGACCTCTAAGAGGAAGACTCCAGATGGTATCGAGGAAAATCTTGGAATGGGGGATAAACTGTACAAGCAAGAACAACCTTGTGGAGAACCCAGGATCTCGTGTCCTTTTGACGCAGTAGTATCGAGGGCCAAGTCCCAGAGCCTTTGTAACCATAGCAAGTCGGGTATTGTTGCGGAAATGGTCTCTACCCCAGAGAGTCACTCTTGTGAGATATCTCCATGTCTTCCATATCGTTTGTCCGACACAAGAATTTGGATGAGGGAAGAGGAGATCTTTGTATCGCTCTCAGAATTGTCTTTTAACTGCCTCATTTGCACTCAGCAAGTGAGAGATGCATACAGGAAGAACCAAGTATTCTTGCCAAGACACCATCAGATAAGAAAATGACTAAGTTATAAGAGAGTGAAGATCGCAAAAATAGGAGGATAGCAAGAGCTGATAAAGAATGGACGACCAATAGATTATAAAGAGGAAGTAGCATATTGAAGATGCCAAAAATGCGATGACTTCTTCAAGAAGATATCTTATTAAGAAAGATTTCCCATGACTCCAATATTATATTAGTAGATTTTTGGGGATGAAGAAGTGTAAGAGAGAAGCCAACAGGAGAGCGTTAACAAAAAGTTAAGTCGCAAGACGTATCCAAGAAGCTTCATCAATTACGTATTTTTATTCGAGTTGAGGACGACTCTTTCTTTTTTGTTGGAGAGAGATGCTGCCTTCAATAGACTCAAAGACCTCTTGACCAGCAGTCTTGTCCTCATCAACCCTGACTAATTTCACTCCTTAGCTCTTCTTTACTCGAGGGAGTTCAACAAGAAATTCAGGTAGACCCCTATTTTAGACCTCTTTTGCAAGAGATTCAAGCTCAGATCCCGAGGGAACACTTAACTGACTAAGCCTTAGATGATGATCTTCTTTACTATCTGGAAAGCTTCAGCCCCTAGATATTCCTCAGATGAAGTGGGAATGCCTGAGTATGGACTTGTTTACAAGTCTTCCAAAGACAATTAAAAACTATGATTCTATTTTTGTCATAGTAGATAATCTCTCTAAGGTGGCTCATCTAATTCCAGCCAAGCAGACAGCCACCGCCATCGACATAGCCCAAGTATTTATCAAAGAGGTAGTAAGATTACATGGAATCCATGTAAGAATCATCAGTGATTGGGATCCCAAATTTACTTCTAAGTTTTGGCAAGCCATGTTTCAATCTCTGGGTACCCGACTGAATCTCAGCATAGCATATCATCCGGAGACTGATGGTCAAATTGAGCGAGTGAATCAAGTCATTGAAGATTTGCTTCGAGCATACTGCAATCAGAAGCCCAAGCAATGGATCAAGTTTCTTCTCCTAGTTGAGTTTGCTTATAACTCTTCTCACCATCCCAGCCTCGAAATATCACCCTTTAAAGCCTTGTATGGTCAGGAATGTTTAGTCCCTCTTCGATTAGTTGACCCAGCTCTTCATATTCCTACCGCTAAGTATACCCTGGAAGATATGGATCATCAACTTCTAGTCATTAGAGACAACCTTAAGAGAGCTAGTGATAGACAAAAGAGCTACACTAATCTTCACCACTCTGCTAGAATCTTTAGAGAAGGCAAACAAGTTTTCCTCAGAGTCAAAACCAAACGTAGCTCCTTAAAGATAGGAAAATTTTGTAAGCTTGCATTCAAATATTGTGGACCTTTTGGAATCAAATCAATGTCTCCCTTTTGTCCAATTCCTTGATCATTTTTGGTTGGTTCTTCGGAACAACTTATAATTATTCTTCAAAATATCGATGGCACTTTTGATATAATTTTTATGTGGATGTAATCAATCGTCATATTTATGGAATTCAAGCATCTCTAGTCACTCAATTCTTTTGAGATTCAAATCGTCTATGGTGTTTTACAAGTCTAATTGCTATGATACATGAAATTATTTGATTACCAAGTGAAAGATGAGGTAGTAAGCTATAAAGATAAGAGAAATAAGGATGGAGGAAATAAATTGGAAACACAAGGGAGGAGATATTGCAAGATTAATTGAAAGATCATTATGAAATCCTTAACTATCAAGAACATGGTATCAGTTGGATGATATCAATAGAGAAATAAGTCAACGCTCAGAACGGAAAAAGTTAAAGTCTAGGTAAGAATGGTAAGATTTTTACAAAGCGTATTAAGGCTAGATAGAGAGCAAAGTGAAGAAATGAGCTTCAGACCTCACAAGAGAAACACAATCCGATCACACCAAAGGAAAAATACCTAGTTAAGTAAGATCACATTCAGCAATTAAAGTAACCCGAAGTCATTAAGACTTCTTTATGATTAAGACTTTTCAGTTAGCGCTAAAAATGAAAGAGAAGTGTATTATTCAAGGTACATACCAGCTTCACTGTTCTTTAATCTAAATACTCTAAAGTTATTGATAATCTTCAATCATAAGTTGACCAAATATTTAGTCTGACTACTCTCTAAAGCATGTCCCGAGCTGAGGACAGCTCTTTCTTTTTGTTGTGGAGTTTGTAATGTCCCTCCCTAAACCCTAGTGCCATTCATAAAATTTTCCAGCCTAGAAAATAATTTAGAAAAAGCAAGACTAATAAAGAAGTCATGCGGACAACGAGACTTTACTCTAGAATGAAAAGACAAGGGTATTCTGGATAAGAAATTACGTCATCCCTATATTTTTCCAAAAAGATTAAGATTATTTTTATACTTCTTCGTCAAAAGCCGCGTGATAACTGATCTAGATTGAGAACTGGGAGGAAAAATGGACTAACTTGATTTAAAGATAAAGTTAAGAAAGTAGCAATTGAGAAGAAATTGGGGTCCAATAGCAATTGAGAAGAAACTGGGGTCAAATAGGAATTGAGGAGAGAATTGGGGTCCAATAGCAATTGAGAAGAGAATTGGGGTCCAATAGGAATTGAGAAAAGAATTTGGGTCCAATAGAAATTGAGAAGAGACTTGGGGTCCAATAAGAATTCAAAAGAGAATTGGGGTCCAATAGGAATTGTGAAGAATTCTACCCACCATTTCTTATATAAACACCCCCTCTCCTTTGTAATTTTACACACATATTGCTAAGCTAATTGCATACTTGCCATGCTCAAGATTATGCTTAAGTAAATCAAGGTTTCCATTTAACCTTGCTCTTGCTCTCTCTCTCTCTCTTGAAGGACAAACCCTTGAGGGTTTTGTGAAGAAGCTCCTCTCTCCTTCCTCTTCAAGAAGGACTTCAAACCCACTTCCCTCTTGTTTAGAGGAGGTAATCTTCATTTCTAGTAGGATTAATTAGCCCATGTGTTTTAATACTAAGAAGGTTTATGTGCATCATTTTAGGATTAAGATTTAATGGTAACCTTGAAATTAGGGTTACGTTTTAATGGTAGTTATGCATTATTAAGGTAAGCTTCAAAGGTAGATTTGCATCCTTAAGCTAGGCTTTGATGGTAACTTTGCACTTAGATGTAAGCTGTAGTGACTACCTTGTATTTTAGGTTTAAGCTTTAATGAAAACCTCGCAATTAGGGTTAAGTGCTAAAAGTATCTATGCATCATTAAGTTAGATTTTGTAGTAGTTAAGTACTATCTCGGGAAGGGATTTTTATGAAATGGTTCAGTGGGTGGGCGGATCCGGAGGGTCAGATGGTTGGATGTTGATTTAAAATTTTTATGTTAAATGCTAGGACTATGTGGGATTAAAAAAATGGGTAATCGAGGACAAACAAAACTAGGTAGGATTGCAAGATCCCTCTTCTTAGGGGAAAGTGATAGCTGTCGTGCCTGCTTGTTAGGAAAAAGGGGTTATCGCCATGAACCAAGGAAGAACAAGAAAGCAAGAGAAGATCCTCAAGTTAAAGATCAAGAGAATCAAGACTAAGGACTACGATTTTGGGTGTGAAAAGTTGTCAAGGACAGATTTATTATGAGAAGCGGATAGAATCGTTGAATGAAGGGATGTACCCCCTTGGGTTGGCATTCGAGATAGACTGGAGTCCTCTCTGAGTGTCGGTCCTAAGTGGGAGGGATACCTGCAGATAGATCTACGTCATTCCCTGGAACGGTCTGGAGGACTGAGGGAGGTGAGTAGGGTCAAGTCTGGGTATGTCCCTCACAAGGGAGATCCTCATCATGCATATGAAATCAAGGCTTATCCATACCCCTCATGTAACTCTTCAACTAAGTAGCAAAAAAAAAATGCTGAGATAATTCATCCATTTTATTTTTAGTTGAAACTTTCTTGTGTGTTTGATATACTTCTGGGCTACACCTCAGATGATGGTGATGGTGTGAAATCTATATTGATGATGTGGTGAGGCTTTGGGAGTAGCCTTGCAGGATGGAGTCTTCATCGCCCAAAGAAGAACAGACAACACAATAGCTGTCCTTGTAGCAAAATATGCAGCAGAGACATGGAACAAACCAGTAGAGGAGTGTAGCAATGTAGAGCAAGGGAAAGCGAACACAGACGTGTAGGAGGATACCGTAGGTGACATTCAAATTCTCACCACTACATAATGATACTACTCTCCTTCACACGTGGTCGGGGCCCACGATTTTTGTTTGGCCCAATAATAAGTTTTTTTTACTTTAGAACAAAAATCCTTCTTGAAGTCAAGGTATTCCCTCCAAAATACAAAAGGAATTTATCTTTAGATGTACCTAGCAAGTGGAAAAAATTTGGGCCTTTTCTTGTACCACCAAATATTGCTTTCAACCGTCTTTTTTGGTTATTGGTATGGAGTGAGAAGTGTAACATGCGATTTCTACAGATGTAAGATTTTGGTTGACTACTTATGTCATACAGGTGGAAAAGCGCATAGGTCAAGGATCCGACCAAAAAGAGGCCTAGAACATCAATAAAGAGGGTATGCCCTTTCAAAGTAAGAGTAGAGTTTATTGAAGATAATTAAAGTGCTTCTATTTCATTGTATCCTCTTCAACATGAAGGACATATCCATGGTAGTCATTAGGATTTGTACCATTTTTTGCTCCACCCAAATGTGCTTGAGTGCTACATGGAAGATTTATTTGATGCTGGTAATGCACAAAGTGTGGCAAAGACGTCTTTATTAAAGAGCAAGACATTGCATTATCAACATTTATCTTGAGTTGATCAAGCAATGTTCATAATTTATATGATATAAAGGGGAGTCTCAATGCTACTGTTCCAAAAACAAAATCAATATATTTTCTTACCTTCTTTCTTTTATTTAATATTTCCAACGTGTTTTAGTTCTAAGATTTTAGCTAATTCACCCCTAGTTCACTTTTGATCTTTCCAACGTTGCTCATCTTGGTTAATGTTGTAGAGCATAGTTCACCCCTTGATTATCCCTATTTCACCCTTTTTTGTCCTGGTTCACCCACAATTCACTTAGAACTAGTCTTGTCAATGCTACTGCTCTCTATTATTGATGCATAACCTAGTTCACCCTTGAATTGTCCTTTCTTCTTGTTGTTCACCCCCATTTCACTTCTACTATTGCCAGCATTGTTGCTCTCTATTACTGCTACATAGCTTAGTTCACCCCTAGAATATTCCTAGTTTATTATTCCTTGCCTTAGTTCACTTGTGATTTGCCAACTCTGCTGCTCTTTCTTATTTCTATAGAGCCTAGATCACCCCTAAATTATCCCTAGTTCATCCTTTCTTGTGGTGATAGGAATGAAGCGATCTTTAGAGTGATATTTTTATAATTATTGCTCTTTAAGAAAATCTATAATAAAAGCTCGCTCCAAAATTAAAATCTTGCTCCAGAAAGTGTTTTTGGAGCGAGCTTTTTTGTTCTCTTTCTCGCTCTCTCTCTCTCTCTCTCTCTCTCTCTCTCTCTCTCTCTCTCTCTCTCTCTCCCCCTCGTTCCTCCATCTCCTCTCTCTCACTCCCTTTCTATCTCCTACTACCTCTCCATATCTCTACTTCTGTTTATCTCTCTCTATCTCCCACTCCTTCAATCTCTCTCTCTCTTGCTCTCTCTCTCTCTCTATCTATCTTTATCCCTCTATCTCTTTCTCTCAATCCCTCAAACTCTCTCTACCTCTATCCCCTCCCCTACTTATATACCTCTCTCTCTCTCTCTCTCTCTCTCTGTGAACCCCTCTAACTCGCTCTACCTCTATCCCATCCCTTGCTTATATACCTCTCTCTCTCTCTATGTCTATCTCTCTCTGTGCCTCTATCCCCTCCCCATTTTTACATTCCCCCCTCCCCCCCCCTTCTCTCTCTCTCTCTCTCTCTCTCTCTCTCTCTCTCTCTCTCTCTCTCTCTCTCTCCCTCTATCCCCTCCCCATTTTTACATTCCTCCCTCCCCCCCCTTCTCTCTCTCTCTCTATATATATCTCTCTCTCTCTCTTTGTATCCCCCTTCTCTCTCTATCACTCTCTCTCTCTCTCTCTATCTATCTATCTATATATATATCTTTCCCCTTTTCTGTCTATCTTCCTCAAGCCACTCGCAAAGCGGGAGATCTTCAAGGTATCAAGCTATAACACCATTGATCATCTTGTCACTCTTTGTGCTCTCATGGACGAAAGTTGCTTGAAAGGCAAGCAATGGTATTGTTGTCTTATAGACTTTAAGAAAGCCTTTGATATGATTCAACGTATCAGTTTGTGGAGAAGGATGGAAGAACTCCAAGTGCAAAGTGAGTTTATGCTTGCAGTTTCTCGAATCTATGAGAAGGCGATGTGTCAATTGCGCATGGAAAGAGGAATTTAAAAAAAAATGTAATCAATATCGGGGTTAAGCAAGGATGTCCGTTGTTACCAAATCTCTTTGGTCTATGCATCAATCAGCTGGAACAAATGGTACTTGACTTTATGCAAGAAGAAGGAATTGAAGAGGTCACTATTTGCAATGCGGTAATCATGATTTAGTTGTATGTGGATGATGTAGTGCTTCTAGCACACACTTTAGAAGATGCACAAAAGCTTATGGTTTTCCTTAACACTAGAATGGTAACAGGACACTTTAATGTCCTTGGACACTTTTGTGTCCTGTTAAGTGACCATTTTGCTTGAATTATTTGAAGAGTATGAAAATGAATTTCTAGGTGCTATATATCCACAAATTTGCCTTATGAGCTGAAAAAAACTTAGCATTTTTTTTGGAGTATCGATCTCACCATTAACCTTACTCTTGCACAACATTTTTGAACGTAAACTGTGTGAAAAAACGGGTCCTATTTTTGGTTTTTTTTCAAATTTTGGCAACTATACCACTCTAAACTTCATGTTTTTGAGTTTAAGATGGCTAGAGGTTAGGCCTTCATAGTTCTCAACATGTTTTTATGCTTGTAGGGAGAGCTAAGTGCTAAAATTGAAAGTTATGACCAATTTACAAGAATTGCATAATCCTGTTTTTTGGCCAAAATTAGCACTTTTATGATTTTTTTGGTGGCTTTCTTGATATTAAAATTCAATTTTGATTGTGTAAGTGTAATGAATAACATAAAGCTAATCTTCCTTGAGTTTTGGGGGACCTAATATGATATATAGCATAGTATATGATGATGGTTGAGTTTTTTGATTTGTTGAAGAATACGATACATTTTAGAGTAGCAAGTATAACGTTCTCAATATTGCTAGTTTCTTAGGCCAATTGTGTGTATTTTGTAGGTAGTAACCATATCTAATCATAGATTACAAACTTGGCTAGATATTGAGTAGTTTCTATGGGTTTCTAGAGGCCATAATGCTAAACCCAGTTTTTCCATGTTTGCTGTATTTAGCACTTTATCATAGCCCCCAAGGTTCCAATTGTAAGAGATCCATTATCCTTTTGACATGATCCATGGCTCCTTTTGAATCCAAAGGCCCAAAAGGAACTAAGAAAACATGTATATAGTATCTGTATTGAGCGTGACTATAGAAACTTTGATGATAGGTCCGCAGAATGGCAAAAATGAAACTTTTTTGTACCTATTTTTTTTGCCCAAAAAACAATTAGTGAGGTAAAATCAACCATATGTTTTGGTCACCAACCCATTGAAGTTAACGGGGCATTTTATCTCATGTCCTACAAAAATCCCCACTCTTATTTATATGCAATCAACCGTAAGAAAGTGTTGTTTTGGGCAAAATGCACTGGTCCATCAACTTTGGAGGCTTGTAGTGACCAAGGGATGAGAAAAATTACAAGTTTCTCATTTTTTCCATATGTACTAGTTATTGAACTATAAGCTCATGAAAGGATTTTTCAAAATGAGTGGATCTACTATGGTTTTGGAAATTTTTCCCAAAACCATGAAAGGACACTTTTATGTCCTGTTAGGTTACCATTCTAGTGTTAAGAACTATTGCTTGCATAATGGGCTGATTGTGAATGAATTTACAACAAAGGTTATGCTTGTGAAAACCAACCATAAGGAGAAGCCATTCATTGTGTGCAACAATGAGACACTTGAAGTTGTTGAGAGATTTAAGTACCTTGGCCTTGAGGTTCCGGCCAATCACAAGTGGCATGAATGTGATATGCATCATTTGGAAGCGGGAAAGAGAGAATACTATGCATTTGAGAATATATGTAATGCAGGCAACATCAAGTGTTGGGTTCTCCAGAAGTATCTTTTTGGCACATCGGTGACACCGATTCTTCTTTATGGAGTTGAAGTGTGGGGTAGGAGCATCTCAAAGTCTAATTGGAAAGAGTTTGAGAATGTCCAAAAGATTTTTTTCACAAACTTTCTTCAAGTTAAGACAGTACAAACACCATGTATGCTCGTACTTCTTTAGTCAGGATCTCTTCCAATTGAGGTTATGGGCATGGAAAGGGTTGTGGAGTACATGATAAATATGCATCAAAACCCCTCACATTGACTTCCTACAAACGCATGGGAAGCAAGCAAAAAAGTTTAAAAGATGCATAAAAGCAAGATCCTGAGCATGAGATTGATGCAAGACATAAAGAAGTGGTTTGGGATATGGGATGCATTACACTTGCTACATGATGCCTCAATTGACTCGCAAGTGAATGAAGCGTGTCTACAATGCCAATGTATTATAGCTTGGGAGGAATCCGGTGGGTCATGCTTCATACATTACACCACCCATATTGCCCCCAACTATAAACCATGTTATTCACTAAAAGGGGAAACCGTATTCACACTTACATGCTTGAGCCTATCCCCTTGTTAGCAATATGTGCACTATCACATCCATTTGTCTTAGCTCCCACTCCCTTCGATGTGAGAGAGGGCGCTGGGGCAATGGAGAAGAGTCAAATTGATTGTGCACATTATGCTCACTACAAGTTTGAGAGTCTGAGTACCACACACTACTAGAGTGCTCAGCTTTTGGTCACATCTGAACTTGCTTCCCTCACCTTTTTAGCCATGATTTAAACCTACACACTTTCGTCTCCCAACCACAATGCAGTCTCTCCATTGCGACTCTCATCATTACAATTTTGGAGCATCGAGATTCACTCATCAGACACATACATACTACATCACATGTAACTTTGGTCTTGTAGGTCATATTTGACCTCTGAGGATCATAATAAAATCTCTCTCTCTCTCTCTCTCTCTTTGTCTCTCAATGTCACTCTCTCTACCTCTATCCCATCCCTCTTTTTATATACATCCTTCTCTCTCTCTCTCTCTCTCTCTCTCTCTCTCTCTCTCTCTCTCTCTCTCTCTCTCTCTCTCTCTCTCTCTCTCTCTCTCTCTCTCTCTCTCTCTCTCTCTCAGGCACATGTAGAGGTTGGTGCTTAGTGTAGAGTGCGCAGGTGATGGCGAAGGTAGAAAAAAAGACTACACACACACACCAACACACATCGAGAGACACACACACATAAAATCCTTACCTTGCAGCAGCCATTCAACGTGCTGCTCTCTCTCTTCTTTTTTGAACTATTATCCAAAGTGTATTTACAACATAGTATAGCCAGTGTCCGGTCGCCCATAGCACAACGGACATATTCTTTAACATCATATTCTTTAACACTCCCCCTCAAGCTCAGAATGAGCTTGCATATGATGGATTCCGAATGCTTCACGAAAGTAGAAAAACTTCTCCTTTCCAAGAGCTTTTGTAAATATATCCGCAACTTGATCATTTGTCTTCACATACACCAAATCAATCTCACTTGCAAAAACTTTTTCTCTAATGAAGTGATAATGTACTTCAATGTGTTTAGTGCGAGCATGGTAAACTGGATTCTTTGCCAGCATGATGCTGCTAATATTGTCACAATATATAATGACACTGTCAAGATAGTCAAAACCAAAGTCTACCATAGTACTCTCAACCATGACTCTTCACATGCTGCCAAAGATGCTCCACGATATTCAGCTTCTGTACTTGATAATACTACAATTAATTACTTCTTGCTACTCCATCTTATCACACCATTGCCAATGGAAAATGCATAACCACTTGTAGATCTTCTATCCATAAAATCTCCTGCCCAATCTTCATCTATGTAACCATAAAGACAAAGCTTCCCATTTTTTTTATAAAACATTCCATAACTGACAGTGGCTTTCACATATCTCATAATCCATCTCGCGCATCAAGATGACTTCTACATGGCTTTTGCATGAATTGACTCACAACACCCACTGCATAACTCAAATCTGGCCTTGTTATTGTCAACAAGTAAATAAGACTTCCAACCATCTTGCGATACATAGTGACATCCTCAATGTAATGTCCATCATCAATCAGCTTCACATTTTTGATCAAGAGGTGTATCAACTGGTTTGCACGCTGTCATTCCATATTTCTTAAGCATATCCAATGTGTATTGTCTTTGTATCATCCAAATTCCTGATAAAGTGTCAACAATTTCAATTCCCAAGAAACATCTCAACTTACCAAGATCCTTCATTTTGAATTCTCTGAACAAACTCTTCTTGACATGCAAAATTTACTCATCATGACTTCGAGTGAGAATCAAGTCATCAACATAGATAACAATAACGACGATCTCTCCATCAACATGCTTCAAAAACAATGAGTGATCAACAGTAGATTGTTTAAATCCAATCTTCTTCAAGAATCTGGTTATCTTTTCACACCAAGCTCTAGATTCTTGCTTCAAACCATACAATGCTTTCTTCAACTTACACACATAATATGGAAACTCTAGATGTTGATAACCCTCTGGCTATATCATATAAACTTCTTCTTCCAAGTCACCATTCAAGAATGCATTATTGACATCCATTTGTCGTAACTTCCAACCGAACATACTTGCCATTGCTATCACCGATCTGACTGTTGTCATCTTTGTAGCTGGACTAAATGTCTCACCATAATCAAGACCTTTTGTTTGTGCATAACCTTTAGCAACAAGCCTCGCTTTGTATCTTTACACACTATCATCTGACTTGCACACTATCATCTTTCTACACTATCATTTGACTTTGTATACCCATTTTGAACCAATTGCTTTCTTTCCACTTGGCAAGCAAACCAAATCCCAAGTGTCATTCTTCACAAGAGCATCCATCTCATCATCCATAGTGGACTCCCATTCTGATTTTCCAATTGCCTCTTGAAAACATGTAGAGTCTTTATGTTGCACAAGTGAAACCATGTATGCATAATGTGTACGCATGTAGCCGTTGTATGCCAATCTATGAACCGGATAATGCACCCTCTGTGATCTTCTCAACTATGGTGCACTCTTCTCTTCTACTCTTGCATATGGGGGTACATATTCCTCAACCACTTTCTTCTTGCCTTTCTCGTCTTGCTTCTTATCTCGCAAATGACCGCTCCATGGTTGAACACTTCCTGTACTCTCCTCTGCCATATGCGGTCCTGAAAGAGTTCTTGTTGATGGTCCTGGCTTATCAACAACATGAAGCACATTCTCTTGCTCCTCATACTCATCTTCTATCATCACTGACTTTGGTTTACACCATGGTTCATGCTCACAAAATTTGACATCTCTACTGACATAAACTTGTCTTGTTGTAGGATCATAGCACTTGTAACCTTTCTTTTCAACAGGGTAGCCCAAGAATATGCACTTCACTGCCTTTGGCTCCATCTTATCTCTTGCTTCATTTGGCACATGAACATAGCAAACACATCCAAAAACTTTCATATAGGAAACTGTTGGCTTGATCCCATAAAGTCTCTCATTAGGTGAAATTTCATGAATGGCAACTGTTGGTGTTTGATTCATAATGTGTATTGTTGTATGAACTGCTTCCTCCCAATATATTAATGGCATATTCATCTCATTCATCATGGCTCTTGCAATCTTTGCTATGACTCTATCCTTTCTCTTAGAAACTCCATTTTTTTGTGGTGTGTATCTGCAAGTAATCTGTCTTCTTATGCCTTGTTCACGTAGGTAATCATCAAAACTATGTTACATGTACTCTCCCCCTCCATCTGTACATAGGAATTTAATTTGACAACCATTCTCTTTCTCAATCATAACTTTGAACTACAAGAATGCCTCTGACTTTGCCTTTAGAAAGTAGACCCATGTCATTTTGTTGTAATCATCTGTGAATGTGATAAAATATCGACAACCATTTGGTGTAGCATGATGACAAGGTCCCCAAATATCTGAATGAACAATTTCCAAAGGACTTTGGCTAATTCTCCCCCCTCTTTGGAAATGGTAAACGAGATTGCTTTCCAAATTGACAAGCTTCACAAACATGATCAAAATTCAATCTGCCAAACTTTGGTAATCCACGTGCAGTTTGATTTGATTGCATATGCTTTAGTCTTCTAAAATTGACATGACCAATCCTCTTATGCCATAACTCTGCCCAATCATCTTGAGTGGCTGATTTGTTTTCATACATACCATTGTGTAAACATGGATCTCTAGCTTCCAATGAGAACAAGCGACCTTTCTTTCTTCCACGTGCCAATATCTTGCCTGGTTTGCCTTTGTGAAACTCCTCTATGAAGCAGTCATAACAATTAAAATGGACTTGCAACCCTTGATCTGTCATTTGTCCAACTAATGCTAAATTCTTTGAGATTGAAGGAACATATAGAACATCTCCCAATGTGTTGTATGTCTCGTCTTTTTCTAGCAATGGAACTGAACCAACATGCGTAATCTGATGCATAGTATCATCACCTGTAGCAACAAACTCATCCTCTTCTAACTTCTCTTTTCTGTCAAACCATTCACCATGATATGTCATATGATTTGTGGCACCACTATCTAAATACCAATCATCTGTATGATGTGGCTCCACCATGCTTTGAACAACATGCTCCATAGGAAATAAATGTCCACTCGATCTATTTTCATATATATTTTGATCATGAGGATTGTATCCAACAAAGTTTCCTCCATGTCTGCCATAACCTCGGCCTCTTCCACCACGATCACGATTTTGATTTAGCCTCATGTAACATTCTCTTTCAAAGTGACCATAAATGCCACATCTATTACAATATCCATCTCTTTGAGGATGTAAAAATTATCCACCTCCACGTCCACGACGTCAAGCTCTCCCTCTGCCTCTTTGGCTGTAATCATTGTAACTTTGACTTTGTTGGTTTTGTCATTGACCTCTTCCAGCATTGTTTTCACAACCATAGTTTCCTCTTCCACCTCTATTGTTTCCACAACCTCTAGAGTAAAAAACCTGATCTCTCGAATTGTTATTTGATGTAGAAGGACATGACTTGCCTAACTTCACCTCTTCTTGCAAACAAAGGTTTACCAACTCTTCAAAATTAGGCATTTGTCCTCGAACAAATAGATGTATCCAATGACTTGTATTCCGGTCCCAAACCATTCAATGGCACTGAAACTAAGTCATCATCTGGAACTTCAACATTAATGCTCGCAATATCTTCCTATATTTGCTTTATCTCTGTCACATAATCCGATATGGATCTATTTCCTCGCCATACACAATGTAACCTTTAATTCAAGTGAACTTTTCGTGGTTCTATATTGGGGCTATTCATTCTTGCTAGTATCTCCCATGCTTCCTTTGGAGATTGAGCCTTCTTCACACGTGGTATAAAGAAGTCACTAATGCATAGTGAAATCCAATGCATCACTTCCCTTGAATTCTTGATCCACTTCTTGTAAGCTTCTACTCCTGCTTGCCATGTTTTATGTGCTTCAACATTCTCTCTGTTTGGTTCCAAACCAACCTCGGGACACTCTTGCTCACCTGTAATATAATCCCATAAACCTTTGCCCATGATGAAGTTCTCCATCCTGTAAGACCATATGCGGTAGTTCTCTCTGGTCAGCTTCTCTCCAACAATCTGTGTGACTTGAGTTGAGCTTTGTGCCATCTTCACTCTCTCCATTTCTTCCAAAGGATTTTGACAAAATTTTGGCAGAGTTCCGTTTGTATTTGGACAATATCTCAAGTGACAATCTCAACCAAAGTGCTCATAAACACTGACAAAAAATCTATCACTGCCAAGGGAAAATCCACTGCCTCACTTTGCCACAGACTGACTCAATACTATGCATAAATACTCTAAAACAATGTCCACATGGACCTGTATGCAAATGCAATCCATACGCTGTCCTGTATCACATATCCATATATCCACCTTCTTCCCATAGTCGTAAACGACATATGAGGTCTTTAGCGGGGCAAGTCGGGGGTTTGCTCCAGTACCTAATCCACCTTGCCAAAGTACCAAAGCTCCCAAGGCAAGGCTTCAAAAAAACCTCACTCGACCCTCACAAAGGCTGCACTTTTCCAAAATACATTAACCACATATCCATACATAACCACAAAGTACTCAATCTGATAATATAACCGCCTCAACTTCTTTCCACAACCTTTCTTACATAGACAGCTATCCATAACGGACCCACAACAACCAAACGTAATCTTAGATAACAAAATATCATGATGCATAAGCTCTATGTTGCTCTCCAAAACCTATGTAAATGCTGAATTCTTCACCTGTAACCTGTAAATCTACTGTCGAGTGCAAAACAGGAAATCTCTTATGCCTGTGTGACCTGACTGTTTGCTGCATATTTTGGAAAATCTAAGTATGCCAATGCGTTCGGAATGCCCAAAAACATAAAGATAGACTCCTGGATCACTGTATTTCGAGTTCGGGTGAGGGAGTTATGACCAAAAAACCTCTCTTTTTGGTTGTTTTCCAGAGCTGATGAAATCTGTATTGATTGTAGCTTCTTAAACTGAGCTCTGATACCACTTTGTAGTGTGCACAGGTGATGGAGAAGGTAGGAAAAAGGACTACACACACACACACCAACACACATCGAGACACACACACACACACACACACACACAATCATTACCCTGCAGCAGCCATTCAACGTGCTGCTCTCTCTCTTCTTCTCTTTGAACTATTATCCAAAGTATATTTACAACATAGTATAGTCAGTGTCCAGCCACCCATAGCACAACGGGCATATTCTTTAACACTTAGCACCTACCTCCACATGTGCTTGAGAGAGAGAGAGAGAGAGGAGAGATAAGGAGAGAAGGGAGGTACATACATATATAGAGAGAGAATAAAGAGAGAAGGAGAGGGAGGAAGGAATATATATATATATATATATATATATATAGAGAGAGAGAGAGAGAGAGAGAGAGATACAGACAGATAGAGATAGAAAGAGGAAGAGAGAGAGAGAGAGACATTTATATCTTTTTCTATCTCACTCCCCCCTTCTCTATATCTATCTCTTCTTCTTCTTCTTACTCTCTCTCTCTCTCTCTTCTAAATGTCTCTCTCTCTTCCTCTTCCTCTCTCTCTCTCTCTCTCTCTCCATATATATATATATATATATAGAGAGAGAGAGAGAGAGAGAGAGAGAGGAATACATTTATATCTTTTTCTATCTCACTCTCCCATTCTTCTCTATCTATCTCTTCTTCTTCTTCTTCTTCCTCTCTATCTCTCTCTCTCTCTCTCTCTCTCTCTCTCTCCATATATATATATATATATCTATATATATAAATATATATAAATACACACACACACACACACACTCCCACCTCCACATGTGCTTGAGAGAGAGGGTGGGTGGGTATATATATATATATATACATACATACATACATACATATATATATATATATATGTTTGTATGTATGTAAGTATATATATATATGTGTGTGTGTCTACACACACACAAACACAACATACATATATATCCCTTCATATGCTTGAGAGCTAGAGAGAGATTTTATTATCGTCCACGGAGTCAAATAAGACCTATGGGACAAAAAGTTACATGTGATTTAGTATGTGTGCGGCTAATGAGTGACTCTTGATGCTCCTAAATTGTGGTGATGAGACTTGCAATGGAGGGCCCACACTGTGACTTGGACAGAAACGTGTGTAGATCTTAGTCATGACTAAAAATGTGAGGGAAGCATGTTTGGATGTGACCAAAAGCTAAGCACTCTAGTAGTGTGTGGTACTCAAACTCTTGGACTTGCAGTGAGCATAACGTTCACAATGGATTTGACTCCTCTCCATTGCCCCAATGCCCTATCTCACATTGAAGGTAGTGAAAACTAAGACGAGTGGCTGTGATAGTGCATATTGCTGACAAGGGGATAGGCTCAATTATGTAAGTGTGAGTGGAATTTCTTCTTTCAGCAAAGCACATGGTGTTGTAGTTGGGGGAAATCTGGGTGGTGTAATGTATAAAGCGTGACCCACCAGATTCCTCGCAAGCCATAATGCATTCACATTGTAGAAAAGCTTCAGTCACTTGGGAGTTTATCGAGGCATCATGTAGCAAGTGTAATGCATCCCATATCCCAAACCACTTACTTATGTCTTGTATCCAATGCACACCTCCGAAAACATGCTCTCTCACCAATGGTACATACAAAAATGAAACTATCTTTCGTGTTCTAAACACATGTGAATCTCCTATCAATGAAAATTCCAATAACTTTGTGTACAAACATCACACACTTTTTCATTTTAGCAAGCATTTCAAACATACCCCAAATTAGGAGTCGAATTTTTCAGATCATTTGACTTCTCACTTGCCTCTTGAAGACCATCCATGCCACCTCTAGGAGGACTGGTTGCACAAATACATTATGACCAAATAAGGAATAACAAACCTACACCAAATAACTAGTGCACTACCCACACAGCATATAGCAAATGAATGATTGAGGATTTTACCTTGAGACTTATCTCTTCCTTTGTGTTGTGGATTCTCTTCCTTCTTGACCACACATTCCTTGTCTCTTGTTTGAGTCACAACTTTCCCATGAGTTGCATATAGGTAATTTCTCCCTCTCCAAGACATGACCTTACTCCAAATAAACCCACCATGGGCAAGTATCAATATCCCATGGATTTAGCCCTTGCATCTCAATGGGACACATATACAAGATGCAACGTCAGAGACATCTGTCCAATTACAAGCCAAAATAGGTACGAAAGGTATACCTCCTTGACTCTTTAATTCCATTAAATACCTGTATTTGACTTGATTCAGAGACACATTTCATAAAGCCCAAAATGTTTTATAACGACATAAAAATATGAAAACTAATTAAAGCCCTGCTGGCTATGCATTTCCCCCTAGTCTCTCTTTAAGACTCCAAAGGAAACATCAGCTTTCCCTTCTCCAATTTAATTCTCATGTAATAATTAGAAAATGTAAATGCTAGAGGGAGAACCAACCATCTAGGAATATCTACAATTTTTTTTAGCACCACCTTTGCTTTTTTAATTACTTTGTCCAACAATTGCTCTCTGCGAATAACTACAAAAGAGAAAAAAGACACATTGGACACAAAAACCACTAGAGATAGCGTAACATAGCTTTGAAAAACATTTCACATATTGCCCGTAGTGATGGTCTCAAAATTGCAAATGATACAAAGATTTGTTGCTTTGTTTTCTTCCAGGAGTGATAATTAAAGAATCTTGGTATCAATTCAAGCATCAAATAAGGCTATGAGATTCAGTTTTTCAAGAGTTGCAAAGCTCTCTCCATCCCAATGAAGAGCAAGCACCTTGTCTCTCCATACATCTCCATGTCAAGGAACAACCACATTAAGAATCTACAATACACAAACAATTCACATACACATCAACTATGACATGTGGAAACCAAGCCCCATCACTAGTGGCATACCTTGCCTATCTTGTCAACACAACGATGACCCAACTCATCGTTTTCCTTCAATTCTATTCTTCCAAGTTTGTCTTCACTCACAATGTGACGTAATTGATCAATCTTTTTGTTAAATGCTAATGTCCTTTGAGCCTTAAAAAAAGAAAACTCTTATGTTCTAGAGAAAACATTGGTTACAAGGAACAACATTGAAAATAGAGAAGGCTTTACATTGTACACCAGCTTTCAAGGTACCTATGGTTCAAGAGAAACCAAGGCTCAACCCCCTTTGAAGTCTTCTTTCTAGTTTGAGAGATTACCTTTTGATCCTTATCAAGAAGCTCCAATAAGTATGATTGATGATCCGTTTCACATATGCTAATGCACTTCACCATCTCATCTCTCAATGAAGTTGGGACAAAAGCATGTGTATTGAGACTATATAAACAACAAAAAATAAATAACAAAGATTTCATTTCACTAAGTAAACTAAATGACAAATTTATTAACATAAAAATTTCCAAAGGCTCACTTACTAGTTCATCCTTTGTAAAGTCGACGACAAAGCAATTTCCAAAACCTTCCATGGATCTATCAGTGTGCACAAGACTCTTTCATGCTTTTCCTTTGAATGAGAAAGCGCTCCCTTATTGATGATGTCCAAGCCATGAGTCTGTGATTGCCATCCAGATGAAAAACATTCAATTTGAAAGAATTGCAAGGTGTGGATATGCTTTCACCTCCTCCTCAAATTCCGCAATGACTTCCCTCCAAATAGGATCCCATTTAGAAATAATTTCTTCTAAGGTGAAGCACTCTTGGCGTGAAGGAGTTCATAAAGAAACAATAAAAGCACCTTTTTTAGCCACATAACCCTTCTTGCCAAAAGCATCCTTTAAACCACCCACTTCATTTATGAGTCCTCTAGCTTTTGCGTGAGGCTTCAATCTGCAAAGAGAAATAGAAGAACACTCATGACAGATAAACAATTGTATTTCATTAAAAATATCTTCTCCTTTGTTCAGGTAGATATCTACCTCTTTATTATCATCTTTACCAACCTTAGACCTTACCACAAAAGGCACAATTGCAAGGGCTTGTTCCTCAGCTAGAACAAAATCATCACATTGAGTGACACCTTCCACGTTAGCTTAACTTTTTTCATCTTTAGCCAGATTATTTGTATCTTGAAAACTTGTCTCCACCACATTACTAACTTCATCCAAAATTTTACTACTTATTGGAACATCCTTCCTTTTTGAGACTCTCAGTCGCTTCATTTGCTTAGATGAACAATATGGATTCATATGACTGCAAACACCACAAAGCAATCTTTAGATTACAACACTAGAAGCAATCAAATGACTATCATGCCAAAAAAATTAAAATAATTAATTAACATTGATGAATAATTTCAATCTCAGGGAGGGCACGTTGCATGCCCTCACTTAAGGATGAAATAGGGAAAGAGAAATTCAAGTCATTATCATGCAGATCCATGTGTCCTCTCAAAAAATTTAATATTCTTCTTCCCATATTTCATCATTGGATGAGGGCACGTCGTCGTGCTCTCCCTGAGATTGGAATTTCCAATCGTGAATTTATTGCTCCGAGGAGGGCATGTTGGCGTGCCCTCTCTGAGATGCAAATTTATTTCTTGGAAGCTGTCATGTTGACATGCCCTTCCCGAGATTGCAATTATGTTTGCTGAAATTTACCTAGCTTAGTTGACAATTAATGCAATTAAAACAAGCCCTACTGAACGAAATTGACATTGGGGCAATTACCACTACTATCCAAGCTTTGATATTGGTAGTGTAAATTATGGGGATCACTTGAATCAAGATACCTCTCTCTCTCTCTCTATGTATATATATATCTATGTATATAGGGCATGTAGCCGAACAACATGTGGAGGCACTATCTCTACTTGTATACTTTCCTCTGCGCGCGTGCTGTTCAACTACAACCCCTTTTAAGGGTTATATATATATATATATATATATAAAGAGAGAGAGGGGGGGGGAATAGAGAGAGAGAGAGAGAGAGAGAGAGAGAGAGAGAGAGAGAGAGAGAGGAGAGAGAGAGAGAGAGAGAGAGAGAGAGAGAGAGAGAGAGAGAGAGAGAGAGATTAAGAATTTGGACTTAGCAACATCTTGCCATCAGTTTTGAAAGACTCCCAGCCATCCCACAAACTAGCAAAATCATGATGTAATCATCAAAACATACATAAAGGTGGAGAGATATTAACCTAAAAACAGCCACAAACCACCGAAGGAGGAAACAAGGAATGCCACCAAGCTAGAAGGCACACACCGCTTTTGCATACACCCCAGCAATCAAAATCGAGTGTAAGACTAGCTCCAGTAGAGTATAAAAAAGAACCATTTGTTTGTAATGAAACCTCAATTGATGACAACCCATAGTTCTTGACCTAGAATGTGCTAGTAGATAACCATGCAAGAGCCTACCATCTATCATAGATAAGCATCCCCCTCAGCCAACCAAGAGTTCCACATGCATCTTTTCCACTCAGAGGGCTTACGGGATGCCCTCCAAAAATCCTAAAAATAAGGGGTCCAACATAGAGGAAGAGAAAGAACCTCAAAACCTATTTCCATTATGAATGACAAACCTTGCACATCCCACCTCCTATGAGCCTCCTGCTTGCACATCCCACCTCCTATCAGCCTCCTAGTTGTGAGGTCGAGGGTAGGCTATTGGCCATGCCATAGAGTGCCCCAAAAAACCCTAAACCAAAATTAATGCCTACTGAATCAATTCCCTGCTAGAAATCAATGCCTACAAAATGAATTGTCCTATTGAATATATGCCTATTGAATATATGCCTATTGAATGAAATTTGATTAGGAAGTATTAAGAAAACAAACACAGCTGCTACCTTGTGGGAGGCCACACTGATGTGCCCTTCCCCAAACAACTATTAACAAACAACTACCTGGAGCATGCTCTTGATCTCAGCTCCTTCCTCTTCGGTGCCATTACTCAAAGAGAGGCACAATGCCACGCTCGCTCAACATGTCTCTCTCTTCATACCTTAGCCCTCTCTTGAGCCCTTAGCCCTCTGTAGAGGTAGACCTTAGTGCTCATATAAGGCAGCCTAGTGTGCCCTCATTGCTCTAAATGTTTGTAGCTGAGAATTTTAACACCTTTGAAAATAATTATATCTTTTCACATTTCCCAACCCCCACTCAATGCATATTAATGAGTGCATAGTAATAATATTTAATTGTTAAAGGACGTTATGGGGAAATAAATTTCTATCGTTTTTGGTGTTGTTTTTCAACTTGGTCACATTTTTTAATTCAGACATAGAACTTGCGGTTGCCATCCTTTGTCTAAGTCTAGCTCACTCAAGGTTTCCATCTAAGTTCTATAGATGGCTGGAAGTATCATTATATTTGGCCCTCAATCAAGGTAGAGGCTAGTGATTGCTACAGACAAACGACAAGTTGAAGTGAAGTTACACTTTTTTAAGGAGTATTTTGATCTATTGGGTATTCCTATCTGACTTAAGCCTTTGTAGTTAAGCCAACTGAGCTATCCACTACTGACATCGGGTTTCTCCTCTATGCTGATAAACATCAATTCTATAAGTTATTTATTGACCTTGATAGCCACACATCAATAGGGATTTTAAAAATTTCAAGTGTACTCTCAAAGATCATATATAGTTTCCATTAAATATTAGTTTTTGCATGCCACATTGTCTAGCTACAATGAAGTCCATCATGTGACAGAGTTGCCCAAGGTCTATGATGGCTATATAGTTTTTGAACATGTGTCACTTCTTCAATGCAAGGAATGGAACATAGGTTTGATGGACACACTTAGATAGAAAATGTCACTTGGAACTCAGATTTTTTTGATGGGGTTGTGTGAATGAGCCGATGCGCAAGTCATTTATAGTGCCTTCACATTGATTTCTCTTACCATTTACTTTTGCAAATGCCTAATGAGAAACAATGGAGTGGAAGGCTAAGGAAACATTGTCTTGCTGGTCTAGTAAAGACAAAATATGGTAATATTGCATGTAAGCATTGCTCACAGATGCTTGAAATTGTGAAACAATTCTATGCTACAATCTACTATTGTATCCCACGGGATCGCATGAACACAACAAGATGTGTGATTCATTTGGGCAACCACAACCATCCTTATGAAGAGAGCATCAATAGAGAGTAGTGGATAGAAGATAGACAATAAAATTGAATTGCATGCCAAAATGAACCTGTTATGCACTCCTAAGAAATTGGAAATGGCTATGGCACAAGATTTTGTGATGAAGATGCTAATAAATAAGGAGTCCCAAAAAACTATATCGATTGAGGGGGGCAAGTTCATTGAAATGTTGGAGCTTGTGACTCCATTGTCAGATAAAAAGAGGACAAGCAGGTGTTTGGACAGCGTCATATTTGAGCTTAAGAATTGCTGTAGGTATCCATTTGTGCATATCATCTTGTTTCCAGGGCAGCTAGATGAAAAGCTTCAGCCCCATGTTTTTGAAATGTCAACTATAGGTCCTAGAAGTGGAATTGATTTGGTTAACCGAATGAGGCCGAGAGGAAACCTACATGACATGTGGGTTCATTTTGACCATGTTCATAGGGTTCATGGTTGGCCTTCCATGTTTGATCATGTATATGACCCTTTCATGCGGTCATTGCTTTACATTGCCACTTGTGAGTTTAAGGATGAGAATAAACATGCTCAGATGGAGTTTTGGAGGATGCTGAATTTTGTGGTTGAATCTAACAATTTTCAAAAGCCCCAATTTTGTGGATATATGGTTGATGAAGCTAATGCAAATTGGATTGCGGTGTAGGCTGTTTAGAGGTGCTAAAAATAAAGTTGAAGAAAAAGAAAGGATTTGTTCTTTTCCCTGGAAACAAAGCATGGTATGTCATACGTGTAGATGCATTCATCCATCATTCCAAGAGGATCATAATATTTTGTGTCTTAAGTGGCAACACAAACCGTCAAATGTGTGGCAGTCAAGAATTGCAAGAATGAGATTAAGGAATTTTGGCAAGCTAGACATGAAATTCAAGGCAATTTTCTTTGCAAACATGGTTGGCATGGTGGGATGTAAGAGCTTCTCATTATTTGTCTTGGTTTGTGTCTTAGGATGCCTCTGGCATGTTTGTGCCCACAACCAATCTTGTAGAGTCCCAACATTCTAGAATGAGAGTTGGTGTAGATTTTAAGAATCAAATATCACTATATGAAGCCGCAGGTGTTGACGTGTCTCTTTCAATATTTCAAAGTGTAAGATACAATGCGTTTTGTTACCATATACATGTGGTAGTGATGTGTGTGAACAGACTAGGACCGCCGGGGCATTTTTTCCCTCTTTAGGAGGTTTTTTCTCCCGAGCATTGTATATACGTCCATCACTCTACGGCTATCAATCTTTTCATTGCACACTAAGTTATACACTCTCTATTGTGTGCCTTGAGCTTCCTTCGTCTTCTCCAAGCTGTGTCTGTTTCTCTGCAACCCTAATTCCAACAATTGGTATTAGAGCAGGTTGTGTCCTCTCGGGCTTAGTCGCCAGCTGGTCCAGTACACGCCTGCTCACTTTCTCCCATTTCAGTGAGCTTTGGCGAGCGTTCGCAGGTTGACAAATACTTCAATTTGGGCTCATTTTGGCCTCCGTTTCCACTACAGGTAGGTCTGCACATACAATTTTGTCATTTTGTGCAAAATTTTTGTCAGTGCCCTTTTTTGTATAACAGGTGCCTTATAGTCTTCCACGGTTTGTGCTATATAGCACGTGTTGTTCCTGCTCCATTTCTCCTATTTTTGGGCAGTTTTCATATCAGGTGCAGCATTTACCATGGCTGACAACAACAACACAGATGTGTTTAAGATGTTTGCTACTGAACGTCGCCTTTCAAGTCTTCTAAATAACGTTCAAGTAACCCAACGGTCCCCTAACCAGCCTAGACGTGCACTAATTTGCCATAATTGTGCGACTAATTTCAAGTTCCTTTTAACAATTTTATGATTATGCGTTCGTATTTTACTTACTTTGCTATGCTTCGTAGTCCAAATATATATGCCCTCCTAGTTTCGTAGTCCAACTCTCTAATATACACTATTTCTCATGTATGCATCTCTAAATATTCTATTTATGGTTAAAATATGAGTTCTCATATACATTTTTAATGGAGTTTTTAACCAATATCTATCAAAACACAATCATTTAGACATTTACTTGACCGCTAGAGTTCAAAACTACACTTCAGAACTCACAAAACAAATCAATCACTTACTGAATTTCAGATTAATGAACATTGCAACTGGAATCACTGAATATATTTGCAAACTTTTTAATAAAAAACACCGGAATAATCTCGTAGAATGTAAATTTCTATTGAAATTGCCAAAAACTGTCAATGATCCAATTCCCCTTCCCAAATGCCACTAATCATGCAACAATATGCAACATTTCATTTCCAAGTATGATTTTAATGCAGATACATCTTCAAACGATCAGATTTGTTTTCAATTATGAAGCTAGCAATACTTCTTTCTAGTGTTATGAACTTGTTTGAAAATCAAGAAAAACTAACCAGTGAATTTTAACTTTTGATTTCGAGTGTTTTGCTTTCTGTTTCCGTCCGAAATCCAGCAACGGCTCCTCTCACTTTAACGCGAGTCACTCTGCAGCAAGATTTTGAATTTGCTTTCCAAATTTCTCTCTCTTTCTCTCACTATCTCAGTAAGGTATTTATTCTCTCTCTATCTCACTAATTATACAGGGTATTCTCTCTTACTACACACACACACACATCTAGAGGCTCGCAATTCTCTCTCATCTCCTACTACTCACACTCACCATCCTCTCTCTTCTGCCTGTGACCTTTCCCAGCATCCTCTCTCTCTAGCGCTATCCAAAGACAGCTTCTCTCTCTCTCTCTCTAATAGCACTAACAGGAAACTAATCCCTCAATCTCTCTCTGTTCAATATTGTTACATACAGGTGACTATTAGTTTCTTCCTCTATCTTGAATCCTACACAGAGATACGCTCACATGCGGCCTAATCTCGTTGTGTAAACAATCTCCGCTACAGAGAATTCATTTTCTCTCTCTCGACTACAGACATGGGCTCTCTCTCTCTCTTTCTCTAACACTCTCTCCATATCTCTCGTTTCTCTCAACCGACCCCCCTTTGGCGCACCTCTCAGCATGGCTCTGCTCGTATTCTCATCACTCTCACAGCTCCTCTTGCTTGGCGACCAAAATGGTGCCCCTTCTTATGCATTCGACTCCTCATGACGGCCTACATACTACAGCCCTCCTAACTCTCTGTGTCTCTTCTCCCTACTCTCCCCTTGCACTCGACTTCCTACAAGGCAGCGTCTTCTTTCTCTCTCTAATCTCCTACGCTTTCTCTCTCTCTACTTCTTGCACACACCCTATGACCTGCTCTTCCTCTCGCTCACAAACTCTGCCTTCACTCAACTGCCTCGCGACCTCTCTATGGCTCCTCTCCCTTCTTGCTCGCAACCCCTGGCGATTTCCTAAACTACTGCACTCGGCCCCCCCTCTCTAACGACCCGGCCTGCGCACCCTCTACAGCACCCCACCCGGCTTCCTCTCGGGCTTGCCTGCATCATCACCTTCGTCTTCCCAAGGAGTGTAAACACAGAGGGTTTCCCACTTGGGTTCCCTCCTCCTCCTCACTCAGGTTCTCTGCTTCCCTCCCTCTCGCTCTTGCGACCTCGCCTCCAGGCGGTTCCCCTCTGCATGGCGATTCAGAGCTGGCCAATAAAAACGTAATTCTGTTTTTATTTTGTTATTATTATTATTTTTAAACATTGTCAAGCATTGGTCTTTTAAGACCTCGCTCCCACCTTGAAAAAGGGGTAAAATTCCCAAAACCTCAAAGATCTCTATCATTACAATGAGCATCGAGCTCACATCATCTCTCTCCTTACTCTCTTGAACTTCACGGTCCCTCCCGGATTCTAAGTCAAAATTTAAAGCTTTTCCCGATAGTTATACTAAAACTTGTATAACTTTCCCGTTTCTTCAAAGGCAAGCTCAAAATCTAACTAGGATTTTACTGTTTCAACCGACTAACATGCATTAACGTAAGTGAGGGAAAACTCACAAGACTCCGAAGATCTACTTTGGCTAAGATTGGATTCAAGACCTCACTATTGCACTTCACTTGGACTAGGCATGGGGCGACTCATCTATCCTACCAAATCGGTCATTAAAAGAAGAATTTGTTTACATCATAAAGCAACTATAAGAAATTTTAAAGAATCCATTCTGACTAATCTCGAGCTCGCTGTCAAGAAGTGCGCAATGCGACTAGGAAAGCGCCGGGCCTCTGACTGTGAGGATTCATAGAAAAATCAAGCAAGACGTAGACGATTTGAAGCCAAAAACACACTAAAAAAGAACAAAACTCCAGCCATGAAAGCTCCACTTTGAAAAAGAACCAATACTAACTCAAAACTCTTGTGTGTGTGAAGACTACTCTCTCTTTGAAAGCTTTCTTATTGTTGAATGCTATTTTTCAAGACTACTGTCATACACCAACACCCAATCACCTTCCACAATAGCTTTAGGTCTGAGCCTATGCCTCTTGTCGAATCTGTTCTTATTCTTTAACCTTGCATCTTTCAATCGTGCTACTGCAATCTCAATATCTTGGGGCCTTCTTTGTAATTGTTGTATGCGCAAAGCAAGAAGGTCCTCCCTACTCATTCCATCTTCCCAAGGTAATACATTCCATGTGGGAATTACATCCTCAATTGGAATTATGGGTTTCTGACCATACATCAACTCAAAAGGCATATAACCAGTAACCGAGCTATGAGTTGTACGATCAGCCCATAAAGCATAAGACAACAACCTAGGCCACTCTCCCATTTTACCTTTGCAGGCCTTAGCCAAAGCTTTAATGATAGGAGGATGCCCACGCTCCGATTTTCCATTTCCCTCAGGATTATATGCAGTAGTGAGAGCAAGTTTAATGCCCAACCTAGAGAAAAACTCCCTTGCTTTGTGAGCATCCAGCTCACCCCTGTCCGCTGTTATTTTCCCAACACAACCATAATGGCTAATTACATCATCCAAGAGGAACTTACATACCCCTTCTGTGATTTTCGTTCTTAGAGCACGACCTTCAACTTGGTTGGTTAAATATTCCCGTGTGAGCACTATGTATCTCATTTGCCATAAGCCCAATGGCATAGTGACCAGATCTACTACCCACTTGTAATGCATGGCCAATGGGTAAGTAGGGTGCAACCCTTCACGATGACGTACATTTGAATACATTTGACAGGTTTCACATGACTCCACAAAGTGAGATACATCTTTATACATACCTTTCCACCAATACCTCTCTTTCATGTTAGTAAAGGTGGTCCATACACCTCTATGTCCAGCATAAAGACTCTCATGAAACTTTTGCATAAGCTCATTTTGAGCGTCCTTATCATTCACAACTCTCATTGGCATTCCATTTCTTTGTTTTGAACACTTCCACAAGTACCCATCTTTCAAAAAGTATCCATAGGCCTTTCTACGTATTCTTTTGAACTCTTGATCAGTCCACCCTTCTTGCCTTGTCAACGTGCTCAGATAGCGTCCAATGAGCAACCAGTCACCTTGATATAGGTCCTCTGTAAATGACTCAAGTGCATTTGATAGGCAAACATGATCACCCTTGGCATGAGAGATACTATAGAACTGTGTGCCTACATCATCGCCCTCGACAACCATGTCTTCTTCTTTTTCATACCTTGCTCTTGAAAGCATATCTACAACTGGATTATCTTTCCTTGCAATATGCTTAAATTCTGGATTCAAGGACTTTATGTAGGCAATCCATCTCAAGATAGCAATGTCAGGAGTTGAGCAACTTGTGATCATTCCAAGAAGGGGTAGACAATCAGTCTCCACTATTACATTTGCTCCTATCAAGTACTCTTTGTCACATTTCAAAGTTGTGACTACTCCCCATAAATCTCTTTTTACCTGTGGATAGTTGCGTTGACGAGCGCTTAGGACTTTTTCTCCAAACCTCACTACATATTGCTTGCCATCATCATCATCTTGCCCAATCGCCCATCCAATTCCTGTGGGGCTAGTATCCACTGTCACAATTACATATCTTCCACATTCATATATAGTTTGCTTGTGTCAAAGTTGGAGACATAAGCAGCAACTATTTTAATTTCCTCATGGCATGTGTATGCACTTCTTCCCATTGAAACTTTTGGTTCTTTCTCAAAAGTTGATACAAAGGCTTTGCTACATGTGCATAATGCGGAATCCAGATAACATAAAACACCCATGCACCCAAGAACCTTCGAACCTCAGTGACATTTATACTGAGCGGTCCGGGGCAGGCAACAAGAAGAGCGGCCTCTAAACACCCTTCGAGGCTCCCGTGCTGCTCAATTGGGGTTGGGGCAAGCATAATCAGAAACAACAACAATCCACAGCCAGAAACCAAACAAGAAAAGGGGCACCACCTAATTGTAGATGCAAACTAGGAGGCACGTGATATCTCCTTGTACTCAAACACACAAAGAGAGGGGAACGCAAGATAGACACACACACCAAACACAAACATTCACCATGCCAGAGAGAGGTAAGCACACAAATCAACTTGAGCAACTCAGTCTTAGCCTTAAATACTAGATGCACATAAAGCTTGATGAGAAATAGAGAGACAACACAAAACTTGACCTTGTTGCCAATACACAAATTGTCTTAGGGTCACGGGAGCCCTCTCACCGAGCACCCTCTTACAATTGACCTTTTAGGAAAACGATTCAACAAGCCCTCAAACCACCAAGCATGAAATGGCACAACAAACTTCAAGGACAATATACCTTCAACCACCTGATGAGCCAACTTATCAAGTCAATTTGGAGAGAAGAGTCGTAGTTGCAGCATACAATTGCACCCTAAACTATAAATCTTATTTATGCACAAGAGTAGGCTACAAGTGTGGTGAAGAGTATGGCATACACTCCACTCCTCTAGATGGCATAACTAACTTCAAGCTTCTCCATGCACCTATGTGTAGTGATGGAATAGAGCACTCACAATGCACACACTCTACACAACTAGGCTTGAAGAGTGGTGTGTTATGTGTTGAGAATGGTGTGGTGTAGTGTGATCATGTGATAATTTACAAGGGAGAGAAGGGCTCTATTTATAGGTTCTAGAAGCCCCGATTAGGATTAGGCCTAATCAAGTTTATTTGAAGGAATAAAAGATTATGCATTTTTTTCAATGAGGGTGGGTCCCTCTTGTCCTTTGAGTCACATGGAGGTGGGCTCAAGGGAAGAGAATTATTGAGGATGAAATGAGAGAGGATTGAGGGAATAATTTTGGAGTGCCTACTCTAGTACAAGGTGCATTTTACAATAAGGTTAGTGGTTAGTAGTTAGTAATTATCACTAAAAAATATTTACAAAATCATTCACCAAATGGTGAGATATATGATGAGAAAAGTTAGAGAAGGGATGAGCTTGTAAAGCAAGGTTGAAGCTTGGAGAAGTTGACATTCACCTCTTTACAGCACCGGTAGAAGAAGCGGTCAGCATGGCGAAGCAGCGCGTGTCGATGAAGCTATGTTATTTCAAACCTTGGAAAATTCATGATAAAAGCCTTCATTTGCAGAGGTTATCTTTGGATTTTTTGCTGATTTTTTGAAGTTCTTTACAAAGTTGAAGAGAGTATGGTAATATGGATATATATGTAGAGAGAAAGGGGGACACATAGGGTGTAGAATTGGAGGATGAAGGCTATGGAGGTGTGAGAGAAGTGGCAATGGTGAAGAGGGTGAATTAGGACAGGGGAGTTGCAGGTTTGGGAGTGGGAAGGAGAGGGAAGAGTGTGTGTGAAAGAGGAAAATGATAAAGTGGAAGAGAGAGTGTGGCTGCATAGCATGGGCAAACTGGGGTCCACCAATAAAATCATAGCTCACAGCTCGTAGCTCAAAAAAATATGAAAACATTTGAGGTGAAAGTTCAGCTCACGAGCTACAACTTTTGTTTGTATCACCTTTTCAAATTCGGGGAGCATGTGATCTTTAAAAATTCATCAAAACCGACTGTTTTTTCCACTGCACAAAGTCCTTGTGAGGTCCTTCTTTGGATGATTCTTTTGAATACCTCCAAGAGTGAGCTCCCCATGGTGCATGCATGCATTCCACATACCCTTGACCTTATTTGGTAGGTCTATAATTGAAGATATTGTTGAGATCATGATATAAGTGAATAGTACAACTAAGAAAATCAAATATTGAGGGGTCTAAAAAAATATGTACTTGTCAAATATAAATAATATAGGTGGGAAAAATATAAAGGGGTCACAATAAATCTCTCTCATTATAAGTCTACCATAAAAAGATGAATATTTTTGGTGTTCTAATTTATGAGAGTAAAAGAGAATAGATGTAGGAAGGAAAAATCACAATAGTGAAAAAATATACACATAAGTAAAACTAGTTTTTTTGGATTTTTGTTGGGATGGAGTTACACCAAAAATAAGAGAAGCTTGCATGAATTTATTTTTATATGGAATAAAGAGTATGCAAAATGGTAAGAAAAAATATGGTAATGGTGAGTCAATGTACATAGCATAAATAACACACCATAGGTAGAAATATTTAAATAAATACCAAAATAATTATGAAAAATCCTTATATTTAGGCCCTATATACAATGAAATATTTACACACAAATGGGCCATAATATACTTATAGTTTTTATTTTTTTGGCTCAACTAGCTCAGTGACTAGCTAATTAAGGGTTTTTAAGAAGATATGGGAAAAGTCCCCTAACTCACACACACACCTATATACAGTGAAATGGTAGGGATAACCAAAATATTTGAGTGATTTGATAGGGTGAGGTAGCTTACTATGGCAATTATGGAAAGCCGAAAAACGGCTATCAATACATTTCTCTTTCATTCTCTGGATTACATCAATCTTTGCAGGACAAGGCCTTCTACCATATGGCCCGCACATATGTCCCACAATAAGAACTTCATTCACACCAAACACTGACTTTTGGCCAGACAAGGTAAGGTTCACCTCTTCCAACCTTGACATGATATTATCACAATCATTGATATGGGTTGCCATATACTTTCGGCACCCCCTCGAGTCTAGAGCCACATCTTTATCACTTACATCACATCCTTTGATTGGCACATCATCAAGGAAAGGCATTGTAGCTTGAGGTATGAAGTCACGTAGGACTTTGTTCATACCATTCATCATATGTGCAACTGAATTAGTTGCCCCCTGAGGTAAGGTGCACATCCTTACTAAACCCAAGGGTTTCCTCATGGTAGTCAGGTCCCTGCTTTCCATTGCTAGTTGGAACTGATCATACCCTGAGTACAAATCTCCCATAGAATATATTGCCCTCCCTGCAAGTGCCTCTGCAAACTCATCGACAATTGGCCCTATACCCACATTTATGATTGTCACCTTGTTTACAGGTTCCATATCTTGAATAAAGCGTAAAGAACCATTTTTCTTTGGAACAGTGAACCACCTGTTTGAATATGGAGCACAAGAAGGCTCCAAGATACCCATCTTGATCTTTTCATTAAGCAACTCAATGAGCTTTGGCAAATGAGCCTTTGGAACAGGAATAGGCCTAAAGTTCCAAGGTACATGAGGGATAGCGAAGATCACCATAGGAGCAACAACGGATGGATCAACACACCCTATCTCATAAGGCTCAAATGCAAAAGATTTTCCGTGTTTGTCAAGCATGTCTTCAAAGCATATCTTTTCAACTTTTGTCAAACTGTCCTCGCAACCAACCTTTAACTCTTTCAAAGAATCCTTTGTGAACTTGTGTCCAATATTTCTTGGGTCACGAAGGCTAGGTTGCAAGGAAGCTTGTTCCATCTTATTTGTGCAGTCTTTTGTTAGAGGTAATGCCACAGGTTTCACTTTCTTTGCCACGGACTTATACTTAGTCTCCACTTGTACATCAACACTTTGAGAGTTTTTGAAATCCTCAATGACTTTGTACATTTCTATTGAGCATACTTTCATGACCTCACTTCCCATATGCAAATTGCAATCCACTAAAGAATCCAAATCTTGCATAGTATCCACAAAAGAACACTCATCAAACACACCTGCAATGCATTCATCATCTTCTAGCAAACCATTCATCTTCAAACCTCTTTGTACACTATTTACATGTTGTCGTTCACCCCGCTTTAAGTCCTCACACTCTGTAAAAGCAATAGATCCATAGTCTGATAATCCTACAAAACCTGTAGAAAATGTATCCTTTGCATATACATCATGCGAGAACCTTTCTCTTCTTGTACCACTGCAATCCCGCTCTACAATGGTACATGGCCAAAACCCCTAATTTCCCTGTAGTCCTTGAACTCTTTGTTTGTCTTTGGAAAGGGTTGCTCTCTAAGACTTTCACGGTTCCTTTCATGGTCTACACAAACAGTAAGGAACTGTACTGTACGCTTTCCATCTCTGCTCCTTATTCTTGCATAAGCTGACCCATCATCCATCACCTTGGTTTCCATGCGAGTAGCAGTGATGTATGGATGCCCAAGCATAAGAGGATATGTAGACATCTCCTGTACAAAGAAATTTTGGTCATCTGTCACATCCCCAATAGTCACCTTTACATTTGGACAAGCTTCGTACAGCTCCCCTGATGAGTTGTTTGCTGCACGAATCATCCATCCATGATTTATATCAATTGGCCATTTTCCTTTTTGATAAAGACTCTTTGACATGAGGTTAATTTCCAACCCATGATCTATCAATGCAATGTATGGTTCTTCCAAGTCTCCCACTTTTACCAGCGTCTCAGTAGTTTCTCTTGCCCAGTGACTATTCAAGTAGTAGCTCTTGTGAGTGGTTTCCACTTCATCTTAATCATCCAAGAAGCGAACGTGTTTTACTCCTCCCCTGGACTTGTAGCATCCAACAACAGTTTCTTCACGTTGCTTGCCATAGACTTGTACACCCTGTGCATTTAAAGTCTCTTCTTCACCCTGTACATGTATAGATTCAGTAAGAGACTGTAGCTTCCTCTTTATGATATCAATTATTTCTTCATGGAATTCCTGCTTTGCTATACCAAGGACCTCACCCAAGGTAAATTCCACCTTACTATTTAGAATCCTCTCTTTCAAAACCTTTTTGAGATCCGTTGCTGCCTCTATATCGGATTGGAGTTTGTAGGCCGGACCCTTTGCTTTGGATTTTGTTGCATCCTTCTTCTTATCTTTAGAGGCCTCTTGCATAGGCACTTTGGGGACGGGCATCTGTTGCGGGGAAGGTGATCTAGGAGGCACTGTGTCATTTCTACCTCCACTCCTTGTTGCCCGCTTTGAAGGCCCTTCATCCCCATTCTCGCGCCTACGTTTCTCTTCAACAATGGCCTCATTTGCTTGACATTTGGCAATATATGCATGCACTGACAAAGAGTCCACAGGGTCATTCCAACCTGTTTCAAGCCAAATGCAATCTCCAGCTTCATGTAAAACCTCTGTAGTCATTTTACCTTTCATAGCAGACTCTATAGTGCATGGCCATAGCTCTCCAATGCCATTAGATTCCTCTACTCCAAACTTGATTGATCCTTTTATTCTAATAGGATCCACCTTCAACCCATAGGCGGCTGCCTCAACCATTGAGATGGCATGGCTAGTAGCCATGTCCTCAACTAGTTTCTTCATCCCGCCTTTGCCAAAGTTTGTTCCTAAGAGATTACCTGTTCACTCACGTGAATTTTTCCATCTTTAAAGAAAACAAGCTCCTTTGTCAAAGCGTCTTTAAAACTTTCACAATCCCTCCTTCCATGGTCAGTACTATCGCACCATATGCGTCTATTTACAAAGCCTTCTCTATTTTGAGGCCTTTGCCCTATAGATTGTCCTGATTGTTGCCCCTTTTCTTCTAGCCTTGTAAGCTTTAACTTGAGCTCTTGCATTCCTTTGACAATATCATCTAGGATGGATTTATCACCCTTTGGAACCACAATCACAGGCTTTATAGGACTCTCGGAAACACTTGGGGATTGAGTAGGGTTGACTATCATCTTGTCTCTTCGTCGTTGTCGCTTAGCTAGCAGTGAAATGACGTCTTCGACCTCATTCCAATCAGTCTTCAAACCCTGTTCCGCATCCTTATCCTCAAGTAGTAGCTCTAAATTCTCTTGAATCTCTTTACCTGCAGCTTGCAAAAAGAGCTCTGTCTTCTCCGAGTTTAGGGTAGCCTTTTCAGTTCTTGAAAGTTGATCATAACGGCGTTCGAATTCCCTTAGCAGTTCGGTAGGCGAGAGCCCCTCTTTTGGCCGAACTACCCACTCTAAGAAAGTCCTCTTTGTTACCCTTTCGGAGTCCTCCATGAAATACTCTTCCTTCAAGGCTAATTTGAATGCTTCCCAAGTTGCCCCATGCTCATTTCTAATTCCCCTTACATGCTCTCTGATCTTGGGAACCACAGCAAGTTCAAAACTTTGCACCATCTCTGCTTCGGGCACTCGATGAAGCTCCATCTCATTTACATATCCACAAAGATACTTTGTTACATATTTGCCTTTAAATTGGTCCAATTTCTTCACCACAGATTGAAGTGCTTTGGTTGAGGAGAGCTCCCTCCTTTCTGCAGCTTGCTGCTGCTGGATAAACACTGCAAAAGCTTGAAAAATTTGCATTGTTACTGGATCAAACCAAACCCCCTGTTGCTCTTGTTGATCCATAGCTTTAAATATTTGATTTGAGACCTTCAATGAAGCTTTTCAACCCTCACCCTAGCCTACTTCACGTCGGGTTCACCAAAAACGTGTCAAGAAGTGCGCAGTGCGACTAGGAACGCACCGGGCCTCTGATTGTGAGGATTCGTAGAAAAATCAAGCAAGGCGTAGACGATTGGAAGCCAAAAACACACTAAAAAAGAACAAAACTCCAGCCATGAAAGATCCACTTTGGAAAAGAACCAATACTAACTCAAAACTCTTGTGTGTGTGAAGATTAGGTGCAGTGATGCAGTGCTCATTCGACCTATTAAAAACCCTAAATTTACGCTTCGATTCTTAGTTGTGACCATTTCATGGAAGCTTCAGTACTTCATTGGAGAAGAACAAGTAGTTATTTGAGGAGGGGAAACCCTAATTGGAGGCCTCACAGTCTAAACCATGTAGTGGAAGCAGCACTGGACTGCACTAGCACCCTGTAGAGGAATGACTGTATCGCCTTTCGCATGTGCCCGAATGAGCTCATTCTTGGCTCTAAAAATTCCCACACAACTTGAGAAACAACTACAGCGTCGTTGATGTGGCATTTTGAGCTATTTTGAGCATTTTTAAGGCTATTTTTGACCATTTTTAGGCCATTTTTAGCCCAAAAATGTCACTTTTTGCCCGTAAAAAGCCCAAACGAGCAAGGAAAAATCCCTAAAATTGTGGAAAACTCCCATTGAGCTCAAATTTCATGTTGAAACTCATTTTCCCACTTGGTAACCACTTTGGACACGTCTTTTACATTGGCGCATGAAACCTGCTATTTTTGGCCGAGATTGTCAGCATTGAACTTTCTAGGCAAAACGAGCGTGCCACTTCGAAACACTTGACATTTGTACATTCCCAAAGAAAATTAGGAATATATTTATGTGTAAAGAATTCCATGGCGCCATGTGTAGGGCCTCGCCCGCCCGGCAAGGTATGTACACGACTGCAACCGTGACATTCATTTTCGCATATATCACACTATGTACATTGTAGCATTTGGTCCCACACATCATAAACATTAAGAGTGAGGTAGATAATTTAATTTCACATTATGAACGTGCCATTGCACGACATGGCAACCCCATTGCGGTCACTAACAGCATAAACTGAGATACCTAATGGCCATAGCTTGAATTTGGAGCCGTTAAGATAGCTATCAACAAGATCCCTAAAACTAACTCAAGCCACCAAGTGACTAACTTCCTTAAGTAAGAACTTATCAGCAAGCAATCATAAAAACTAACAAACATTAGCACTAATGCATCCATTATGGCAATCATTAACATGCTAATGCACCTAACATGCCCGTGCAAATTCCCAAGTTACCCTTGTTTTGGTACAAAATGTAAAAATATTATGGTATCTACATTCATCCCTCACTGAATTATGAAGTCGTCCTCGACGAACAAGAATGTCTTCTACACTCGTATGAACTTCTTGAACTGATGCAACTCCCAACTTTACAACTACACTTTGAAAAATAACTGGCTCCCCTCCTTAACTGCGAACGCCCTCGTGAGCATAATAGCCTGAAACACATTACACTAACACTAGTAGTCTATTCTCATTTTACACATTACAACATCATACTTCTCTCAAAATTTGAGTCAATTAATAACAAAGTTAGTGATAAATTAAGAAGCATTAAACATAGTAGAATAAACCAACTAGCACTAGTGAATCTATATACTCTTACTAACTGGTTTTATAAAGATTTACCAATCAAAAACTCTAACTTTCCCAATAGGCAACTAAGCAGTAAATAATAAAAGAGACTAATTAATAGAATAACTATAAACTATCCTAATCCAAACAATAATTTATCACCATTAATAATAAGAACAACTCCTTTTCATGTTGATAAAGCTCGAGGTAAAACCTGTTAACCCCTATATTATAGAAAGTATACCAGCAATGTACAAGTCATAGCCTGAATTTTTATTTTCCCTTTTTGCTTTTCTAATTCCCATTTTTGATTGATTTTTACTTTTCCATGCATTCATTCTTTTGTTTTTGCAAGTCACGTCGGACCTGAAATTTATTTATTTATTTATTTTTTTCATGCATTCCACACTCACTGCTACGTCAAGCTGGAATATCCTTTCACATTCACTTACCAACCCATATAAAACTTAGATATGGCTCGTGGCCTTGACATTAGAGACAGAGTTGTTCCACCCACCTACCAAGCTTATACGACGATGGGTACACAACATATAACATATAATTTTTCCCTCCCCAAGTCAGGACATGTGTCGTATCTAACATATCAGCCATAATCAAGAGTTTAAAGGTCTCTCCCAACCACAGAGATCTACGACACTTCAAAGATTTGTTTTCACCATTAAGGAAATAAATGAACCATCCAACACTAGATTAGCTATAGTGACTATATTAATTAATAACCTTTACTACTCCTTGTTAGCCACTAACTAGTTCAGTCAAAATTCTCAATTAATAATCCTAGATAAAGACTGCTAATAAAACCATATAGATTACTAATCTAACCAGTTTAATAAAACTATTCCACATACTTATTAATTCTTCACTGACTTACAGGCATTAAATTGAGAAAATGTCAACAATTTGAAATAACAACTGGAAATAAAACACCTGTTAAGTCTTTCTTGAACTACTGCTTTACTTTGAACCACAATCCCAGATTCAGTTCGACATTTCTTTACTTCACAGCTTCTACTCCAATCTTCTCTTTTGATCACACACTCCAACTTTGCTTTCTGCAAAAGGATTAGAGCTACACACACACACACACACTAATAAAATGTAGTATCCTACTCCTAAGTTTTATGGGTTTTGGTGTTTTTGTTTTTGTGATTTTGCTTTTTTGTTGTTTTTTTTTAGTGTTTTGTTTTGAATAAAACAAAAGAAATCAAGCATAAAAGAAATGATTCTTTTTGGATTTTGTGAATTTTTTATTTGTTTGCGTTTTTGTGGTTTTGTTTGTTGCTTCTTTTTTTCTTTAAAGCCTCTCGCTACATATGACGGAATAGTGCAGGTGCATTGGCTAAGCCAAAAGGTGCTACATGCTATGGACTACAAATATCCACACATGGTCTAGTTGCCTACTCTCAGTAAAAGATTCAGAATCCTACTCGTAAACCATGACCTGGTTAAAGACATCTATACGAGGTCCAAAAACCTACTTTTATCAAGAAGCTACAGCTCCCTACATGTATGTCAAACCCTATCCTCTTTCTTCTATTGTGCTATGGATTCCAAACATATATACATGCTACAGACACTTACTTTTCACTTGAAAAGCTAGAATGTCCTACTTGTATAATGCCCTATCCAATACAAAAAATTTTAAAATAAAATTTCCTTCTTTTCAAAAACCAAAATGTATATGCAAATAAAGTATCATCATGTATTATAACTCACTAGGTAATCAATAATATTTTTGCATTGCATTACTCTCATGCATCTCTAATCCTTAAACACACATTTTCCTTGCACTAACATATGCATTTCAATTTTAAAACACAGATCCCACCAACCATGGCATCTACTAAATCTAGATTGTTTTATATCCATTTCAATTTACCTAAAATTATCAGTTGATTTTTTTCTAATCCGTCCAACTCTCATGGACAATTTTGCTAAAATTCTATTAGTCAAATTGTGAAATTTTGTCAAATATGTTTGAATTTGGACTTCACTGAAACTCATCATTCTTCCTACAAATGAATGAAAATAATTTTCATATGAGCAAGAATAAAGAAGGAACCATCTCCTCAACAATAACTTATCTCACACCACTCAAGTCACACACTTACTCACTCCTACTCTTTACTCACTTCTCACTCTCCCTCGAGCTTACAATCGTTTTTAACATCTCTCCTCACATGATAAATTAACCATTTAATCAAATTCCATAAAAACACGGATTTGTATTCATCCTGCACACACATAAAACTAGTAAACATCCAAATAGGAACAACAAAAACTCCTCAGTGTAGCCCAAATATCTACTCATAAATGAAAGTACATTAGAATTCAGACTCACTTTCCATATGACATGAAATGACATCTCTCTAATTATTAGTATCTCAATTAAAATGAGCTAGCTATTCCATATTACAATCAAGAAAGTATTTTGTTTTATTTTTCATCTTTCTAAACCAAAACAGTCACTACTTACTCTCTCCTATAATTCCCTCATCATTGAGCTCAGGTAATTTGATTTACTAATATCAATTTTTCACCAAACTTTGCAATATGGCCTATCAGACCATAATATTTATACCCAGATTGTCTCTTCTCATAGATTTTACTATCCTTGTTCTCTATCTAGCCTTTTCTAGGCTCTGTTGAAAACCTTGTTTCGACATTTTGTCTCCTAGGCATGCTACTATTTTTCCCTCTCTTTGCTTCATCTCCCTCTTGCATATATGCAATATATTCTTTAGTCTCATTCCCTAAAATGACTGCATTTACTTGAGATTCATATCTGTGTCTTTTAGATTTTTGACCATCACCTCTAATATGTAGAGTATGATTTTCTCTCAATCTCTCAAGCTCATTCAAAATTAAGGTTTTGTCTATATTTAACTCCTCACAATCACGTCTAGTCTCAAAAGTAGAAGAACCTAATTTTATTTCAATCTCAGAGTACTGCTCATGTGCAAAGTAATTCATAGACATGTTCTCCTCACAAGAAACAATACTTCCTATACTATCTTTCACCAATATAGAAGTACGTATCTCTTCCTCAATATCACACACACCATTTAATTCATAAGGTAATAGACTTTCAAAACAAATTTGCTCACACCTGTAAATGCTCTTTATCAATGTATGCTTCTAACAAGACTTGTCTTTTGTCAATATCTATCAAGGTAGCTATATTATTATCTACTAGCTCTCGTTCCTCCCTTTCTACATCTCTCAGTAAACATTGGTCATCAATAGAAACATCTATATATTTGTTAATATTGTCAATACAACAGTCATTATTGACTATAGGAGTCATAGGCTTCTCACTCTAACGTGGCCTCTCATCATTGGAAAGGACTTGGCATCCAAATATAAGCTACTTACACTCATTAAGCTCCTCTCCCATTGTATTAATGCACCCACTCATGGTTTTCATTTCCTCAACATGCAATTTAGGTTGCTTATCTAAAATTTGACTAGTTTTTCTTATTTCTTTGTTAAAACGTATTATATCTTGTTGAAATAGATTATATTCTAATATGGACGACTCTCTATCTTGCCTAGCCTTCATCAAAGCTTGTCCAGTTTCTTTTTTTTATCTATTCAACTTTTGTCGCATTTGAGCAAAAGCCTCATCAACTAGTTTTTGTTGTTTAAGTAGTTTTACTTGAATATCCTTTTCTTCTTCAAGTGCACTAGGATCTCCTACATACCCACCTAGGTCTACTTCCACCAACTTCATCTCCCTCTCTTTCTATTTATACCATGCTAACTCTAACAAGTAATTGAATCTCTCAGCTTCTATAAACTAACAGACAGCTCTTGACTAACATATTCTATTAGCAACCTCAAGGTCACCAAGAACAAGTATGCATTAATTGGGATAACCCAAAGTCTATTTAAGACATGCCTCTCCTGGCGTTGCTACACAGACATTGCCTCTTCTTGATTGGCCAAACCTTGGGTACCAACATGAAAAATATATGCACCGGGGTGCCTCGTAACTTTAATAGCCAGCTGGCTCCCGGCGGCCGCACCAAATGAACGTCGCCTTCCAAGTCTTCTAAATAACGTTCAAGTAACCCAACGGTCCCCTAACCAGCCTAGACGTACACTAATTTTCCATAATTGTGCGACTAATTTCAAGTTCCTTTTAACAATTTTTTGATCATGCGTTCGTATTTTACTTACTTTGCTATGCTTCGTAGTCCAAATATATCTGCCCTCCCAGTTTCGTAGTCCAACTCTCTAATATACACTATTTCTCATGTATGCATCTCTAGATATGCTATTTATGGTTAAAATCTGAGTTCTCATATACATTTTTAATGGAGTTTTTAACCAATATTTATCAAAATGAAATCATTTAGACATTTACTTGACCGCTAGAGTTCAAAACTACACTTCAGAACTCACAAAACAAATCAATCACTTACTGAATTTCAGATTAATGAACATTGCAACTAGAATCACTGAATATATTTGCAAACTTTTTAATCAAAAACACCAGGATAATCTTGTAGAATGTAAATTTCTATTGAAATTGCCAAAAACTGTCAATGATCCAATTCCCCTTCCCAAATGCCACTAATCATGCAACAATATGCAACATTTCATTTCCAAGTATAATTTTAATGCAGATACATCTTCAAACGATCAGATTTGTTTTCAATTATGAAGCTAGCAATACTTCTTTCTAGTGTTATGAACTTGTTTGGAAATCAAGAAAAACTAACCAGTGAATTTTAACTTTTGATTTCGAGTGTTTTGCTTTCCGTTTCCGTCCGAAATCGAGCAACGGCTCCTCTCACTTTAACGCGAGTCACTCTGCAACAAGATTTTGAATTTTCTTTCCAAATTTCTCTCTCTTTCTCTCACTATCTCAGTAAGGTATTTATTCTCTCTCTATCTCACTAATTATACATGGTATTCTCTCTCTTACTACACACACACAAACATCTAGAGGCTCGCAATTCTCTCTCATCTCCTACTACTCACACTCACCATCCTCTCTCTTCTGCCTGTGACCTTTCCAAGCATCCTCTCTCTCTAGCGCTATACAGAGACAACTTCTCTCTCTCTCTCTAATAGCACTAACAGGAAACTAATCCCTCAATCTCTCTCTGTTCAATATCGTTACATACAGGTGACTATTAGTTTCTTCCTCTATCTTGAATCCTACACAGAGATACGCTCACAACGGCCTTATCTCTCTCTGTAAACAATCAGCGCTACAGAGAATTCATTTTATCTCTCTCTACTACAGACATGGGCTCTCTCTTTCTCTAACACTCTCTCCATATCTCTTGTTTCTCTCAATCGACCCCCCCCCCCCCTTTGGCGCACCTCTCAGCATGGCTCTACTCGTATTCTCATCACTCTCACAGCTCCTCTTGCTTGGCGACCAAAATGGTGCCCCTTCTTATGCATTCGACTCCTCATGACGGCCTACATACTGCAGCCCTCCTAACTCTCTGTGTCTCTTCTCTCTACTCTCCCCTTGCACTCAACTTCCTACAAGGCAGCGTCTTCTTTCTCTCTCTAATCTCCTACGCTTTCTCTCTCTCTACTTCTTGCACACACCCTATGACCTGCTCTTCCTCTCGCTCACAAACTCTGCCTTCACTCAACTGCCTCGCGACCTCTCTATGGCTCCTCTCCCTTCTTGCTCGCAACCCCTGGCGATTTCCTAAACTACTGCACTCGGCCCCCCCTCTCTAACGACCCGGCCTGCGCACCCTCTACAGCACCCTACCCGGCTTCCTCTCGGGCTCGCCTGCATCATCACCTTCGTCTCCCCAAGGAGTGTAAACACAGAGGGTTGCCCACTTGGGTTCCCTCCTCCTCCTCACTCAGGTTCTCTGCTTCCCTCCCTCTCGCTCTTGCGACCTCGCCTCCAGGCGGTTCCCCTCTGCATGGCATGGGGTGACTCATCTATCCTACCAAATCGGTCATTAAAAGAAGAATTTGTTTACATCATAAAGCAACTATAAGAAATTTTAAAGAATCCATTCTGACTAATCTCGAGCTCGCAACCCCATTGCAGTCACTAAAAGCATAAACTGAGATACCTAATGGCCATAGCTTGAATTTGGAGTCGTTAAGATAGGTATCGACAAGATCCCTAAAAGTAACTCAAGCCACCGAGTGACTAACTTCCTTAAGTAAGAACTTATCAGCAAGCAGTCATAAAAACTAACAAACATTAGCACTAATGCATCCATTATGGCAATCATTAACATACTAATGCACCTAACATGCCCGTGCAAATTCCCAAGTTACCCCAGTTTTGGTACAAAATGTAAAAATATTCTGGTGTCTACAGCTGCTGAGGACGGGTTGGATGGGGACAACTACCCTATGGGGGCTTATATGATGCAACATGTTCTTGTGTCAAAGGGCATTTGGAACATTGTGCACGGCATTGATGTACGTCCTGGTTCTTAGGATGTAGGCGATGTTGAGAATGTTGCAGGTCTTGCTGCAAGGAGTGTTGCTGTTAGAGTTGTTTTGCCCATGGTAGAACAAGCTCGTTGGGATGTTAAGGATGCACATGCTCATGCATTGATTGCATTGTCTGTGAAGCGCACCATTGTTCCTCACATTCGTTCAGCAAAATCTGCAAAACAAGCTTGGGATATTCTAGCTAGTCTTTATGCAAGTCGCAATGAGGCTAAAATTGATTTGCTGCATAAAGAGCTGGAGTTGAAGATTATGCATGAGGAAGATGATATGGACACTTTCCTTGCTAGTGTCAAGGATATCAATGAGCAACTTATCTCTATAGGTGAAGTCATTTCAGATAGTTCCCTTGTGCAGACTGTTCTTGATGCCTTACCAGATTCCTACCAGACTTTTGCTAGTACTTGGAGACTTATGACCCAAGGAAATCCAAAAGTTTTCAAGTTCGATGCATTATGCACATTGCTTTTGCAAGAGTCACTTTCCAGAAAAAATAAGACTAGACAGCGTGTAGTTGAACAGGCTTTTATTGCTTCTCAAATAAAGGGTGGTAACAGCAATGCAGCCACTTCTTATGGTTCTACTGCGAGTGGCAAAACTTCTGTTCCTAATGCTTCCGCTGGCAGCACTTCGTCTGGCAATTTTGGTGATAAGGGCAAAAAGAAGATGCGTTGCCATTATTGTAAAGCTAATGATCACTTGATCAAGTCATGTCCTAAGTTGAAGGCCAAAGAGGCTAAGAAGAAAGAGGGTGGTTCCACTACAAATGCTGGTTCCACTACAAATGCAGCCATTGTTGATTCTTCTGTAAAAGGAGACTGTAATGCTAATGTTGATGCAGAATGGACTTTTAGTGCAGAGTGCACTTACAATCTTGTTGTCCATGATGCATGCTTGTCAATTGTTGCAGATTCACATGTGTGGTATTTCGATAGTGGTGCTACAAATCACATTACCTCACATCGTGAATTGTTTACCTCTCTCGAGTCCGTCCCTCATGGGAATTCAGTCACTTGTGCCAACAATGCCTCTTATCCAGTTCAGGGAGTTAGAAAGATTGTGCTTATTGCTGCTGATGGAAGTTCTTTCATGCTTGTTGATGCACTTTATGTACCTCGGATCAAGAAGAATCTCTTCTCTGTATCCACACTTGCTAGACTTGGACTTGTAGTCAAATTTGTGGATGACAGATGTACAATTCATGATCTCAGTTTTGGTGATGAAATTGTTGCATTTGGCCTTTTGTGCCGTGGGTTGTATAAGCTCACTTTGTATGACAAGTGTGGACAAAATTTTGCAAATGCTGTTGCAGACTCAAGGGCTATTTTAGATGCAAAACTTTGGCATGCACGTTTTGGTCATCTGAATTTTTCCAGTTTGCTGCGTTTGCAGAAATCTGATATGGTTGCTTCTTTGCCGCCTCTTGAAGCACCTGTCAAACATGTTTGTGAAGGCTGTATTTTGGGTAAGATGCAGCGTTCTAAGTTTCCAAAGGATGGTTCAGTTCGGGCCACATGCAGGTTGCAGCTTGTGCATAGTGATGTTTGTGGGCCCATGCAAACTTTGTCCTTGGGCAATTACCTATACTTCGTGACTTTCATTGATGATTACTCCAGGCATGCATGAGTATTTCCACTTAAAGCGAAGTCCGAAGTTTTTATGTGCTTCAAACAATTTCTGGCTATGGCTAAAAATGTCTCGAAATGTACTATGGGCACCCTCCGGTCCGATCGAGGGGGGGAGTATATGTCTCATGAATTTAATGCATTTCTGGCTAGTTGTGGGATAAAACACTAATGTACAGTGCCTTATACACCTCAGCAAAATGGTGTTGCTGAGAGGAAAAATAGGTCACTAACGGAAATGGCACGATGTATGGTCTTTGTCGCATTCTTTTTGGCTTGAGTCCCCATCATGTGTGCCACTTATGTACTTAACAGGTGTCCTACGAAAGCTTTACAGTCTATTACTCCATATGAAGCATGGCATGATAGAAATCATTTTATTGAGCACATGCGTGTTTTTGGCTGTTTGGCATATGCTTTGGTGCCACAAGTGCAGCGCAGAAAATTGGATGATAAGGCTGTCAAATGTATTTTTTTTGGTTATAGTGCTGAAAGCAAAGGTTACAGGTTGTATCATCCGCAAAAAAAACGTATTTTGGTTTCTTGGGATGTAGTGTTTGTGGAAAATTCTGTTCAGCCCTTGCTATCATGTACTAGAGACATTAATGTAAGCTCACAGGATATTTATGACACCTTGTTGCCTCTTTTCAGTGGTGGAAATATGAATGTAAGTTTCAATGAGGCAAATGTATAGCCTACGGGGGTTTCTGAAAATGTTCTAGATTAGCCTATTACTGATGCATATGTAAATGTACTTGATGAGGAAAGGGATGAAAATGAGCAGGCTAGAGGTATGCCAAAATGGCTGGTGCACACTTTGCGTGACAGTAAATTGGATGCACCTTTGTCTAGTCGTACTCGTTCAGGCTCTCGCCATGCATCTTATGAATCATATTGTTATGCTTTGGCTGTGTCTAGCTTACATGACGTTGAGGAGCCTCTCTCTTTTGATGAAGCACAGAATTCAGAAAATTGGATGGCTGCCATGCAATCAGAATATGATGCACCTATAGAAAATGACACAGGGGCTTTATGTGACTTGCCTCCTGGCAAAAAGGCCATTGGTACGAAGTGGGTTTACAAGTTGAAATGCAAGCCGGATGGTGAGATTGATCGCCATAAGGCTTGACTTGTTGCAAAGGTTTATGCACAACAAAAAGGCATTGATTATGAAGAGACTTTTGCTCCCACTTGTCGTATGACAACTGTGCGTTTTCTATGTGCATTGGTAGCTCATTATGGTTGGGATGTACATCAATCAGACATTGTTACTACTTTCTTGAATGGTGACATATTTGAGGAAGTTTATGTAACGCAGCCTTGCGGTTTTGTCATAAAACGACAAGCGGACAAAGTGTGCAAATGTAAGAAGGATTTGTATGGGTTGAAGAAATCTCCTCGTGCTTGGTATGAGAAAGCTGACACTCATTTGGTTAAACGAGGCTTTCGTAACAGTCCAACAGAAAGCACATTGTATGTAAAGTGTGAGGATGATGTATTTCTCATTGTGGTTCTTTATGTTGATGATTTGCTGATCCACTGGACCAAATGAGAGACATATTGCTGAATTTAATGCTTATTTGAATGCTACTTTCAAGATGAAAGATTTGGGACTGTTGCATCATTACCTGGGTATACAGTTTAAGTAGTGTGATGGTGGTATTGCCTTGTGTCAGAAAAGTTACATAGAGAAATTGCTATGTAAGTTTGGACTTGAGGATTGTAAACCTATTGCCACTCCCATGGAAACAAGTTTGTAGTTGAGTCTACCTGATGCTGGCGATCCTGCTGGTGTCACTCTTTACCAAACTGCTATTGGCTGCCTCATTTATGAATGCAACACGAGGCCGGATATTCAGTTTGTAGTCTCACAGGTCATCAGATTTTTCCACTTCCATGGAAACAAGTTTGAAGTTGAGTCTACCTGATGCTCGCGATCCTGCTGGTGTCACTCTTTACCAAACTGCTATTGGCTGCCTCATTTATGAATGCAACACGAGGCCGGATATTCAGTTTGTAGTCTCACAGGTCATCAGATTTTTCCACTTCCATGGAAACAAGTTTGAAGTTGAGTCTACCTGATGCTCGCGATCCTGCTGGTGTCACTCTTTACCAAACTGCTATTGGCTGCCTCATTTATGAATGCAACACGAGGCCGGATATTCAGTTTGTAGTCTCACAGGTCATCAGATTTTTCCACTTCCATGGAAACAAGTTTGAAGTTGAGTCTACCTGATGCTCGCGATCCTGCTGGTGTCACTCTTTACCAAACTTCTATTGGCTGCCTCATTTATGAATGCAACACGAGGCTGGATATTCAGTTTGTAGTCTCACAGGTCAGCAGATTTATGCATAGCACAGGGTCTAAACATTGGCAGGTTGTCAAGAGGATTTTCTGCTACCTTAGTGGAACTTTACATCTTGGCTTGTTTTATCCCAAGGGGGATCATTTCCGCCAGACTTACATGCTTTTTTGGACTCAGATTGGGCTGGTTGTTTTGACATGCGAGTGTCCACAAGTGGTTTTTGTTTCATGCTTGGTAGTTCATGTATATCATGGTTGAGCAAGAAGCAGCCTACTGTGGCCACTTCGAGTTGTGAGGCTGAGTACAGGGCAGTCTTCACAGCTACGGTTGAGTGTGTATGGCTCAGACGCCTTATGGTGGCTGATTTGGGTGTTGGACAGGACACTTCCAACACTATCTACACTAATAGTCAGAGCACATTGGCAGTTGCAAGGAACCCAGTTTTTCATGCTCGCACAAAGCACAATGAGGTGCATTACCACTATGTCAGGGAGAGGCTCTCAGGAAGAGAGATCAGCTTGGCTTATGTGCCAACACAGGACAACCTTGCAGATCTTTTCACAAAGGCATTGTCTTGTGAGAAGATTGAAGCTTTCTGCAAAGCTTTGGGCTTACTCCCCTTTGTGGACTGATCATGTCCTTAGGGCATGGCACTTCCCTTTACTCATGTGCCAGCTCTCGTTCACTGCATCACTCCAGGGGGGATTTGTTACCATATACATGTGGTAGTGATGTGTGTGAACACACTAGGACCGTTGGGGCATTTTTTCCCACTTCAGGAAGTTTTTCCCCCCGAGCATTGTATATACACCCATCACTCTAGGGCTATCAATCTTTCCATTGCACACTAGGTTATACACTCTCTATTGTGTGCCTCGAGCTTCCTTTGTCTTCTCCAAGCTGTGTGTGTTTCTCTACAAACCTAATTCCAACACATTTTTGAAAGGAACACATTCAAAAACTGGACCGACTATGCAATACGTGAAAAAAAGGCTCTACAGTCAATCAACGATAGGAACCTCAAATAGACGTCTATTTGAACTTGCTGAATTCTCTTTGGGCAAGATGGGAATGGGATCTCTAGATGCAATGTTCCAAAGCAGATCAGCAACAAAAGCATCCAATAGAACGTGACCCTGGGTTAATTCTGGAAGATGATAGCCATGGACCGGAGTTTGTGACTATCACCATGGATGGGAGAAGTGGTGTTAAGAAAAAAAATCGCAAGAGATAGTTAGGAATTCTTTGGAGAGATCAGTGCCCGAAACATAATGGGCCATTAAAAGGATTGAACCGGGTAAGCAAATGACATGTTTTGGCAAGATAGCAAATGGAAGATGCGGTGCCACCATTAATGCAGGTGTTGGAGATGAAAATGATGGAATTACTGCACCGTCATTTTGAGGACATAGAAAATATCCAAGAGGTATTGTTAGTGGGTTTTTTTGGTTTTGCAATCTAACACCCACACATTCATCGGAGGTATGTAATGATCGGATTATTGATGTGCTTGACCCTGCACGTGGAGTTTGGCCAATTGATGAAGGAACTCATTTGAAACCATATGAGATAAGGTTGTTTCATAACAATGGATTTGTCCTTGAGGGTTGTGATGGTGGGACTTTATTGCATACTCTAGTAGGCTAGAACAAGCACCTCTCGGTCACCTAGCTCCTTTCACCCTAAATACAGAGATCGCAAGATCATCAAGTGGAGAGATTGATTGGGTATGGAGTTTAATGAGAACATAAAAAAGGGTAGAGCCTTGAGTTCAAAAGAGGTTCGAGAATCTATACTCTTATGCAATGAGTCACACACATTCTATGTTAGCCTTGGGTGTAAATTATTCAATATTAGTGGCTTCCTCGATGCACATGCGAAGGCTTTCAAAAGAGAGAAAGAAAACATATGGTGTACATTAGTTGCAAACACTTGCATTATGTATACTTGCAAGTGTTGGGAGTGGATTCTTTAGCCCACACATTCATACACCAGGATGCACTTACAAAGTTTGAGTTGTTCCAAGCACTTAGTAGTAGATAGGTTCATGCAACAATGTGATGGCATGCTATCTCTTTGGATGGCATGATTGATGAATTTTAGTAATGTTAATATTTGTTGGGACAATTTTTGGGATACAAACTTTTTGACAGCCAATATTATGGTTGTGTATGAATCTCCATGCCCTCTGCTTTGCTAGGCCACTATTTCGGATGATTTTTATTTGAACTTTTTATCATCCTAAATATTTATGCAAAAACAACTTTATCTTGCCTTCTGTGGTGAGTAATTTCCACCATGTGATCTTTTTGGCAATCAATATGTCTATGATGCCATTGGGACTATCTTAGTCTTTCAATGCATGCAATATTTTTTCATGCAACATATCCATAAATATGTTTTCTCTCTCTCTCTCTCTCTCTCTCTCTCTCTCTCTCTCTCTCTCTCTCACTCACTCACTCACTCTCTCTCTCTCTCTCTAGGCATAGAATCCGTGATGATCATAGTATGAAAGGATTCCATTTTATGAATCTTGCTCAATTTTTGCTTTGCTAAAAAGTTTTCTCTTGTGCTATGGTAAGACTCATAAGTTTGGTCAGTTACTCTCTCAAAAAGTCTTGCATCTCTAGCTTTCATCCAGGCATATGGATCCTTGATAGTGTTAGTCGTGTCTAGAGCCTTACTACCCTGATGTGTGGTCATTGGAACCCTTGAACTCAAGGATCCCATCAATCTAGGTACATATCTATCTATATATATATATATATATTGAGGCGGTCCGGGGCGGGCAACAAGAAGAGCAACCTCTAGACACCCTTCAAGGCTCCCGTGCTGCTCAATGGGGCTGGGGCACAACACAACACAAACCAAAACAACAAACCCACAGCTAGATCCCAACTACACAAGGGGCACCACCTAGTTTAAGAGCGAACTAGGACGCAAAAGAGGAGAATCGTTAGAGCAACCCACAAACAAGCAAGGAATTTACACTAACCCTAACACCAATGGAACACTCTCACACACTAAAACGAGAGAGAGAGAGAGAGAGAGAGAGAGAGAGAGAGAGAGAGAGAGAGAGAGAGAGATGGTGCTCGGGCTGCTTTCAAGTGTATCGTTAATGATCAAGAAAACATAAATATATATATGTAAGAAAGAGAGAGAAGGGGGAAGGGGGTGCTTGTTGCACTAATGCCTTCTTACAAATCTGTCATGACCAATCAAAGTGAGATTAGTATTTGTTCAACATAGCCTGAGTACATTACACCACAACACATCACAAGAAAAAAGCCACCCCAATCACTGTCTTAAGGCCAGGGGAGTCCTCTCCACCCTATCGCCCTCTTATAGCATGTGGGATTTATGGCTAAATTGATAACAATACCCGGAGACAAGCTATCAAGAACTTAAATAAAACACCAAGACACTTACACATCATTATTGTCCATGACTTCACGTTGGAAGGGAGACAAGGTATCCATGCTTAGTCCAAATTCACCCTCGTTGATTCAGCAAATGTTGGGCTTACACTAGTAGGAGAAATGATAGATTTCCTACCCTCAATTTAATGATCCCTCTCTCTTACAATGGCATAGAGTTCCCTTGCTAATCACCCCTAATACAACACATACATATGCCTAATGCCAATGAGATTCCACTCAAGAGCTCCTTCTCAAGAGGTTGAGCTTGGCTTCTCAAGCTATAGCATAGTGCTCTTTCTTCTCTCCCTTTTTGTGCTAGCTACACCCTCCTTTTATAGCAATTTTGAAGGCTAGGGTTACTCCTCTAACCATGGTTGGGTTAGATTTTCAGCAATTTATCTAATTTCTTTTGCTTGGAATTATCAAGAAGTTGGTGGGGAAAGAGAGAGGAGAGAAATGAGGTGATAGGACTTTTCATAGTGCTCCTAGTGTCTTGAGTAGGGCCAATTTTGACGCTTGTTGACGGTCCACTAGCTTTGACGGTACATTTTTTCTCCACTCTTGACCTTCCTTGAGAGACAAGGTAATTGAAGCTGAGTAATCAACCACCATGATGCTGTCTTTTAAGAGAAGAGGCTGAATTTTGTGGTTTTTTTGATAGATATGGGTAATTTGGAGGAGGAAAAATGAGACTAGGTGGTCAATTTTGGAATGGAATTGTGTGTGGGAGGTATGAGTTCACCATGGTTTCTCTTATTCTTCAAGGTTGAGGAGAAGGTGAGTAGGGTGCAGAGAGGAGTGGTGAGAGAGGTGGGGATGATGAGTGGAGAAGTGTGTGTGAAAGAGGAAAATGATAAAGTGGAAGAGAGAGTGTGGCTGCATAGCATGGGAAAACTGGGGTCCACTAATAAAATCATAGCTCACAGCTCGTAGCTCACAAAAAATATGAAAAAATTTGAGGCAAAAGGTCAGCCCACGAGCTACAACTTTTGTTTGTATCACCTTTTCAAATTCGGAGAGCAAGTGAACTTTAAAAATTCAGCAAAACCGACCGTTTTTTTCCACTGCACAAGGTCCTTGTGGGGTCCTTCTTTGGATGATTCTTTTGAATACCTCCAAGAGTGAGCCCTCCATAGTGCATGTATGCATGCCACCTACCCTTGACCTTATTTGGTAGGTCTATAATTGAAGATATTGTTGAGATCATGATATAAGTGAATAGTACAACTAAGAAAATCAAATATTGAGGGGTCTAAAAAATATGTACATGTCAAATATAAATAATATAAGTGGAAAAAATATAAAGGGGTCAAAAGAAATCTCTCTCATCATGAGGCTACCATAAAAGGATAAATATTTTTGGTGTTCTAATTTTTTAGAAAAAAAAAATAGATGTAGGAAGGGAAAAATCACAATAGTGAAAAAATATACACATAAATAAAACTAGTTTTTTTGGATTTTTGTTGGGGTGGAGTTACACCAAATATAAGAGAAGCTTACATGAAAATATTTCTATATGGAATAAAGAGTATGAAAAATGGTAAGAAAAATTGTGGTAATGGTGAGGCAATGTACAGAGCATAAATAGCACACACCTAGGTAGAAATATTTAAATAAATACCAAAATAATTATGAAAAAATATTTTATTTAGGCCCTATATACAAAGAAATATTTACATACGCATGGGCCATAATATACTTATATTTTTTATATTTTTGGCTCAACTAACCCAATGACTAGCTAATTGAGGGTTTTTTATTTCAGTAAGGAGATATGGGAAAAGTCCCCTAACTCACACGCACCTATATACAGTGAAAGGGTGAGGGTAACCACAGTGTTTGAGTGATTTGATAGGGGGGGATAACTCACTATGGCAATCACAGAGAGCCGAAAAGAGGCTATCATTAGCCCTCCCCCAGGATGATGGTATATTCATGTACCATCATAAAGAATCTCTTCCAAAGAGAGTGCTTCAGAGTCCTTGACAAGATCTTCATTGTTTGGCCCCTTGGAATTTTGGTTTGTGTTACACTCATGCTTCATGGAACAATACTTACATGGGATAGTTGCCTTTTGCTCTGGTAGATCCTTTGGTACAAGGCGACTCAAGTAAGGCTTCAAGCGATAGCCGTTTACCTTCCTGGAGTGCTCTTTCCCATTCAAGTCCATAAGTTGATAGTAACTTGAATTGAAAGCCTTCTTGACTATGTATGGCCCTTGCCGTCTAGTTTCAAACTTGGCATCAAAACGATTGTCAAGTCGATTGTCATACCTTAGCACAAGATCTCCTTCATTGATGCCTTTGTCCTTCAGTTTCTTGTCAAGCTTCTCCTTTGTCTGTGTGGATTTCCTCTTATAGCACTCGTATGCTGCTTCTCTTTTCCACTCAAGCTCAGCTAAGGTAAGAAGTCGATCCATCCATGCTTCTTGATCATCTTGTGCTGATTTGCCATGAAGTCGCATTGTTGGAATGTTTAGTTCAATTGGCTGTAAAGCCTCTTGACCATAGACCAAGTAAAATGGTGTGAACTCCGTGGCTTCCCTATATGTGGTTCGATACGCCCACAAGGTACCATCCAAGAAGTCATCCCACAACTTTGTCTTGTTTTTCACCATCTTTCTAATGATGCCTGCAATGACACCATTAGCTTTTTCTACCAAACCATTTGATTGGGGATAGTAGGGTGTACTGTGACGATGTAGAATGCGAAGTTCTTCACAGACTTCTGTGAGCAATCCCTTTCTAAACCCTGGACCATTATCAGAAACAATCTCCAAAGGTGTGCCAAATCTACAACAAATGTGAGTGTAGATGAATTTGCTCACTGTCCTCTCATTTACCTTTGCTACACTTTGAGCTTCCACCCACCTAGTCATATAGTCTACAGCCACTAGAATGTAGAGTTTACCATTTTTTGTCCTAGACAGAGGACCCATAGCATCAATGCCCCACTTTTCAAAGGGTCCATTTGCAAGCACAATTTGCCTTGGACCATAAATCAATCTTCTATTCCCATTTACCTGACAATTGTGACAACTTTTACACCAATGTTGGACATCCACATGCAGACTTGGCCAAACATACCCCGCAAGCAAAATCTTCTTCACAATTAATTCTTGGGAAAAATGACCACCACATGCCTCTTCATGCCAACCTTTTAGAATGGTTGGAATTTCCGCGATAGTTGGTGCTCTTCTGCACACTTTATCCTTCCCTCTTTGATAGAGGGAGCCTTCTACGAAGAGATACATGCTTTCCTTCTTCATGAGTCTCTTCTTCTGAGCTTTTGTGAAGTCTGGTGGAAACTCACCCTCCAAAATGTAGCCAATGATGGGAGCCAATGACTCCAATCCCTGGTACCTCGGTTGCTTCACAGCAGCCGCCACCATGATGACCTGCACTTCTTTCTTTACACATGCAACGGCTTGTTGTGCAAGTAAATCAGCATCTTCATTTTGTTTCCTAGGAATATGATATAATTGCACCTCCTCAAATTGATTAAATAGCCTACGGATGGTATGAACTTTGGCCCTTAGTCTTTCATTTTTGCATGCTCAAATGCCTAAAATCTGCTTCACAATGAGAAGTGCATCCCCTTTTACCATGAGACGTTGTATACCATGGCCAATGCATATTTTTAAACCATGAAGTAGTGTGTCATATTCTGCTTCATTGTTGCTAGCTGAACTTGGTAGATTGAACTTCTCTTTCATGACCACCTCTCCACTTGGGTTGAGAAACACTAGCCCTCCCCCTGCTTTCCATGTGGCTCGTCGAAAAGCTCCATCAAAGAACAAGGTAAAAGCATTGGGAATACGTTTTGGTGGTGGCAATGGTAGGGTCTTTACTTGAGGCACCTTAATTTCCTTCTCATGTACCCTATAAGTGAGAATACCTCCCAATTGTGCACGCACACTATCTTCTACCTTGAAAGAGTATTGGAACTCTTGCAACTTCATAATCCACTTTGAGATCCTAGTACTAAGATTCATTTGACATGACACCCAAGGGAACAAATTTTCTGCAATGAGAATTACAAAAGGTTTTTGTAGCAGGTAGGATCTAAACTTTCTCACCGCAAACATGAGAGAAAGCATCATGAGTTCTGCTTCTATGTAGTCTCTCTCCAAAGCATTCATGACCCTACTAGCAAAGTAGATGGGTCGCATCCTTATACTGTGGGGATCTTGTTGTAGCAACACAGCACCAATTATTTCCCTTCCAACACTAGAGCTAACAAAGAATGTGTACTCCCAACAAGGAGGCATGAGTGTTGGTAGCTCTGACAAAATAACTTTAATGTTACAAAAATACTCTTCAAGCTCATCAGACCATGCAAATTCTACTTGTTGTGTCAACTTTTGCAAAGGATGAAGCAACTCCGAGGCTAAGTGAATGAAGCGTGACCTATACTTCACCTTCTGAATGAAAGAGATGACCTCCTTAAGACTCTTCGGTGATGGGAGCTCAATAAGAGCCTTTGCCTTTGAAGGATCCACCTCGATGCCTTTATAGGAAACCTTGTGACCGAGCAAGATCACTTCATCCTCACCTATGTGGCACTTGTCGGGGTTGAGTTGACCTCCCATGTCGTAGAGCTTCTTTAAACCTTCTTCTACCCTTTGTAGATGCAATGATTTTGAGCTATAAATGCAAAAATCATCAATGAACACCCTAATTGACTTTCCAAAGAATGCTTGAAACACCATGTTCATGAAACGTTGGAATGTTGCAGGAGCATTTGTCTGACCAAATGGCATAACTCTAAAAGCATAACAACCCCAAGGAGTGATAAAGGTTGTTTTCAATTGATCTTCCAATGCGATACCTATTTGAAAGTAGCCTGAGTAGCCATCACACACAGTGTACTTCTCATGACCAGCTACCTCATTTAGTATCTCATCATCCTGAAATGGGAGGGGAAAGTGATCTCTTTTTGTTGCCTCATTGAGTGGACGGTAATCCACACACACCCTCCACTTGCCGTTTTTCTTAGGAGTGACAACAACGGGAGAGACCCACTCTAAATTCTCCACTGGATAAATGAAACCTGCTGGTAGAAGCTTTCTTACCTCCTTGAGTAAAGCCCGCTCCTTGATGACTCCTAGCCTTCGTAGCTTCTGAGCCTTAGGTGTGGCCTCTGGCTTCAACTCAATTTTGTGTTGAATAGCATCTACTCCACGCACATCGGTGTAGTCTTTAGCAAAAGGCCTAGGAAATTTCCTTAGCACACATTTGAACTCCTCTCTTTCATCCTTTGTAAGTGTTGTAGATAGCATACCTTCTAGCATTCTTTCATCTTCCACTTTTTGGTTCTCTTGGGAACCTACCTCCTCCAAACCTTGACAAGAGGTCTCTTGGTTGGTTGGCTTAAACCTTACCCCCATGACTTCGATGGAAGACTCCTCTTCAGTAATGCTGCCGCTACTTTCTTATTCTGAAGTGCTATCGGTCCAGCCTTCTTCCGTCTCACTTTGAGGTGATTCTTCATGGAGATCCTCTTGGCATTGCTCCTTCATGTCAAAGACAACCTTCTTATGATTGTCGTTCCTGCAAATTAGCTTTCCACTCTCCCAATCCTGCAAAGCTCGCATTTTCATTAGCCATGGTCTCCCTAGGATAAATGGGTAACCATTTCCTTTGGTAGACATGACATAGAAATCCACTGCCTTCTTAATTCCAAAGGCCTCCACAAAAACATTTTTACAAATGCCTACGCACCTAGCCTTGCTATTGTTTGCCATCTTGACCTTAATTTTGGGTGTCTCATGAATGTGCATGCCTAGTTTTTGCATGAGTCCCTCTGTCATGATGCAAATTTCTGCACCCCCATCCGCTAGACCTTTCCTAACCAATCTCCCTTTTATGTAACAATCTAGCACAGGTGTAATGTCCTTATTCATTTCAGCTTGTGCAATTTTTACAACAGGCACACTCTCTTTTACCTTTCTCCTAGTGCTAACTGCCCTTGTTAAATCCCTCCTAACTTGTGGACATAATGCAAGAAATTGAGGCCATGAGATATCAGGACCCTTACCTCTCATGTCTTCCAACAGGTTGTATGGAGCCATTCCATGTCCAAGAGGGAAGTCTTGGAGGTTGATACGACGTTGAGTCCTCTTGGTTTCCTTGGTTTCCTTTGCCTTCTTGCCTTGTCCATGGTCACTCTGTGATGTGACTCCTTCTTTCTCTTTGCCGTTTCCTCGGCCACGCTTAATGCCATTGGCTTCCATGTCAACCTCATTTGAATTTGTCACCTCTACCACATGCACATTTAGATCTGGCAAAGGTGGAACTCCTTCTACCCCTGGTGGAGGTGATCTTGGTCCATTTGGCCTTTGTAGAAGCCTTTGTTGTTGACCAGCTCCTTCTCCTGCATTCATCACTGGGTAATTCAAGTTAGGTCTCCCTGGCTCTCCACGGGGCCAAGAACAATTATACATCCCATGTCCAGACTCTCCGCAATTCCAACATTGCAAGACTCTCCTAGTTCGTGGCTCTCTCTCTTCTGACTTCTTTGCTTGTCCCTTTGGACCTACACCTTGTGCAAGGTGAATTGACAGGCTGCTTAAAGATTCATTTAACTTCTCAATCACTTCAGCCGTTACCTCAGGAAGCTCCCTAGATGTTGATGCTTGTGACTTACCTTTGGGTCTAAGACCTTCTATTGGAACCTGTCCCCTTAAGCACTTGAGTTTCCTATACTTCTCAGCAGCCCTAGTTTCAGCTGCATCAAAAGTTGCAGGTGCACCCGCCTCAACTTTTACCTTAAGGTCAGGAAAGAGTCCGGATATGAAACTCTCCTTCTTTAGGAACTCTGCACCATCACCAGGGTTAGCAACATTTCTCACCCATACAGCCCAAAGACGTAGAAACTCTTGCTTGTACAAGTAGTAGTCATCTAAGTCTTTTTGCTTATGAGAAACAATGTCTTGCCATAGCTTTTGAGTGTTTTGGGGATCAAAGAAGTATCTCTTGAAATGATTGACAACTTCCATGTAATTTTCTTTAACTTCCTCAGCCAAAGAGTCAAACCAAGTGCTAGCATCTTTCCTAAGGACTACCTCAAACATTTCTACACGTTCTTGATCAGTTACTATCCTCTTGATACGACAAGACATCTTGAAATTTGCCAAAAATAATTCTACATCCTCTCCAGGCTCTCCAAAGAAAAGAGGATATCCAGACATTTGGCGTTCGTTCTCCATTGAATTGATTTCAAAGTGACGCGTTTTTGTTTTTTCTTTCTTTAAAAGATCTACACAATAATATTCTCTAAATTGCAATCTATTCTACAACAAAATAAAAATATTCACATCAAATGACCTATGATAATCAATGAGAGGTAGGATGACAGGGTTTGGTGACGCGAGAATTTCTCCTACTCTTTGGGCACCAAACATGAACACCATACGTTGTTGAAAATGGATTTTTCTACTAATTGCAATGTTTATTCTAATGTGTGGAGTGAAATGAAAGAGGAAAACCTCCATTCTTGGGCCATTATCCATTGTCTATGCATGACCTTATGCTTAAAACAAAACAAAAATATAGACGTCCAAACTAAGGTCGTACCTAATGAGAGGCAAAATAAAAGGATTTACTGATGCGTTTATCTCTGCCAACCTAAGAGGACCTAAAATTCTATGAATTACACGTTGAAATTGCAACTTAGTACTAACAATTATGTGTACCTTTTGCCTTGCAATGGGAATGAAGGGATCATACAAATTCTCGTGATTCATGCAAGCTACTTGATTATGCTAAAGGTTGAGCCTACACAAAACATACACAAGCCGTCCTCAGTGGGGGCACCAATTTGAGGCGGTCAACACAAACCAAAACAACAAACCCACAGCCAAATCCCAACTACACAAGGGGCACCACCTAGTTTAAGAGCGAACTAGGACGCAAAAGAGGAGAATCGTTAGAGCAACCCACAAACAAGCAAGGAATTTACACTAACCCTAACACCAATGGAACACTCTCACACACTAAAACACGAGAGAGAGAGAGAGAGAGAGAGAGAGAGAGATGGTGCTCGGGCTGCTTTCAAGTGTATCGTTAATGATCAAGAAAACATAAATATATATATGTAAGAAAGAGAGAGAAGGGGGAAGGGGGTACTTGTTGCACTAATGCCTTCTTACAAATCTGTCATGACCAATCAAAGTGAGATTAGTATTTGTTCAACATAGCCTGAGTACATTACACCACAACACATCACAAGAAAAAATCCACCCCAATCACTGTCTTAAGGCCAAGGGAGTCCTCTCCACCCTATCGCGCGCCCTCTTACAGGATGTGGGATTTATGGCTAAATTGATAACAATACCCGGAGACAAGCTATCAAGAACTTAAATAAAACACCAAGACACTTACACATCATTATTTTCCATGACTTCACGTTGGAAGGGAGACAAGGTATCCATGCTTAGTCCAAATTCACCCTCCTTGATTCAGCAAATGTTGGGCTTACACTAGTAGGAGAAATGATAGATTTCCTACCCTCAATTTAATGATCCCTCTCTCTTACAATGGCATAGAGTTCCCTTGCTAATCACCCCTAATACAACACATACATATGCCTAATGCCAATGAGATTCCACTCAAGAGCTCCTTCTCAAGAGGTTGAGCTTGGCTTCTCAAGCTATAGCATAGTGCTCTTTCTTCTCTCCCTTTTTTGTGCTAGCTACACCCTCCTTTTATAGCAATTTTGAAGGCTAGGGTTACTCTTCTAACCATGGTTGGGTTAGATTTTCATCAATTTATCTAATTTCTTTTGCTTGGAATTATCAAGAAGTTGGTGGGGAAAGAGAGAGGAGAGAAATGGAGGTGATAGGACTTTTCATAGTGGGTTAGTGTTAGTAGAGTTAGTATTAATTTACAAATGGAATTGGATATTTACAATGGGAGTATCCATGAAGGATACAAATAAGAAAGAAAAACTCTTAAGAGGTAAGAAAAGGTGGATTTCTTACAAGGTTGATGCTCCAAGTGTCTTGAGTAGGGCCAATTTTGACGGTTGTTGACGGTCCACTAGCTTTGACGGTACATTTTTTCTCCACTCTTGACCTTCCTTGAGAGACAAGGTAATTGAAGCTGAGAAATCAACCACCATGATGCTGTCTTTTAAGAGAAGAGGCTGAATTTTGTGGTTTTTTTGATAGATATGGGTAATTTGGAGGAGGAAAAATGAGACTAGGTGGTCAATTTTGGAATGGAATTGTGTGTGGGAGGTATGAGTTCACCATGGTTTCTCTTATTCTTCAAGGTTGAGGAGAAGGTGAGTAGGGTGCATAGAGGAGTGGTGAGAGAGGTGGGGATGATGAGTGGAGAAGTGTGTGTGAAAGAGGAAAATGATAAAGTGGAAGAGAGAGTGTGGCTCCATAGCATGGGAAAACTGGGGTCCACTAATAAAATCATAGCTCACAGCTCGTAGCTCAAAAAAATATGAAAACATTTGAGGCAAAATTTCAGCCCACGAGCTACAACTTTTGTTTGTATCACCTTTTCAAATTCGGAGAGCAAGTGAACTTTAAAAATTCAGCAAAACCGATCGTTTTTTTCCACTGCACAAGGTCCTTGTGGGGTCCTTCTTTAGATGATTCTTTTGAATACCTCCAAGAGTGAGCCCTCCATAGTGCATGTATGCATGCCACCTACCCTTGACCTTATTTGGTAGGTCTATAATTGAAGATATTGTTGAGATCATGATATAAGTGAATAGTACAACTAAGAAAATCAAATATTAAGGGGTCTAAAAAATATGTACATATCAAATATAAATAATATAAGTGGAAAAAATATAAAGGGGTCAAAAGAAATCTCTCTCATTATGAGGCTACCAGAAAAAGATAAATATTTTTGGTGTTATAATTTTTTAGAAAAAAAACAAAATAGATGTAGGAAGGGAAAAATCACAATAGTGAAAAAATATACACATAAATAAAACTATTTTTTTTGGATTTTTGTTGGGGTGGAGTTACACCAAATATAAGAGAAGCTTACATGAAAATATTTCTATATGGAATAAAGAGTATGAAAAATGGTAAGAAAAATTGTGGTAATGGTGAGGCAATGTACAGAGCATAAATAGCACACACCTAGGTAGAAATATTTAAATAAAAACCAAAATAATTATGAAAAAATATTTTATTTAGGCCCTATATACAAAGAAATATTTACATACGCATGGGCCATAATATACTTATATTTTTTATATTTTTGGCTCAACTAGCCCAATGATTAGCTAATTGAGGGTTTTTTATTTTAGTAAGGAGATATGGGAAAAGTCCCCTAACTCACACGCACCTATATACAGTGAAAGGGTGAGGGTAACCACAGTGTTTGAGTGATTTGATAGGGGGGAATAACTCACTATTTCAATCACAGAGAGCCGAAAAATGGCTATCATTAGCCCTCCCCCAGGATGATGGTATATTCATGTACCATCATAAAGAATCTTTTCCTAAGAGAGTGCTTCAGAGTCCTTGACAAGATCTTCATTGTTTGGCCCCTTGGAATTTTGGTTTGTGTTACACTCATGCTTCATGGAACAATACTTACATGGGATAGTTACCTTTTGCTCTGGTAGATCCTTTGGTACAAGGCGACTCAAGTAAGGCTTCAAGCGATAGCCGTTTACCTTCCTGGAGTGCTCTTTCCCATTCAAGTCCATAAGTTGATAGTAACTTGAATTGAAAGCCTTCTTGACTATGTATGGCCCTTGCCATCTAGTTTCAAACTTGGCATCAAAACGATTGTCAAGTCAATTGTCATACCTTAGCACAAGATCTCCTTCATTGATGCCTTTGTCCTTCAGTTTTTTTGTCAAGCTTCTCCTTTGTCTGTGTGGCTTTCCTCTTATAGCACTCGTCTGCTGCTTCTCTTTTCCACTCAAGCTCAGCTAAGGTAAGAAGTCGATCCATCCATGCTTCTTGATCATCTTGTGCTGATTTGCCATGAAGTCGCATTGTTGGAATGTTTAGTTCAATTGGCTGTAAAACCTCTTGACCATAGACCAAGTGAAATGGTGTGAACTCCGTGGCTTCCCTATATGTGGTTCGATACGCCCACAAGGCACCATCCAAGAAGTCATCCCACAACTTTGTCTTGTTTTTCACCATCTTTCTAATGATGCCTGCAATGACACCATTAGCTTTTTCTACCAAACCATTTGATTGGGGATAGTAGGGTGTACTGTGACGATGTAGAATGCGAAGTTCTTCACAGACTTCTGTGAGCAATCCCTTTCTAAACCCTGGACCATTATCAGAAACAATCTCCAAAGGTGTGCCAAATCTACAACAAATGTGAGTGTAGACGAATTTGCTCACTGTCCTCTCATTTACCTTTGCCACACTTTGTGCTTCCACCCACCTAGTCATATAGTCTACAACCACTAGAATGTATAGTTTACCATTTTTTGTCCTAGGCAGAGGACCCATAACATCAATGCCCCACTTTTCAAAGGGTCCATTTGCAAGCACAATTTGCCTTGGACCATAAATCAATCTTCTATTCCCATTTACCTGACAATTGTGACAACTTTTACACCAATGTTGGACATCCGTGACTCTAGGGTTTGTAATGATCCGTGATTGACACTCTCTTCAGTTGAAATACGAACTAATTTGGTCTCTAGTAATTGGGTTATTACTCTAGTATAATCTACCTAATTGCAAATACATCAAGAGTTCACTTTGCAAAACCCTAACTTGCTACCTCTTTTGATGCATCGGCACGTTGAGCTACACACTCTAGCCTTTGCAATGTGTACAAAAAACTCTAGGTGGCTACGAGTTTACAACACTCTGCTAGTCAAAATTTGAAACCAGGAAATTTTTGTTGCACTTTTATTTTTCTTGTAATAAACACAAATCAAATCCAAAATGAATTTTGAAAAGACCATTATGTCCTAGGAGCTAGTGCTATTTATGGTATGAGTCTGAGCTCAATTTGTGACAAAGGAACATGGATCCTAATCCATGTATCTTTGTGTTGGAATCGATTGAAACTTGGCACAGAGCTTCACCTTAGACCATTGATCCTTGTTATATGGTTTTTGTGATATTTGGATCAATTAAGGTCACCCGACAAGCAAACCATATGTCTGCTCAACGAATTTTGGACTTAAAGCCTTTTTCCCTCTTTTTGACCCACTTCTTGAACTTTTTTGGCTACCTTGCTTTTAGGAATTTTGTTTATATAGATCTTTGCTACAAGTCTGTATGGTCTCTGTCCAAAAAATAAAAAAAATACATGGATCGCAATCCATGTTCCATCAAATTTGGATCTGAAATCTGACTTGATGGTTATATGCAACGTAGGAGTCTAGCCCACCACTTATTTTTGGATTGGGAAAACTTTCAGCTAATCAAAAGCAAGTTTTTGTGTTTGCCTTGCGGTTTTTGACTAGCTAATGGTTTTTTGATGATTTGGTCAACTTTTTTGCAATTTTTTCTATGGTTCCCTTTGCCAAAGTTGGCTACTAAGGTGTAAATGGAATGGAAATCAAAGTTTAAGGTCTCAAAAGTAAAAGCTACAAGATCACCTGGCAATGGTGCCAATGTTAGTAGGTCGTCGCGATCGAACGTCTGTAGCATAGCTATCTAGCACTAACATAATGTCAATACGTAAGGAAGAGACTCAGATGGGGCACAAAGACTTTTTGAGGGTGTCAACCTCAAGCGCCTATGGAATGAATCCATCTCAAGCACCTATGGAATGAATCCATCTCTAGCACTAGCAAATCTATCACTCTCTACTCAGGCAATCTACCTATGTCCTATCTCACCGCTCTAGATCGTCACACCATTTCAATATGCAGACAAAGTCCAAATGCAACAAAACTTTAGGAGGAGATCTAAGCACCTAGGAGAACTATCCTACCAAGTCTGGTTGCAATTTAACAGGGTACCAAAATCACGATCCATCATGATTAAAGCCCTAAAAATTTCAATAGAATAGTCCAAAATGGTCGCCCTATGATCCAAGAATATTCTCTTATGGTCAAAATGTCAAAATAACCATTAATGCACTCAAATAGTAGATTCAACTATAGACATTCCTTCATGAACCACATCAAAATTGAGAATGATTACTTAACTTAAAGAGCACAAGACAAGGAACATAATTTTCAATTGTCAAAAACAAATTTGGATTACCAGAGCTCAAGAAAAATGGATTACAAGTTGCATGAGAGTAGCCACTCTGAGTCATACGCTTCAAACTCTCCAAAACCTTTGATAATGATAATGATGATGTGTTCAAACTTCACAAATTAGGCTTTATACTAGGGGCTTCTTTTGGCTAGTGGCCGCCTTACAAGGCTCAGACTCAGATTTGGAGTTTCCAACTCAAATTTTACAAAAGCTAGCTCAGATATCTCTCGGCTTAAAATCAAAGTTCCTCATGTTTACAAAGATTTCGTGATAAAATAATAATGAGACTACAAAAATTGGCGACTTTATCAAGAGGTGATTGACTAAGATGGCGCTATCTGGTCCAACTCCTAACACTTGTGAAAACCAACCATAAGGAGAAGCCATGTATTTTATACAACAATGAGATACCTAAAGTTTTTGAGAGCTTTAAGTACCTTGGCCTTGAGGTTTTTGGACAATCACAAGTGGCATGAATGTGCTATGCATCGTTTGGAAGCAGGATAGGGTGTGTACTATGCATTTGAGAACATGTGTAGTGCGGGAAACATTAAGTGTTGGGTTCTCAAAAGGTACCTTTTTGACACATTGGTGACACCGGTTCTTCTTTAAGGAGTTGAAGTGTGGGGGCTAGATCATCTCAAAGTCTACTTGGAAAGAGTTTGAAAATGCCCAAAAGCATTGTCTTACAAAATTTCTCCAAGTTAAGACACATACACACCATAAATGCTCCTACTTCTTGAGTCGGGATCTCTTTGAATTGAGGTTATGGGCATGGAAAGGGTTGTGGAGTACATGATAAAGATGCATCAAACTCCTCACATTGATTACCTACAATTGCATGGGAAGCAAGCAAAAAAATTCCAAAGATGCATAAAAGCAAGATTTTGAGCACAGGATGATAGCAAGACATAAAGAAGTGGTTTGAGAGATGGGATGCATTGTACTTGCTACATGATGCCTTAATTGGCTACCAAGTGAATGAAGCTTTTCTACAATGCCAATGTATTATGGCTTGGGAGGAATCCACTGGGTCACGCTTCATACATTACACCACCCATATTGTCCCCAACTACAAACCCATGTTCTTCATTGAAAGAGGAAATTGTACTCACCCTTATATGCTTGATCCTATCCCCTTATCAGCAATACACACTATCACAGCCATTTGGCTAAGCTCCCACTCCCTTGAATGCAAGACAGAGCATGGGGGAAATGGGGAGAGAGAGAGAGAGAGAGAGAGAGAGAGAGAGAGAGAGAGAGAGAGAGAGAGAGAGAGAGAGAGAGAGAGAGAGAGAGAGAGAGATAATGGGAAGAGAGAGATCAAGATAGAGAGACGAGGGAAAGAAAAAGGGAGACAAAGAGATAGAGAGAGAAGACGGGGGGAAGAAGAAGAAGAGAATTTTAATGTTATAGGGAACTATCCCAAGAGACCTTACAGATCTATCCGACGAGGAGAGTTGAGCTCAAGACCTGTTATTCAAGAGGGAAATGGCATAACCAATCTACCACACTTGAGAGAGAGAGAGAGAGAGAGAGAGAGAGAGAGAGAGAGAGAGAAGGGAGAGAAGGAAGAGAGAGAGAGGGATATAAAGAGATAGAGAGGAAGAGAAAGTAGATAGATAGATTTTATTATCGTTCTTGGCGGTCAAATATGGCCTATGGGACCAAAGTTACATGTGATGTACTATGAGTATGGCTGATGAGTGAATCTTGATGCTCCAAAATTGTGTAATGAGAGCCGCAAATGGAGAGCCCACACTGTGGCTAGGAGAGGAAAGTATGTAGGTGTAAATCATGGTTGAAAATCTGAGAGAAGCAAGTTTTGATGTGACCAAAACCTGAGCATTTTTGTAGTTTGTGATACTCAAAGTCTTGAACTTGTAGTGAGTATAATGTGAACATTCAATCTGGCTCTTCTCCATTGCCTCAACAACCTGTCTCACATTGAATGGAATGGGAGCTAAGCCAAATGGATGTGTTAGTGTGTATCACCAACGAGGGGATAGGCTCAAGCATGTGTGTGTGTGTGTGTGTGTGTGTGTGTGTGTGAGTGAGAGAGAGAGACATAGACATAGAGAGAGAGAGAGAGGGAGGGAGAGAGAGAGAGAGAGAGAGAAGAGGAGGGGGAGAGAGATAGAGAGAAGAGGAGAGATAGATAGATAGATAGCAAGTTATTAAATCCTTCAATCTATTAAGAAAAATGTTAGGACATGTATAATCTATAAAGTATTCAATATTGGTTTTAAGTTTGTTGGGGGTGTCTTATCAAGCTGGAGCATATGCATGTGTCCTTCCTTTTTGGAAAAACAACAAGGAAAAAATTGTGTTATGGTTCTTTTTTGGCCGAAAATGTTTCTACCATACATGCCAAAATTTTGAAAGTCTATTTTATAGATCTCGGGAGGATGGGACACCACTCTCTATGCACGAGGAAATAAAGCTCTATCACCAACACCTGCATCAATTGTTTAAGGCCCGCTACCCTTCATTGGTTATGCATCCTTTCACTGTACTCTGCAACAAGTTGATGGTGCTACACTGGAAAAAGATGAAAATGAACTAATCATTACTACAGTAGACATGACGGTGTGGTTCTGGTTATACGCAATGGCCACGAAAAATCCGAATGTAACTATCAAACATTGTCATTCCATGGCATGTACATGATATGAAATAAAAACATTCAGCTCACTTTTGACACCTTTTGATGCATGGGAATAAAAGCAATCATGTACATATTGTGGTATATTGTAGAGCGGCTAATGCAGTTGCTATCATGTATATACCTAGCTAGCCAAGGAGTCGTGGCCCTAGATGTGGTGCCTTTGCGTGTTTTCCCACTTGATAATGTGCCTAATTTCTTTTTTTATGTACATATTTCAAGCATTTCATGGTGACACACTCAGCTCGCCTATAAAGATTGAACGGACAAAACTGTCAAAAATAGTAACTAACATGCGTCGTCGTAAAATTACATGGAAAGTGATCAAAAATGGAATACTGATGAAAACTTATTCCTATATATCCTTTGAATGCTTATGTGAGTGATCCCACAAATTTAGGGAATTTTTTAATTCCATTTGGGAATGTTCGCACCAAAAATGGTCTTGTTTGGGTCAAAAATGAGCTGAAAATGACCTAGTTTGGTCCAAAGTGAAAAAATGGCCCAAAAATTGACACATCAGCTCCATGGCGAAGAGAGAGAAAACTGCTTTTTAGTGAAAAAACTTGAAGTTCTTCACTACTGTGCAATTGTTTCCATGGTTGCTCAATCTATGTGTAATGTAGTCCTGCCTCTTTTATCTTGTATCTGAGCTTATGAGTGAGTGAATCAAGGTCTCCCCTTATCAAGATGGTGTGTGGGCTTCAATTTAGAAGCTCTTAAATCTTTTCAAGATCCGAAAATGGTCGATGTGAAGGTGAAAGCTCATGTATTCCTTTCAATTGTTTGATGTATGACTATGCAATTGGGGGTGAGGCCACATGATTCCATGAAAGAGGTTTGGGTTTTGATTGGGATCTTTGCTTGTATGAGCATTGAGGTTTCATGGATGAGACTTTGAGTGTTTTTAATTGGTCTCTTTAAGTGAAATTGAATGTGATTTGGTGATCCTCTCATCATAATCTCGACTACGAAAACAAGCAAATTCCAAGCACGATAGGAAAGAGGGTATGAGCCTTCTCTATTACGAGCGCTCTTAGAATTTAAACCATCTTCTTTAAGAAGAGTGTTGGTAATTCTACATAATAAAATTTTCACAAAGTGTTTGTGATTCTCATTACAAACTCTCACAACCATAGGTTCCGCACATTCCCAGGTAAATCGCACACATTTCAACAATGCCTAAGGGAGTTGAGCGCCAATGTACAAGCTATAGTAAACAATGATATAAGGGAGCAAAAGGAATGGCTGGAAATTTGGAAAATGTACCTAATCTCATGTGCAAATTCATGGATGGGCACGTAAATAAACTAGCAATGGTCTGATGGCTCGTCTTTGCAAATGACATCTACTCAATGGATTCACGGAGAAAACTATGTCACCCCGGTGGTTGCGTATAGTTCTCTGCTACCAATAGACCTGGATGAAGAGGAGAAGATTATTTATTCCAAGTAGGCTACTAGAAGTGTACTTGGGAGAGGCTCATCATAGATCTTGGGTTTTTGGAAACTTCACCTTGTTAGCCCCTCTTATTGAGTATCTTGTTCTCACCTTGGTCAATGATATGGATAAGGGCACTATGAAGATTGGTTTGCATCAATTTTTGGATACAAATACCTCTAATCTCTTTGAAAATACTCTAATAGCCATTCCTTTCACTATGTCCTATTTTAAGGCCAAACGTTGCAATGCAATGTTTGGATGTCTTGTTGGTGGAAATGGTATCATCTCCACCACAGGAAAAGATATTAAATACACAACTTAAATCTATAATTTCCATCACCCTTTTATCAAGTGTGGGTGTGCCAAGCCCGAGTCTTAAGAAATTGGCATACCCTTTTGAATTTGAGTGGAAAAAGAAGATCAAGATTTTATTAAAGCCATGTTGGTACATTTCTACTATCGACAAAAATTGAAAGATGCAATTACTCACTTTGTGTTATTCAACCAGCTGGCCTTATCTTTCAATCCCAACTTGGAAGTTGATAACTTCATCAAAATGGCATTGGCTCCGAGTAAGGATACACATGAGGCACAACATCAGAAGAGGGCACGTAGTGATGGAAATTGGGCTGGAAGGGGACGAGGCCATCAATACACCCTTCAAATCTCTATAGAGTTGGCTCCCCTCACCTGCAGATTCATTTGAAAGTAACTGTGCCCCTCAAGCCAAACCCACTTATCCCTCTATTCTTACCAAACCTTATACCCCACTCCCTAAAACTAAGACTACTTTCAACCAAGCATGTGTGACTAGTGCTAAATCTCTTCTTTATGATTGAAATAGGTAGCATAGGATGACCTTCTCCCAAAGGAGCAAGCTAGAGGAGTTTTTATACCCATCCATTTTTTCAATCCTCTATTAGACATGAAGAACCTTTATTCTTTTTTTAGTCTCTTCTTTTTTGTACTATGGATTACTACCACACCCCTTTGCGACAAATGTATTTTTAGTTGGTCTTTTGACCCCCTATGAAAGTAACACTATGCAATTCCAAAAAAGTATTTACCCTGAAAGAACATCAAGAATTATTTTGCACCTATTTTGGATTTTTCTCAGAATGAGCATCTAATCTCTATTGAAATTGATAATTTTATGAGTCCATCTCTTGCTCATATTTGCAAGAAAGGTTTGGGACACATCCCAACTAGACCTCTAAACATAATACTTGCCTTCCAAGAATTGAACAATGTCTTGATCTCCTTACAAGAACTAGGGTATATTAGGATGCCACCACATCTCTCTCATCAAGAACTAGGGTGTATTAGGATGCCACCACATCTCTCTCATCAAGAACTAGGGTGTATTAGAATGCCACCACATCTCTCTCATCAAGATGCTTCTAGACTTTATTTTTTCATATTGCCTAATACTCTTACCACCCAAAAGGCAACATCATCCTCACATCTCTCTTACTTCAAAGATAAAAGACATTCGCTCAAAATTCTTCATCACATGTATGGATAAATCTTCTAATAATGTGATTTTCATCTATAAAAAACTCATTTCAATGGAATCAAATAAATGCTTGCAAGAGCTAGACTTTACTCTATGGGGAAAAGAGATTAATAAAGTAACTACCATGGTCACATCTTTTACTACAAAACTTGTTATCTCACTCTTTTCATGTCTATAGTATCTTACGGCAATTTACAAACTTCATAAATCAATTTTTTGGTGGATTACATGTGGGTCTTCTTGTTGTTATTCAACGATTTCTCTCCTCATGGCATATAAGCATCCATTCCTCGGCTCCAGTATAGGGCTAAAAACTCAATCAAAAATCTTTCTTATGCCATAAAGTTCACTTACAGTCTTGGTGGATTATTGAATCTATCTATGATTGCATACTCAACATACCAAAGGGGGAAACCACACTCTTTTTTGGAGACATAAAAAGATGTTACAAAAACATCCCACATCAAGTAAAGCCATTGCCTATGCATTCTCCTCAACCTAAAAGGGCTTCATCTCTTTCAAAAGGTTCCAATATCAATGCATTGAAGGTACTTGATCCTCTAGACCATATAAATCTGAAGTGTCCTTCACTCTAGAAACAATCGTCTCTCTCAAAACATGGCATATCAACAATATGCACATACAATGCCAAGGTGTAGTTTACAAGAAACTCAATGGAATCGCAATGGAATTATCTTGCTTCCCACTTTGGTCTAGAATTTACCTCCATTATTTTGAGTTCAATTTCATTGACCAAAATCTAAGAACTCCTCACCTAGAGACCATTCTTTCCAAACTTTGAACTCCCTATTGACATTTTGATGAGATCTTACTGATTGATTCACAAGACCCATCTTACTTCAAGGAAGTACCCCAGTTGTCTCTTTGTGGAAGCCAATGTAGGATAAAAAACTAGCTTTCTCAACCTATGCTTATCCAATCTTTATGGTTTCACTATAAAACATTTGCAGTCCCATCAAATACCTCAAAAGATCTAGCAATAGACCCTCAAACTGGGCTCACAGGGTCATCATGTCTCAGCTAAAGACCCATCCTTTTGTGTACTGCCAATTTGCTTGAAGATACAAAAGACATCAAAACACTTGAAAAAGTTTTTTGCATCAATGGGTTTGAGAGAGCTAAACTATGGCAACTTGTTAGAGAGAGAGAGAGAGAGAGAGAGAGAGAGAGAGAGAGAGAGAGAGAGAGAGAGAGAGAGAGAGATTATAATATATATATAAAGACAAATTACAATATGAATATATATATATGTAAATCAAATATACTTGAAACAGAACAGTTGTTTCTTTGTTCATGTTTAGATTAAAACTTAGTTTGTTTGATATGTTTGACCATGTTAATCTGCTTAGAGCTAAATGATTAGCTTATAGTATTAGGATTTGGACATTTGATTAGTTTAAAACTTGTGGCTTAGGATTGGCTAGCTACATGTTTCAATTGATTTAAATTTAGTGTTGGTTGTTTCCAACTGTTTTTACTCCGCTTAGAGCTAGCCACTTAGGATTAGCAACTTCTGGTCATATGGCCATGTCTGGACGGTTAAGGTAGGTCGCATCAAGTCGCTTAGAATTTGACCGCTAATAGATTGTTGTGTTCGAACGGTTAGGGTGGGCTACGTGTAAAGACTCTTAGGTTAGGTCTCTCTAAATCATATTAGGGAAGTGTTTGGCCATTCCAACTTGCTTAGGGCTAGCTTCTTAGGCTTAGCGGCTTGAGATTAGTGGCTTCTGGTTTGGTCATTTTAATAGATGTCCGCGTTTAGACGGTGTCGGAATGTGTGCGGTCTAGCTGGGAAGGTACAAAACCTCTAGCTGTGAGAGTTCATGATGAGAGTCACAAACACTTTGTGAAAATTCATTTGTGGAGAATCACCAACCCTCTTTCTAAGGCTCACAGAAAATCTAAGATTGTTCGTGACAGCAAAGTCACAAACCCTCTTTCCTATCGTGCTTGGAGATTGCTTGTTTTCGTAGTTGAGATTATGATTGAGGGATCACCAAACCACATTCAATTTCTCTTACAAAGACCATTTAAAAACACCAAATTTTCAGCCATGAAACCTTGATGCTCATACAAGAACAAATCTCAATCAAAACCGAAACCTCTTTCATGGTATCATGTAGCCTCGCCCCCAATTACATAGTCGTAACATCAAACAGCTGAAAGGAATACACGAGCTTCCACCGTCATGGCGACCATTTTCTGAATTTGCAGAGATTTAAGAGCTTTGAAACTGAAGTCCACACACCATTTTTATAAGTGGAAACCCTAATTCACTCCCTCACTAGCTCAGATACAGGATTTCGAAGAGGCCGGACTGCCCTACAGATAGATTGAGCGACCATGAAAGCCATTGCAAAGTAGTGAAACATTGCTGAGTTTTTCTGTAAAAAGCCCTCTTCTCTCTCTTCCCCATGGAAATATGAGTTGATGTGTCAATTTTTGGGCCATTTTGTCACTTTGGACCAAAACTAGGCTAGCTTTAGCTCATTTTTTACCCAAAAAATGTCATTTTTGATGCGAAAAATCCCAAACGGAGTCAGAAAAATTCCTAAATTTATGGGATCACTTGCATAAGAATAAAAATCATAGATAAGCATCATACCATTTTGGGTCACTTTTCATGCAATTTTGCAACGGCGCCTGTTAGTTGCTAATTCTGGCAGTTTTTGCCCACATTAGTCTTTGTAGGCGAGATGAGTGTGCCACCATGAAACACTTGGACTATGTACATTTTCAAACTAGATTAGGCATCTTATCAAGTGAAAAAGCATGCAAATGAGCCACATCCAGGGCCACGACTCCCCGGATAGGTATGTACATGATAGCGACCGCAGTAGCCGCTTTATCACGATATGTACATTATTGTTTTCCTTTCCATGCATCAAGAAGTGTCAAAAGTGAGGTGAATGTTTTTATTTCACACTATGTACGTGCCACGGTATGACATCCACCCCCTCTGAACCTGCACATGCTCCGGCATGTGCCAACATTTTCCCTGTATAGGTTTAATGTTCATTAAGATCCACAAATATTTGGATGTCATTCATCTTCTGTAAAGTTTGGAAAATCATCCTCTGCTTCTTCATCCTCATCTGTAGCAATGTCATTAGGTTCTTCATCGTCATATTGTTGTGAATCAGAAGGATCATTATCATGTATCCTCTTGAACATCTTGATTCTTTTGCCTGCTATGGGAATTTAAAGCTCTTTTTCATCGAGCTCCCTCAAAGTATATGTAGAATTTCCATGCACATGTTTGACAACATAGGTACCAAACCACCCTTTTGCAAGTTTTCTTTGTGTGGTGTGTTGGTTGTCAAGGCTAATGTCGTACATTAGGACCCAATCACCCTCTTCAATAGGCTTTGGTTGACGCCTATGTCTTTTATCAAACCCATCTTTATTCTTTAGTCTTGCATCCTTCAATCGAGCTTTAGCAATGTCTATGTCTTCCTGTCTTCTTTCCAATTGCCTTATGCGCAAAGCAAGTAGATTTTCCCTACTTACACCATCTTCCCAAGGTAACATGTTCCAAGTAGGAACTACATCCTCAATTGGCATGACTGGCTTCTGACCATACATCAATTCAGTAGGCATGTAATCAGTCACTGAGCTATGAGTTGTATGATCAGCCCACAAAGCATATGGTAGCAACCTTGGCGACTCACACATTCTACCTTTGCATGACTTAGCCAAAGATTTGACAATGGGAGGATGTCCTCTTTCACTTTTCCCATTTTCCTCTGGATTATAAGCACAAGTCAGGGCTAGCTTGATACCAATTCTTGTAAAGAAATCCCTTGCTTCATCTGCGTCTAACTCACCTCTATCAACAACTATCTTTCCCACACAGCCATAGTGGCAAATTACATCTTCAAGAAAAAATTTACAAACAGCTTCTCTAGTTTTTTTCCTCAATGCACACCCTTCCACTTGGTTTGTCAAGTCTTCTCGTGCAAGTACCAAGTATCTCATTTTCCAAAGTCCTAAAGGCATTGTAACTAGATCAACAACCCATTTATAGTGCATGACTAATGGGTATGTAGGATGCAATCCATCACAATGACGTACATTGGAATACATTTGGCATGTGATACAAGACTCCACAAAATCCGCTACATCCTTATACATGCCTTTCCACCAATATCTCTCTTTCACTTTGGAAAAAGTAGCCCATACACCTCGATGTCCATCATATAGGCTTTCATGAAGCTCTTTGCTAACTTTGAGCTGAGTAGGCTTATCACATACTACTCATAATGGAGTCCCATGTCTTCTTTTAGGATGTTTCCATAAGTAGCCATCCCTCAAGAATAATCCATATGCTTTCTTTTTTATCCTTTTGAATTCTGACTCACTTCAATCATCTTACTTTTGTAAAGTACTCAGGTAGCAACCTATGAGCAACCATTCATCCTCATAGAACTCCTCTGAAAAGGATTCAAGTGAAGATACAAAGCATATATCATCACAATTTGCATGAAAAATTGTGTAGAATTTTGTGTCCACATCTTCTTCCTCATCAATCATATCATCCTCATCTTCATCCCTTGCCCTTGAAAGCATATCTGCCATTGCATTATCTTTTCTTGCAATGTGATTCAATTCTGGGTTCAAGGACTTTATATAAGCAATCCACCTAAGCATAGCAATATCAGGAGTAGAGCAGCTTGCAATCATCCCTAGAAGTGGTAAGCAATCAATCTCCAGAACTATAGATGCTCCAATGAAGTACTCTTTGTCACACTTTAACGTTGTAACCACCCCCCATAAATCCCTTTTTACATGTGGATATGCTCTTTGGCGAGAGCTTAGAACCTTGACCCCAAACCTCACCACATACCTGTGTTTCTCTTCATCGTCTTGTCCTACTACCCATCCAATTCCCATTGGACTAGTATCCACTGTCACAATCACCGGTCTTCCACACTCATAGTCAATCTTCCCCAAAGTTGGTGAAGACAGCAACAATTGCTTCAACTTCCTCATAGCTTCTACATGTACATCATTCCATTGAAACTTTTGATTCTTCCTTAGAAATTGATAAAGAGGATCTGCAACATGTGCATAATGTGGAATCCAAATGAGATAGAAGACACATGCACCTAGAAACCTTCTCACCTCCGTGATATTTACGCATACTTCCTTCATCCTCTGTATTGCATCCAGTTTAGTTGGACAAGGTCGATGGCCATGAGGATTACAAAGATGTCCCACTATCAATATTTCATCAACCCCAAACACTGACTTTTGCCCAGATAATATAATGTTCACTTCTTCCAGCCTTGTTAAAATTCTATCACAATCATTGATGTGGTTTGCTACATATTTACGGCACCCCCTCGAATCCAGAGCCTCATCTTTTTTAGCTAAGTTGCATCCTTTGATTGGAACGTCATCAAGAAAAGGCATTGTAATTTGAGGTATGAAGTCAGAAAGGACTTTCTTCATACCATTCATCATGTGCGCAACCGAGTTGGTTTCTCTCTGCGGTAAGGTGCACATCCTTACCAAACCCAAGGGTGTTCTCATGGTAGTCAAGTCCCCGCTTTCTACTAGTTGGAAGTGATCATACCCTGAGTACAAATCCCCCATAGAATATAATGCCCTTCCTGCAAATGCTTCTGCAAACTCATCTACAATTGGCCATGTACCCATATTCCTGATTGTAACTTTGTTGACAGGATGCATGTCTTGAATGAAGCGTAGAGCTCCATTTTTCTTTGGTACTGTGAACCATCTGCTTGAGTAGGGGGCACTTGAAGGTTCCAAAATCCCCATCTTTATCTTTTCATTGAGTAAATCTATAAGCTTCGGCAAGAGTGCTTTTGGCACTGGAATTTGTCGTAGATTCCAAGGCACATGAGATATAGTGAATATTACCATTGGTTCTACTATAGATGGATCCACACACCCTATCTCATGCGGCTCAAATGCAAAATCTTTTCCATGTTTGGAGAGTGTCTGTTCAAAGCATTTTCTTTCAATATCTGTCAAGGAGTCATTGCCTCCAACTTTTAACATCTTCAATGACTCTTGCGTAAACTTGTGTCGAATTCTTTTTGGATCTCGGAGACTAGGTTGCATGATCCATCGTTTCCTTGTAATCTGTAGGCAAAGGCAATGCCACTGGTTTCACCTTCTTTGCTATATTTTTTTACTTTGTCTCCTCTCGCACTTCTAGATCTTTTTGCACATTGAAGAACTCCTCATCTTTGAAAGACTCAATGATTCTATACATGTCCATAGAAGCTACTTTTACGAGATCATTTCCTTGCTAGAAACTAGAACATGTTATAGCATTGAGATCACCCATAGTATCTACAAAACAAACCTCCTCAAAAACACCTGAAATGTACTCGTCTTCATCTAGAATATTATGGTTTTTGTATTTTCTCTGTACACTATTTACATATTTTTTTTTTCCTTTCTTTAAATCTCCAAGCTTTGTGAAAGATACTGATCCATCCTTTGCTACTAAGGCACCTGTAGAAAAAGCTTCGTCGCCTTTTTCTTTCTGTACCACTGCACTCCCGCTTTACAATGGTACTCGGCCAAAACTCCTCATCTCCCTTTGATCTCGAAACTCCTTGCTAGGTTTTGGTAGAGAATGGTCCCTTAAGCTATCACAATTTCTCTCATGGTCAACGCAAACTGTCAAGAATTGAACATCTCGTTTTCCATCTTTGCTTTTGACCCTGGCATAGGCATATCCATCATCCAACACTTTTGTCTCCATTCGCACTGTGGTGATGTATGGTGGTCCAAGGATTAGAGGATAGCTTGACATCTCTTGAACAAAGAAATTTTGCTCACCTTTCACATTCCCTATGGTTACATTAACATTTGGACAAGCACCATAGAGATCCCAGGATGAGTTGTTTGTAGCCCTAATCATCCACCCATGGTCAGTATCAATTGGCCACATTCCCTTCATATAGAGACTCTTGGACATGAGGTTAATCTCGGAACCATGGTCTATCAAGGCCACATAAGGCTCCTCAAGATCTCCCACCTTAACCAAGGTTTTTGTTGTAGCCCTTGCCCAATGGTTTCTAGAATAGTGGCTCTTATGAGTGTCTTTGTCTTCATCTTCATCTTCAAATTTAACATGCCTATTTCTACCGCCTGAAGACTGGTAGCAGCTTACAAAATTCTCATCTTCATCTATTTGTTGTACTTGTATCACATGTGTCTTTGAAGCACTCTCTTCATCCTTTGATTGGATAGACTCCGTTAAAGCTTGTCACTTCCTTCTTATGATATCAATGATTTCCTCATTGAACTCTCTTTTTGCAATGCCAAGGACTTCTCCCAATGTAAACTCCACCTTGCTATTTAAGATCCTTTCCTCTCAAACTTTCTTTAAATCTGTGGTAGATTCAATATCTGATTGTAGCTTGTATGATGGGCTTTTTCCCTTGCTCTTTTCTTTATCTTGCTTCTCCTTTGATGCAGCATCTCTCATTGGTACTTCTTGTGATGGAGGCTCCCTTGCCATGGGCTCTTGAGAGGGACTCGGATCCTTTCTCCCTCCACCTCTAGTAGTCCTCTTTGAGGGGCATTCATCCCCATTTTCTCTCCTGCGTTTTTCTTCAGCAAGTGCCTTGTTTCCTCCACACTTTGCAATGTAGGCATGCATTGGAAAAGAATCTAAAGGTTCATTCCACCCAGTCTCAAGACGGATACAATCTCCTGCTTCATGTAACACTTCTTTAGTCAACTTTCCCTTCATAGGTAACTCCATCGCCGATGGCCATACATCTTCACGATGCTCACTCTTGTCTTCAATATATTTTGACCCTTTGAGCATGACTTGACCAGCCTTTAAGCCAAATGCTGCTGCTTTAACCATTGAGATAGAATGACTGGTTTCCATGTCCTGCACTAGCTTTTTCATCCCTCCTTTCCCAAAGTTGGTCGCCAAGGGCTTCCCTGTTTCACTAAGATGTATCTTCCCTTCTTTGCAGAAGACAGGGTCTTTACCCAAGGCATCTTTGAAGATTTCACAGTCCCTTCTTGGATGGTCTAGGTAGAGAGGGTCTTTACCGAAGGCATCTTTGAAGCTTTCACAGTCCCTTCTTGGATGGTCTAGGCTATCACACCAGATGCACCTATTTACAAATCCCTCTCTGTTCTGAGGTCTTTGACTTGATGACTGTCCTGATGTTTTCCCCTTTTCTTAAAGCCTTGCTAGCTTTAATTTCAACTCGCGTATGCCCTTCACAAGTTCTTCAAGCATAGACCCATCATCCTTAGAAGCTACAATAGCAGGTTTTGGTTGCTTCTCAGTAATAGCAGGAACTGGAGCACCAATGTTCACCACCATCTTGTCTCTTCTACGTTTTCTTTTTGCCAACAATGAGACTGCATCTTGTACATCATTCCGCCTTGTCTTCAAACCTTTCTCTGTATCTTTGTCTTCCAAGAGAAGCTCTAACTTTTCTTCAATTTCTTTGCCCATTGCTTGTAGGAAAAGTTCTACCTTCTCCTATCCAAGGAAGCTTGTTCAGTTTGTGATAGTTGAGCATAGCGTCGCTCAAACTCTCTAAGAAGCTCTGTAGCAAAAATCCCTTCTTTAGGCTTTGCAACCCAATCTAAGAAAGTTCTTTTAGTCAGCCTCCTGGAGTCCTCCATAAAGTAGTCTTCTTTTAGAGCAAGCTTGAATTCCTCCAATTTTCTTCCATTAGACTTTTGAATTTTCCCAATATGGTCTCTCATCTCTGGGACCCAAACTAGCCCAAAACTTTGAACCATGTCTTCCTCACACACTCAGTTCAACTCCATTTCCTTCATATAATATTGTAGATACTTTTTGATGTCCTTGCCATCAAACTGATCAGTTCTCTTCACAATGGACTGTAGTGCTTTTGTGGTTGAAATTTGGCTTCTTTCCGTTGCTTGTTGTTACTGCATGTACATGGAAAATGCTTGAAACATCTGCACGACTGCAGGATCAAAGTGCATCCCATGTGTCTCTTGATTTTCATCCATGGCTAATAAAGTTTCTAGATCAATTCACAAACTCCCACCCCAGCAACTTCGCGTCGGGTTCACCAAAAATGTCGGAATGTGTGCGGTCTAGCTAGGAAGGTGCAGAACCTCTGGCTGTGAGAGTTCGTGATGAGAGTCACAAAAACTTTTTGAAAAAGAATTTGTGGAGAATCACCAACCCTCTTTCTAAGGGTGATAGAAAATTGAAGAGCGTTCTTGATAGCAAAGTCACAAACCCTCTTTCCTATCGTGCTTGGAGATTTCTTGTTTTCGTAGTTGATATTATGATTAGAGGATCACCAAACCACGTTCCATTTCTCTTAAAAAGACCATTTAAAAACACCAAAGTTTCAGCTATGAAACCTCAATGCTCATACAAGAACAAATCTCAATCAAAACCGAAACCTCTTTCATGGTATCATGTAGCCTCGCCCCCAATTACATAGTCGTAACATCAAACAGCTGAAAGGAGTACACGAGCTTCCACCGTCATGGCAACCATTTTCTGAATTTGCAGAGATTTAAGAGCTTTGAAACTGAAGCCCACACACCATTTTCATAAGGGGAAACCCTAATTCACTCCCTCACTAGCTCAGATACAGGATTTCGAAGAGGTGAGACTGCCCTACAATAGATTGAGCAACCATGAAATCCATTGCACAGTAGTGCAAAATTGCTGATTTTTTCTGTAAAAATCCCTCTTCTCTCTCTTCCCCACGGCAATATAGAGCTGATGTGTCAATTTTTGGGCCATTTTGACACTTTGGACCAAAACTAGGCTATTTTCAGCTCATTTTTTATGCGAAAATCCCCAAACGGAGTCAAAGAAATCCCTAAATTTATGGGATCACTTGCATAATCATAAAAAGCATAGATAATCATCATTTTCCATCAATATACCATTTTGGGTCACTTTCCATGCAATTGTGCAACGACGCCTGTTAGTTGCTATTTCTGGCAGTTTTTGCCCGCATCAGTCTTTCTAGGCGAGATGAGTGTGCAACCATGAAACACTTGGACTATGTTTATTATCAAACCAAATAAGGAATATTATCAAGTGAAAAAGCACGCAAATGAGCCACATCCATGGCCACGACTCCCCGGATAGGTATGTACATGATAGCGACCGCACCACCCACTTTAGCATATATCACGATATGTACATTATTGTTTTTCTTTCCATGCATCAAGAAGTGTCAAAAGTGAGGTGAATGTTTTTATTTCACACTATGTACGTGCCACGGCACGACAACGGTTAGGGTAGGCCATGAAAATCTGCATAGGTTTGGCCGCTCCAAATTGGATTAGGTTAGTGTTTGGTCATTTCTATCTGATTAGCACCAGGCTAGCCGCTTAGGGTTGGTAGATTAGTATTTTGCCATTAATATATGGTAGCATTTAGATAATTAAGCTAGGCTATGTAAAGTCGCTTAGGATAGGACCCTCAAAATTAGATTATAGTAGTGTTTAGTCATTTCAATCTGCTTAGGGTTAGCCACTTAGGGTTAGCAACTTTTGGTTTGGCAGCTAATAGATGGTCGTATTTGGAGTGTTAGGGTAGGTCATGTAAATCCACTTAGGTTTCACCACTCTAGATTGGATTATTGTAGCGTTTGGCTATTTCAATCCTCTTAGGGCTAGCCGCTTAGGGTTAGCAACTTTTGGTTTGGTCTCTAATAGATGGGTGTCGTGTTTGGACGGTTAGGGTACGATGTGTGAAGCCGCTTATGTTAGGTTGCTCCAAGTTAGGGTAGCATTTAGCCATTTCAACCCACTTAGGGCTAGCCACCTAGGGTTAGCAGCTTAGGGTTAGCGACTTTTGGTTTGGCCGCTAGTAGGTAGTCGAATTTGGAGCATTATGGTACATCTAGTAAATTCGCCTAGGTTTGGTCGCTCCAAATCAGATTATGTAGTAGTTGGCCATTACAGTCTACATAGGGCTAGCAATTTAGGGTTCGGTGGCTTTTGGTTTGGTTGCTAATAGATGGCGTGCCATGTTCGGATGGTTAGGGCATGTTATGTAAATCCACTTAGGCCAAGCCACCCTAAATTGGATTAGGATAACATTTGAACATTTTAATATGCTTAGGGCTAGCTGCTAAGGTCTAGTAGCTTAGAGTTAGTAACTTAGGGTTAGGGACTTTTGGTTTGGCTGCTAATAGATTTCTATATTTGGAGCATTAGGGTAGGCTATGTAAAGCCGCTTAGGTTTGGAAATTTTTGGGTTGTCCACTCCAAATCAAATTAGCGTAGCGTTTGCCCATTTCAATCTGCTTATAGGATTAGCGGCTAATGGTTTGGTCGCTAATAGATCTCTATGTTTGGATGGTTTCACCAATAAGAGTTTTAGGATAGACTGTTACATATTAGGGTTTGTCCTTGATCTACTCGCACTGCCATGTAAACGTGGGTGTGTACTTATGTTGTACCCATGAATATAAGCATTGACCAAAAAAGATAAAAGTACTACCTGATGGTCCTAATCTTTGTTCACCTCTAGACCGAGATTTTTGGGGATTGGGTATGGCTAGAGATTGTGAGATAAGTTACATTGTTATCTACTTTTAGTTTGGCTAATTAGGGCTGGTCATTCAAATACGTTGCTGGTTTGGTTGATTAGGGCTAGTGGAAAATGGTTTGGCCGATTAGGATTAGCCGTCGTGAAAAAGAAGCTTATGGTTTAGGCAATTAGGGGTAGCGGATTTTGGTTTGGCCATCATGATTAGCCGTGCAAAGACGTTAATGGTCCACTTAGGGCTAGCTAGCTGCTTGTTCACATTTATCAGTTAGCTCGTATTATATGCTCTACTACCAATCAAGTTGTATGCACTCACTATTACTTGTTAGTTAGTTTTGCGGTCTTTAGATTAATTATGGATGATAGGATGGCATGCCCTTGTATGCTATGTAAGCATCAAATATTTCAAAAACAAAGGATCTATGATCAATATATACGCAACAACCACCTTCTTCTCGTAGAGCAACTACAACATCTTCCTTATCAATCTCATGGTCAAGAGAGCACTGGTCAAATCTTGGATATTGATATCGCTCCAATCTCAGCACGGACTTAACAAAGGAGGCAAACATCAAATGAAACACTATCGATGGAGTCTACCCCATCAACCATCAATGGCACTTTTCAAGAAGTTGAGATTGCTGATGATCGAGATAAGGAGCTTGAGCTTGAAATAGGTGCTCTTCTCGAGCCTATGCGTCTAAACTTGAAGATGAGTGATTAGATATTGAGATAGATGCAAAGATGGATGGAACCGTAGAGTTTGATGATAAAGATGCAGCACTTCACATAGAGATAGACATATTTGGTGCATCTTCTCTCATAGAAGATGAGGTATTGACTAATATTTTTTGTTAAGAACTCTATTGTAATGTCTACTTTAGATTATTGGATTGTAATTACTGTCCACCAATAGAGAATTCCTAGTGATTTGTGGTTTATTTATGCTGATTGAGATGTCTATGCATGGTTAAGTGAAATAACATATTGTACATATGTTCTCAAATTAGTTTTTGTATCCATAATAGATGATGAGGATCCATACTCATCGAGTTTTAGTTTCCTAGTTACTCTAGTTGGCATGTCACCAAAGAAAATGCGGACTTTCTTCTCACAGGTTTTTTGGAATAGTGTGTATATGCACAACAATTTTGGACAGCAGGTCCTTCTACATTGACTGGGGCATCACACCTCAGATCAGCATCCCAGTTACACCGATTGGTCGACCTACACCATAGACTGTGCTTTCTTGTTCCTCTTTGGGACGATGCAAATCTCATTGTTCAGGTGGTGATGGTGGATGTTGTGGTAGTGGTGCTATCAATGCACCCACACCTCTAAGAGAGTATCCACCTCTCTCTTCAATAGATAGTACACTGACGGGGACACCACGTACACCTTGGGGATCACATGAATTTGATCCTAGCAAGGTGTACTAGAAAAAGCTTCTTTATCATGAATTGCCTTCAAATTCAAGAGATGTCACAGATATAAGGGTGGATGGTCAAGGAGTGATGGAGAGGAGCGTGTCTTTTATTTCTTGTTTTATGGATATGCTTTTGATGTTGGATGCTATTTCGTTAGAGCTCGGTTGTGGCACGGCTCCTATAAGGTCTCCACCTTTCTAGCTGTCGGGAATGAACTCTAGCTTTAAGAGAAAGCATTGGTCAAAAAATCAGGTAAAAACACTATCTCAAAAGCAATAAAAAATGGTATTTTTGGAATCTTAAGCACAACAGACCCCAAGCTAGAAATTTTCAGAACTAAATTTCGATAAAAATTGGCATAGTTATGGCCCCTAGAATTTTACAATGTGGATTGAAAAATTAAATAAATTACAAGGTTTTGGTAATAATTAATGTAAAAGACTTTTATCATAAGATCCCTAGATATTTATAGATAATTGCATATATTTTCAAGATTAATCATGAAAAGGGTCAGATAATAGCATAAAATTGATTTTGTATATCTTGGGGGCTATGTGGAGCAGTAATGAACTTACCAAGGCTGGCAGCAGGAGGCGCTTGTGGAGCTGTAAGGCTAGCTCTGCCTTGGGATGCAAGTTACTGCCATTTCCAGCCTGTGAGTGCCCAAAAAACTATAAATAGCCCCCCCCCCCCTCTTCACAATTGAACCGAGACTTGGAGTCCTGGCCATTTCTCTCTCACCTAGGGAGAACTCTACTCAAAAATCACTAGAGAGCAAAAACTCTAGTTGACTATCCACGTAATTAGCTTAATCCCTTTTGAATTAGCAAAACTATGTTAACTTACATATATTTTCTTAATTAATCTAATTGATTAAGAAGATTAAACTTATTTACACCCTAAATTACTCTCTTAATTCTTAATATTTTGCTGATTACTTAGATTAAGATTAGGGACATGAATTATTAAGCCATATTAGGGCTAAAATTAATCTTTTTGGTCATAAATTAAGGGTAGTTATACTAGCTAAACTTAGATTAGTACAAGATAATTATCAGAGCTGTATTAGATTGTCAAAATGTTAGGAAAATTATCTCTTAATTTTTTGATTAGGTTTTGTAAATAATTAGGTAGAAATTAGTTATTTTTAGTAAAAAAACTAGTGGGAAAATATTTAATTAGATAAAAAATTCTTAAGTTAATTATAACAGCTAGAAAATATTGTTAGGAACATGGGGTAAACTTGTCATCAATAGATAATTAATCTAAGTATTTAGTTAAGCTAAAATTAATTACTTTAAGATATAAACTAAAGGGGGAAACTAGGAAAACATGTTAGATAATTGTGTGCTATTTATCAGAGTTATTTTACATGTTAAATAATTTGTGATAATTATCTTGAGGTTAGAAAAATAATACAGCTATTTATCTAGGTCAGATTATACTAATTTTAGCTATAAATTAAAGGGGAAAATTAGAAAAACATGCTAGATAGTTATTTGCTATTTATCAAAGTTAGTTTACATATTAAGCAAGTGGTGATAACTATCTTGAGGTTAGAAAAATAATACAGCTATTTATCTAGGTCAGATTAGACTAATTTTAGATATAAATTAAAGATGGAGATTGGTAGATCTTGTTAGATGATTACATGCTATTTATCAGAGTTATAATACATGATAAAGAAGTCGTGATAAGTATTTCAAGGTTAGAAAATTAGTATAGATATTTATCTAAGTCAAATTAAAATAAATAGACTTTGGGGTCAAAAGTTTGTAGAAAAATTACAGTAGGGGTAAACAAGTGATATAAATTAGAGGAAACAAAATCTTCAAGAGAAAGTAAATAGAATAAATAAAAATCTCAAAATAAGCAGATTTCAAGCTTAAAATTTGACGGAGAAATTAGAAGAAAGATATAGAAAATTATAAGAATATTAGGAGAGCTTAGAAAACCCTTAGGAAACCTTTGAAAAAAATTATTATATCTATATAGACAAATAAGAAATTATTAGGTCAAGAATTTACGAATTAAGACCAGAAATTTAACTTTGATTGGGTTACGATTGAATACAAAGATTAAGTCTAGCTTTAGGATAATCTACCTAATGATTAGACGTCCTTTTTTTAAGGATAACAAGTTATGGCACCCAAAAGGACCTGAGAAAATCCTACATCTGCTAATGACGTAACTCCAAAACAAACTAGAGCATCGCACGACGAAGAATCTGGGCCTAGTAGTAGGCCTACGGATGAGAGTCTTCACGCGCCAGCGCAGCAGCAGATGGCCGATCAGTCCCAGGTGGGTTTCCAATATTCAATTAAGTCTTTAAATAGTTTAAGTTCTTTTATAAGTTAACATTGCATACGTAAGGAGTGAGTAAGAATCAGAAAAGGAATCATTGGCCAAAAATGAAAGGTAACTTGCAAGAAACCAACGTGCATTGTTTGTAATTACGAAAGAATTGTTTGGGCTAAGACTGGTTGAATGACGAAAGATATGATTGATCATCCTTTAGACACCTTGTCTCAAGACACCTATGACTCCTTGGTATATTTTGATAAATAATGATGGCTTTCTAGAAAACAGATAAGTCGGTTACCCCCATGAACCATGAGTTTCTACTCCGTGTTATGTCTTGATGTTTCTACATAAGTTAGGATGCCGTTTTTTATCCTAGGGGAGCCGCCCGACTGTATGGATAACTGGTTTGGTTTATGGGCAGTTTGAACCTTGGGTGGGGGTTTATCCACCCCGGATTGTGAATAAGGAGTGGGTGCCGTTTTTTTACCCTTAGGTGGTCTTGAGACAAGAAGAGTACTGGTCATGGTTATTATGGACAACTAGTAAAACGGCACCGCCTACGGCGGCAGCATGGCCCCTCTTTCCCTCAAACCCCTTGCTGTTGACGAATTTCATAAAAATATATCAAGAAAAGTTCTCTCTCTCTCTCTCTCTCTCTCTCTCTCTCTCTCTCTCTCTCTCTCTCTCTCTCACGCGTGCGAAGTAAATTTGGATGCCACCCATCATTAGTTCTATCCATACATTCCCTCTCTCTCACTTGCTGATTGCGACTCTTTCTCTCACCCAATGCGGTCGTTAAAATTTGTCCCAGTCACCAAATGCTTCTAAGAGCGCCATCTGGCAAAGAGGCCGGAATCTCCCTCTCTATATCTCTTTTCTCCTATGTACCGCTCTATTTCTCATACTCACCCTCTCTCTCTTTGTATATATCTATCTATCTATCTATCTATCTATCTATCTATCTATCTCTCTCTCTCTCTCTCTATATATATATATATATATATATATACATATTGTAAGGCCTAGGGAACTGAGACATAGGATCCTCCTCCCTATCGCCTTTTATATAGGCCTAGCTCCTAGCTCTTGCCCTAAGCAGATCCATAGTCCAGGATCCCCAGTCCACACTAGTCCAGTCGAGGCCCTTGGCCTAGGTCCCTGACTCCCTAGGTTGGGCCTTGCCCCGTAGGACCCTTGTCCTGACATTACTCCCCCCTTAAGGAAGAGTTTTTGTCCTCGAAAACACAAGTAGTAATATCTTCTTAAGAATACTCATGTGTTCTTTATTGACATCCCATACGTGAGCTAGTTGTCTGTATGACCGATAATTGGTGCAGTGAGAAGGTTCAATGAAACCAAGAGCAACATCTTGATTTTCAACATTGTTGTCCTTTTGCAACTACTTGGGTCTAAATGGTAGCTCCATTTATAACTCACTTGAGTACTGTAAAGGAGTAACCACAACTAAGACTTTTCCAAAGGCATAACCAGTTTTCAGATATTCTGAAGGTACTGGAATAATGCAAGGAAACCTTGGTGTAACTTTCCATGCAGTTGTGAGCCAGATTTCCTACTCGCGTGAGTATCTTGAAAAGTTCATAGATAGGGAGTGTCCTCCTGTTAAAATTCTGAATAGTTTGGAACACAATGAACTACATGTTCATCCTTAATGAAGGTTACTTGCCAACATACTTTGTCAGCACACCTGGTAAGTCCTTGACGTATGAAACTATTGAAACAATCTCCAACCCCACCACAACAGGTGTTCAAAGTTGAAAACCGTACTTAAGCAAATTCTAGAATAGGAAGAAAATCATCTATTCAAAAATGCGTTGTGCTAATGTATTCTCTTAGAAGATCCTTTAGAAAAAGAAATATTTTTAAGCTGCCCATCCAACACGAGGTGAATAGAAATAATAAGAGTGAGGTGTTGTTCCCCAACCACTTATAAACAGTCTTTCCTGACTGTCGATAAACCAGGACTCAATCATTGAGTATCCATCCATATATTTTATATGGAGTGAAGACAACCAACTAGGTTGAAAGCAGGTGGACTGGAGTAACCTCCTAGAGTTTAGACCATCCAACCATAGACACCCATCCTGAGCCAATGCTTTGTATGGCAGGGTGTAAACTCCTAATAAATCTGCAGGAGAGATTGCACAGGTAGTGCAAGAAGGTGCAGAGAGAATAAAGTCCATGAATTGGCATGCCGCTTCAAATAAATCAGTGTTAAACACTAGAGCCCATAACACCTAGTGGGCATGCATTTAACACAAATTTATCTAAACCGCAATTCCATGACGAGACTTTCCACGGTACGTAAGTGAAAGCCTTTCAACAAGAGTTGGACCATAACAGAATGTGAAAGATCAGTCACACCTAGGTACCAACCATGAAAAATTCTCAATAACTTAGCATACTTGGCTATATGTAGAAACGACCCTCCGTTAAGGTGGTTTCATAGCACTTGTCATCGCAACAAATCTGTACTGAGTACCCGACAATTTGTGGCCACTGAAATTGTTCCTGATACAGTGTGCTCCAAATGGTCTAATAAACGGATGCAACTAGTACATAGGGACTTCGTCACGACACATCATTAAGAATTAGGCACCAGTGTCCGTCCCAGAGACGCATATTCACCACATGTGGAATATGTCTCAAATAAGGATGGCCGAAAAAGTGACATCCATCAAGTACAAGATGTACTTGTGTGTGGAGGAACTACAAAACAATCCACGACAAGAGTGAGAGGGACCCTCATTATCTTTCTCCACACTGGCTAAACCGAACTCCTTGAGTTCCTAGACCATGTTGTATCCCATGTGACAACATGTGCCAAATTGAACCCTACAAGTAGGTTTGTAACAGCGTAAGACTGAAAGATAGATTGGACACTTGGCCCAAAATACTTTGTGCCGACATGTCCTTGGCATGGTTCTGTAACATTCAAGCGTACGTAGACGTCTTGAAAAACCAAGCAAAGCATACTAAAAATGGAATAACACCAAATCAATAGATGCGTACCTAGAGATTTGAATGTAATGTACACTTACCTGTATTCAAATGGAGAGGAGAACGTCCCCTACCTGAACAAGCAAATAGCATTGCACTTGGAACCCTGGGTGTTTCCTTTGCAATCCAAGCCCTTGGATTAGAATCTATGTAGTCAAACCCCTTGGTAAGACTCTTTGTAGAAACTGCTCAACTAGCAGGTAACGGTAACCAACATAGTCAACCGTGTACAGAATGATTGGAATCAACTTGAGAAGTGTGTCCTTTCGCTACCGCGTTTGGTAGATTGCGAAATTATTTCCTTGAAAGTATAGCTGGGAGATATCAATTGTGATCCTCAATGCAGATCAAATTGTGATCCTTAATGCCTATGGGGTGATGTAACAATCACCCGCCGGGTCTTACCCCAAAATAGTATGTCCATAGACACGTCGTAGTGCTATAGAGAGAGCAAGAAATCCACACAAGTGAACTGCCGAGCTCTTATGGACAGCCATGCTGGCTCAACTGATTGTTGCATCTATACTCCGTGGTAGAGATCAGCTGATGTGATTTTAAGATTATCAGAAACTCAATTCAAGCATTGCACTAAAAACATGTAGTGCGTATGGAACACCCAGAATATCTGGAATGGCAAGACTCTTGCTTGGCCATTACATCAATGGGAACTCCATGGGATGGATTTGTTCAAGCTAGGGAACAATCTCCTGGTGTGACAATGGCTATTAGCTTGTGTGGCTTATAGTTCTTATGCCAGTAACAAATTAGTGTTCAATCGAGAAACTGATGAAGACAAATTGCAGTGGCATCTTGGCCATTTACTTACTGAGAGTTAGAGCACCTTGGCTCAAGTCTGCCGACTCACGAGCAAAACATGTATCAAAAACTTCTTAACAAGTTTTTATTATTCTTAGAGAGAAAAAAGAAAGAGAGATAAAAAGATCATGCTGGGCTGAGGAACTTTTCTTAAATTTCTAGAGTGTGTGCCCAATCTGTGTGCTCTGATGCCTCTTATGCCTGACTTGCAACTTATCCTGTAAGTATGGTACAAGTTGCTTGTATAAGGCTCTCAGTGAGAGACTCAAACAGAAAACACAAGCCACAACTTGACCCACTTACCATGTATGAGGTCGTGACTTTACAAAAATCACTTAATATGGCACGTTGCCTATGAAATAAGTTATAGATTTAAGTTCCATTTAGTGGTATTGCGCGTTGACAGCAACCAAAAATTTAAACAATCCAGAACTTAGCTTGTCCATGACAGAGTGTCTGGTGTGATAGCGGAAGCATAATTTTAGAAGCGATGAATTTATGCCACCAGGTTAGTATGCCTTGCATCCAGTTTAAGCCCCTGGAGAGAGTGATAGCCTCAAACGTGAGAGCCAAAACCATTAGTGCCTTGCACAGTCTCTAAACTGGTAGGGATTCTGTGAGCTGATATTCCCTGTTTGCTAGCTCCCCGAAGCCTTGGTTCATTTAAAATTGCCAAAGCACTTTGCTTTGCACAATGACAGTAATTGCCAAGTAAAGTGTAAACAGGGAAAAACAAGAAAAACTTATACTTGGCTAACCTGATCGTTGTTGCTGCAACCAGTTGTGTGGTATGTAATGAACTAACCTACAATCATATTGCCAATTTTGTATGCTCATAGCATAGTCCAATTGAGGGAATCTTCGATGCAAGATGCCCAAATCGTAGTCAACAGGTATTGGGACCGACGTACAAAGAGCATGGCAGCCGAGAATTGACCTTGTTAAGCAATTTCTATTGAAATTGGCTAGTGCCATGTGGCAAGCATCTTTGTCGGCTTGTGGAAGCAATGACAAGAAGTCAGCCATGTCGAGCTCTATGCACCCTTGATGAAGTCAAACCACAGGTTGTGCCAATCTCCTTGATATTCCATGGGCAGCAAAAGTGAACTCCTCTTTATCCTTGCAGCAGATCAGAACTGCAGGTACTCAAGTCATGCTTGAGTCATGTTGGCAAGTTAAGCATTGGTTCAAAACGATTGTCACAAGTCGTGATTGTGTTTGGAGTGCCTAAATTGCACGCACACCTGGTGCATGGAAATACTAGCATTCAATTCTCATACATTACTTTATGCATAGATACAACAATTAATTGTAGATCAAGTTATGCGGATAACAATGGAGTAGGAACATTGTAACGCTTCGACAAAGCGTACCTTAAATTGGTTGTCGATGCATGGAAAAGCTATTTGCAAATCCAGATTGATTGAAAACATCCGACCTAGATGTAGCACGATAATTTTTCAAGACATGACGTGCATGCCTGATCGTACTGATGATGGAGAACAATCGTGCTTGTTATGTTTATGCGAATCAGAGAAGCACCTTGTGCTTTGGACAAGCCTTGCTTGTGGATGCATATACACGTTGTGAGCGCGATGGAAACACACAGAACGCCTCTATAACGACCCAACACACACTCTTGGAATGATACACACACACACACTATGGGGAACCACTCGGCTTACACAACCCTCCTGGCCAAGACAGGGAACACACCGATGGAGTGAGAGGAGAGAGACTATCCACTTGCCCACTCCACACAGACACACACACACACACACACACACACACCCAAAAAACTCAGCTCAAAAGAGGAGAACTTCTGATTTTTAGATACAAATGAGATTGGGCCAACACCAATGGGGCAAACAACTCACACAATATGGGTAAAAGATACCAGATACAATCACAAATTGGAGCAGAAGCTTCGCTCATAGGAGAAACTTACACAGCCAAAACATCAGAAAAAGAGTGAGGAATTTGGCAAAATGGACAGTGCCATCGTGTCCGGAACGGCCCAAAACCCCACTCTACAATGTCAAAGTGCTCAAATCCGACCTCGGATGAGTAGTTTACGACCAAAACAAGCTCCAAAATGAGCAAAAACACAGTTGAGGCTGTTCCTCCTCTCTTATCCACGTTTTTTCTGGTCTTCTCTCTGTTTTTTCAGTTCCCACACTTAGCTTTATTACTTGAGCACCCTTGGCCTTTTAGTTGACCTCAAACGGACCCCGAACAGGCCAAAAACTGACCTCGCAGTGCATAGTTGTCACCTTTTTGCATCATCCACACACCTGGCACTCAAATTTTTCCAATAATGCATCCTGCCACCATGTGTCATGGCCCCAAAAGATGGTGCTCATGATGACATTTTTGCATAATTAGCATAAGAAAACATCGACGTTGCGTCCATACTTATCCACGTGCAAGTATTGACCCCATTCGACCTCCCGACGCCACTAGATGCCATCTGACGCACCTGCTTACCTCATGTCGTTGGCCCGCGGATAGATTCCTGGAGAAGTTTTACGCGCTACCAACTCCTCATTATTATAGAAAAAACACACTGGTACTGGTGATAGTGAAAATCGATGCACTATGTACACCCTGTCCTACCTGTACACATGTGGGCCCCACGTAACCACCTCGCTCTGGAAAATGGGAAATCCTTTATTTGATGAACCATGCATGTGTATGTACATATGTGCAATCCCTTGCTCCAAAAAACTTCTGACATAATTTGCCCATCCCCTAGCCTGCTAGATCATTCATGATTAGGAGGAGCAAAAAGAGATATGAGACTCGCCGCGTCACAGGTCTCTCTCATCCCTCACAGACATTACTTGTTCCACAGACAACTCATCTTGCTCGACCATCATTAACCTGGCATGATATAATTTAAGACAATCCATTTACCCTTGACTTATGTAGAACTCCATCCAGGTTAGCCAACTGATATGTACCATTCGGTAAACACTCCACTACCTTGAAAGGGCCTTCCCACTTAATTTGAAACTTCTTTTGGAAGGTGTTGTCCAGCTTACTATTGTAGCGCAAAACCAAGTCATACTTCTTGATACCCTTACTTTTGACCTTTTCATTTATCTTTGCCAAAGCCCTATCTTGCATCTGCCCATAATGCTCCAATGCGCTCACCCTATCCAACTGAACCTCTTGTAACTGCAAGAGCCTCTCTTTGAATGCATCACTAGGCGGTCCAAGCAACTTCTCTAACATCTTGACCGCAGGAAAGTCTACCTCCACAGGCAATAGTGAAATGGAGTAAACCCTGTACGTATCTTCACCGAAGTATGGTAAGCCCATAATGCACTAGGCAATTCCAAATCCCAATTCTTTCCTTGGTGCTCTATCACTTTTGAAAGAATTTGTACCAACTCACCATTGAATCTTTCATTTAAGCCATTACACTACGGATAATAAGGAGTGGTATGCTGGTGCCTAATCTTCATCTTTGCACATAAAAAATCTAGCAGTTTAGCTCTAAAGCCAGGCCCCTTATCTGAAAGTAGCTCCAGTGGCACCCCAAACTTGCAACATATTTCATCGTACACAAATTTTGCCACATCCTTTGCAGTGATCTTTTTTACTGCGATAGCCTCTGCCCATCTAGAGAGATAGTCCAATGCAGTCAAAATATAGCTTTTGCCCCTGCTTGTGATAGGTAACGGGCCTATTGCATCAATCCCCCACTTTTCAAACACATCAAACGCCATAATGGTTTTTTGTAGCTCTAGATTCAACACTCTCTTCCCAAATGCTTGACACCTATTGCGATGGTGAACATCCTTGTGCAAACTAGGCTAGACATACCCCTCTTGCAAGATCTCATGCAAAGTGATCTTTAGAGCAAAATGGCCGCCACATGCGCCTTCATGATTCTCTTCCAACACTCTGTAAAGCTCCTCACTCCAAGGTACACGTCTCAACACAAGATCAGCCTCTTTCATGTATAAGAATCACCAATCAATTTGTACTTGTATGCTCTACGCACAAAACCATACTTCTTAGACTTCCGAATCTCCTTTGGAATGATTCTTGTTAGCAAAAACTCCTCTTCTTGAGCCAAACTTTCCCGGCCATGATAAAGAGGTAAAGTGGTCCTCAACACAAATAACTCCCCAATCATGCTTTGAGCTGCTTCATTTGCTTCTCCATTTAGAGAACATTCAATGTGTCTGATGCTCCATGCTTCAAACTTTTTTAAAAGGCCTTTAATTATGAAACACATTTCCTTCAATGAGCTGTTCTTGCTCTTCCACACACCGAGCACTTGCTTCACCACTAACAAGGCATCACCTTTTATGCTCAACCTTCGAACCCCATGCTTCAAAAAAATGTGTAATTCGGCTTCCAGAGTAGCATATTCAGCCTCATTGTTACTATGAGCATCCAATTTGAACCCTCTCTTGTATACTAGCTTCCCCTCTGGATCATAAAGTACTATACCCCCTGAAGCTGCATCATGGCTCTTTCTGTATGAGCCATCAAAGAACAAAACATGTGAATTGTTGATCTGTGGTACTTCTTCAACTACCTTTCTCACCACCTCTTCCTTAACAAGGAGGGGATTCTCCTTGTAAGTCAACAAATCAGCTAGGGTAGCTCTTGTATTGTCTTCCACTAGAAAAGAGAACTCAAACTCTTGCAGCTCAATTACCCATTTCTTGACCACAATTGACATGTTAATGCCATTAATTAATTACTGTGGCAAAAAGGTATAACTCGTCAAGAAAACAAAAGGTCGTGGTAGCAAGTAATGACGAAATCGTCGACAAGCAAATATCACACTGGCCATCACTAGCTGTACTTCCGAGAACTTTCTCTCCGCTACCAACTTCACTTGGCTTTCACAATACACTGGCCTCATATAATGGCTTCCCTTCCCCTTTTGCAATAGCATGGCTCCAATGGCATCATGGGAGCCTGCATGGATGACAACCCCCCTAACACCTCTTTCACCTCTTGAAACACTTCTTCACACTTGTCATCCCATTGCAATGGATCATGCTTTGCCACTTGTTGTAATGGATAAAGAAGCTGCGAAGACAATGGAATAAATTGTGCCATGTACTTCACTTTGTGTATAAAGGTTGCCAATTGCTTCGTACTTGTAGGTGATGGAAGAAGAATTATAGACACACATCTACTATTGGACAAATGTTTGGTACCTCATCCATCGCCAACACCTTCAGTGAACCTCTCTCTGGTTCTTTCTCCATTGGGTTAACCATACTCTTCCATTGTGGCTTTAGCTTAGGAACCATCTCTATGAGTTGCCCAAAAGTAACATCCGCCTTCCTGCTTGTCAGATCCTCCTTCAAGTCATAGCTTAATTGCCCATCCCCTAGTGGAAAATGTGACACATGAAACTTGCCACGAGCCCTCCTTTTCCTCTTGGCCTTGACATCCTCGCCTTCATGGCTCTTTCCCTTCTTCTTACTAGGACCTGGGGCACTTCTTCCTTCCTTGTCCTCTGTGGTCCTCTTCCCAATAGGCATCACTAATGTATCCTCTAGCTTTGATGCCTTCTCCAAGCTAACTACACTTATCACTTTTGTCTTTCCCTTTTTCTCTTGGGTTAACCCACTGGTTCCTTCATCTCTTTTAATTTCAATGCCATAATCATTTGACCTAGTTAGCACCTGTCTTGGCAATGGATACATGTCTCCCCCCATCCTTGGTAGCTTATCACATTGCGGGCTGATGTGACCCAACTCTCCACAATTATAACATGTGGGCGTCTACCTCCAGTACCTACCATTTCTTTGTCCAACACCATTCCTAGGCCTTTCTTCCACTCTTGGCTGATTTTCAAACCTCCCTTGACCTCGATTATTTCCCACTTGACCAAGCATGTTTAGGTTGAGATTCTTCATTAAATCTACCACTTGCCTCATGTCTTGCCTTAGCCCATCATCTTGCACTGCTGTGGTGACCACTGCGGGCATAACCTGAGCAGTAATAGGAACCACTCGTTCATGATGAACCTCTGGCATGCAACCTTGCAAAGAATCCATAGGCTGAAATTCAGACCTCATGGGCAAAGACTCTACTCCTAGCTGGCTTATTTTTCTCAGCTTCCACTCTTTGTTCCTTGCCACCTCTAGTGCATATTCATATGTCCCAGGCTTCTTTAGCTCCACTCTCCAATGTATATTCTCCCAAAGACCAGACAAGAACATGTCCTTCTTCATCATGTCAGGCGGGGGTACCTGTGGTGCTAAAGCCTTGCACATCCACTCCCATGCCAATGAGAAATTACGTATGTATGCATCTACTGGCTCATCTTCCTTTTGCACCAAAGCCTATACTTCTTGCCACACTTTGTTGGGATCTTCTATCTTCACAAACTCCACTTCCAATCCATGCCGTAGATTGTCCCAACTCAATCTTACAGGTGGATCATCCATACGCAACTCCTCTTTAAATGATTTGGACCAAACTCGTGCATCACTCTTCAAACAAATTTGGAGAAGACGTAACATCTGCGTAGGGTCATGGATCTGGTTGCTAATGCAGGCAACCTCCATCTTTTCCAAAAAGTCTTCCACATCTTCATTACTTCTTCCATGGAATTCCTGATAAGAGAAAGCCATGGCTACCCAAGTTACTATGCTTTGAGAACCCCTTTGAACACACGTGCAAGAACCTAAAAGTTTTGATTGACTCAATTTCCAGAAACTTCAATGGAGTTCAACTTTAGATAAGGACAAACACATGCACATCAAATGAGTTTTCATAGTCAATCATCGGAATTACGACAGGCAAAGGACATTCCAAGATCTCTCGTAATCTTCTTGGCCCAAACATAAAGACTATGTGCTGCTGGAAAAAAATCTTCCTGGACCCATGAACATTTATCTGGATTCTTTGTGTTAAATGAAAAGGAGTGAATTGAGGGCCACTTTGATCATCCATTAAAGTCAACCATGAAGCTCCCAAGAAAGCACACTTGTCTTATCCTCTGATTTCGCCAAAATTTCAGCAGCATAACAGCATAAATGGCTTAAAAGATCAAAAGACTAGCCATCATAACTTAAAAAAAATTTGACTGAGTTTCCCCAAAAGTAGAGCAGTGAGAACCCAAAATATAGACTGTATATGTATGCATAAACTATCAACAATAGAACTCGAGCATCAAGTAGGAATCACTAGTACATAGCCTATGGCAAGGTGACGAAAAGGGTGCTCCAGCTACCTCTATCACGGAAAGGATATCCACATTTGAGAATCCCCCAGCTCAATAAAACCTCACTATATCGACCCTCACACGAAGGCTAATGCAAATCGCATATAGTCAAGTCTCAGAAATGACTATCTTCCAGACCACGTCTCAAAAATGGCTGGGACTGCCAAATAAAACCAAATATGGCTCCAGAAAGGCGTACAATGGAAGTTTCCACAAGTATCGTGCAATCCAACAGACAATGCGCTCAAACAGGCGCTAAATGATGCATACCCACAACAACTGCAAGTGATACCACTGTTAGTATATCATTGTACTCCAGGTACCTGTACCTGTGTGAATCACCTATACCTGTACCTGTCCCTGTAACCTGTAACCTGTAGTCTGCAACCTGTAATCCCGAATCTCAAAGCTTGAAGCTCGAAGCAGAAGGTACTCGAAGAAGATCCTCCGTGGGGGAACCAAAAGAATGTGAGCGGGATGGAAACACACAGAACGCCTCTATAACGACCGGACACACACTCTTGGAATGATACACACACACACACACGCTATGGGGCACCACTCAGCTTACACAACCCTCCTGGCCGAGACAGGGAACACACCGATGGAGTGAGAGGAGAGAGACTATCCACTTGCCCACTCCACACAGATACACACACACACACACCCAAAAAACTCAGATCAAAAGAGGAGAAATTCTGATGTTTAGATACAAATGAGCTTGGGCCAACACCAATGGGGCAAACAGCTCACACAATATGGGTAAAAGATACCAGATACAATCACAAATTGGAGCAGAAGCTTTGCTCATAGGAGAAACTTACACAGCCAAAACAGGAAAAAAAAGAGTGAGTAATTTGGCAAAATGGACAAATCCATCGCGTCTGGAACGGCCCAAAACCCCAGTCTACAATGTCAAAGTGCTCAAATCCGACCTCGGATGAGCAGTTTACGACCAAAACAGACTCCAAAATGAGCAAAAACACAGTTGCGGTTGTTCCTCCTCTCTTCTCCACGTTTTTTCTGGTCTTCTCTCTGTTTTTTTAGTTTCAACACTTAGCTTTATTACTTGGGTACCCTTGGCCTTTTAGTTGACCTCAAACGGACGCCGAACAGGCCAAAAACTGACCTCGCAGTGCATAGTTGTCACCTTTTTGCATCATCCGCACACCTGGCACTCAACTTTTTCCAATAATGCATCCTGCCACCATGTGACGTGGCCCCAAAATATGGTCCTCATGATGATCGTTTTGCATAATGAGCACAAGAAAACATCGACGTTGCGTCCATACTTATCCACGTGCAAGTATTGACCCCATTCGACCTCCTGAGGCCACTAGATGCCATCTGACACACCTACTTACCTCATGTCGTCGGCCCGCGGATAGCTTCCTTGAGAAGTTTTACGCGCTACAAACTCCTCATTATTATAGAAAAAACACACTGGTACTGGTGATAGTGAAAATTGATGCACTTTGTACACCCTGTCCTACCTATACACATGTGGGCCCCACGTAACCACCTGGCTCTGGAAAATGGGCAATCCTTTATTTGATGCACCATGCATGTGTATGTACATATGCGCAATCCCTTGCTCCAAAAAACTCTTGAAAATGTCTAGTACATGTGCGGTTACACGGCATCACTCCTAGCCCTTGCATGCTTTACTATTCAAATAGGTACTTGAATAGGTTGATAAATACAATTGAAATTGAAGACTTACCTCATAATTTACATGTATAAACTTGTCGTGTTGATCACATGACCGGGATTCTCGAGCTTCCATGAACCTTAAACCGAGCATCAACATTGTCTTTGCCTAGCCGCCTTGTTCGGAACCTTGCCCAAGGTCGGCAAGCACAAGTTCCCTTTTTCAAACAAACACGATGGTATGTTTACCTAAAATTCTTTGCTCGACCATTGAATCCCAAACCGCTTTTAGGAAGATGAACTTTCCAAACTTTGCAATCTATTTTGGGTCTGTTTTTTGCTGCATGGCCGATGTATTTTAGCTAGTGATACATGCAAGCTAGCCCACGCATGTCACCTTTGATTGATTCTTCACTCGAGGCCAAAAACCTCACACCCCGGTATGCATGGCCATGGGGCTTGACCTTTAGTAAGAAAGGGTGCCCAAAATAGGGCGCCCCTATGCCAATAATATGTGAAAAAAAAGCTTCTTGCTTCATCCATGGCGGCAACAGACGACAGCACAAAGGGAAAGCAGTAAAGCATGCATCGACGGTTGCTCGAACTCCACTGCTACAGAAACGTGAATTGGTCCTAGCGTTCAAAACGGTGCAGCTCTTTCCGACACCTCCCTTGTGTGTAAGAGTCCGTTCTCGTGCCAATCATGGCCCTCCAAAAGCCCGCCATAGCCTCCTGTGGGTAAGAGCCCGTTCTCGCGCAAATCATGGCCCTTCAAAAATCCGCCATAGCCTCCTGTGAGGAAGAGAGAGAGAGAAGGAGAGGCCATGCGAGAGAGGGAGGCCCTGCCTCATGCTGCGATCGAGAGAGAGAGAGAGAGAGAGAGAGAGAGAGAGAGAGAGAGAGAGAGAGAGAGAGAGAGAGAGAGAGAGAGAGAGAGAGAGAGAGAGAGAGAGAGAGAGAGATTCCTTTCCATTCCTCCATAGCTCTCACCTTCCCCTCTGAGCTCTGATACCAATGTAAGGCCTAGGGAACTGAGACATAGGATCCTCCTCCCTACCGCCTTTTATATAGGCCTAGCTCCTAGCTCTTGCCCTAAGCGGATCCCCAATCCAAACTGGTCCAGTTCAAGCCCTTGACCTAGGTCCCTGACCCCCTAGGTTAGGCCTTGCCCCGTAGGACCCTTGTCCTGATATATATATATATATATATATATATATATATGTATATATATATATATATATATATATACATACATCTTTCCCTATCTCACCATATCTATCTCTCCTTCTCTTCATTTCTTGCTCTATCCATATCCATCTCTCTCTCTCTCTCTCTCTCTCTCTCTCTCTCTCTCTCTCTCTCTCTCTCTCTCTCTCTCTCTCTCTCTCTCTCTCTCTCCCCCCCCCCCCCCCCACCCCTATCGACGAGTCTCTCTTGTTGTTACCAATGGTACAATGGTGAGGCCTTTGACGATGCTCAACCACTCTCTCTATCTCTATGTGCCTCGACTTTCACACCATGCAACACCTCATTCTCTCTCTCTCTCTCTCTCTCTCTCTCTCTCTCTCTCTCTCTATGGGGTGAGTTGGTAAGCACCACTCTAAAACATAGTATGCAAACCACTCTCTCGATCCTTTGTGCCTTGACTTGTAAACCACACAACACACGAATCCCTCGCTCTCTCTCTCTCTCTCTCTCTCTCTCTCTCTCTCTCTCTCTCTCTCTCTCTCTCTCTCTCTCTCTCTCTCTCTCTCTCTCTCTCTCTCTCTCTCTCTCTCTCTCTCTCTCTCTCTCTCTCTCTCTCTCTCTCTCCCCATCTCCGACATCCTAGATAGGAAGCTCCTCAAACACTTTTTGTGCTTTATGAAATGCACCACATTTGGCATAAATGTTGACCAAGACAATTCCAAGTATGATGTTTTATTTTAACAACCACTAAATGTCATAGTGAATTCTTTCACCCATATTAACATCTTATGTAACACCATATGCCTTCAAGGTGCAAGTGTACATGACTGCATTTGGAGAGATACTCTCTCTCTCTCTCTCTCTCTCTCTCTCTCTCTCTCTCTCTCTCTCTCTCTCTCTCTCTCTCTCTCTCTTTGCATCTACTAAAAACAACTCTCTCTTGCTAACCTGACCATGTTGGTCATGTCTAGAAATCAATGCACTCCTTGAGACAACATTGCATCTAAAAAGACACCCTTGCTTCGCATCAACTAAAAGCATCCTAGAGTGTATGTGATTGCATCTGGAGAGACACTCTCATTTCACCTTTGCTAAAAAACATCCAAATCTCCTTGGCCCTGCCCAAGTTGGGTATATCCTACAATCAGTGCATTCCTAGAAATGACATCCCAGATAAGAAGCTTCTCAAGCACTTTTTGTGCTTTACGAAGTGAAGCACATTTGGCATACATGTTGACCAAGACAGTGCCAAGCACAATGGCGGCATCATGTTCGAGGGTGCTATGGGGATTTTCTTAGCTTGGACATGCCAGCACTATCTACTTGCACGTCCTCCAGGGAAGCCAAAGAAGGCGCCATGAAAGACGTGGTTTTCATAAAGCCCATGCCTCCACTAGGTAACTTGGGCTTTGACTGCATGTATCCGGTGGTGCTATGTGGACTTTACCATAAACAAAGATATGTATTGATGTGAAACAATGCATTTGAGCTTCACCTTCCCCCTCTTTATTCACCTATTGCTCTATTTATGATTAAGCTACAGAATGAAACCTTGATTCCTCATCCTCCTCTTAGTTTTTAAAGCCAAGCTTGCTTTGTGTTTTCATGGCTCCAAGCCCAGATCACCCCAACCAATAGATCGTTTAAATTTTCACCACATGGGGGGGATGGAACCGATAGTGGTAGTGGTAGGCACCTCTCTCTCTCTCTCTCTCTCGCTCTCTCTCTCTCTCTCTCTCTCTCTCTCTCTCTCTCTCTCTCTCTCTCTCTCTCTCTCTCTCTCTCTCTCTCTCTCTCTCTCTCTCTCTCTCGCCGTGTGTGTCCCAGTGTCGTCAGGCTATAGAGTTCACTGGCAAGAGCAAGTAGCTTGCGACACGTGGTAGGTGGGGATGGGGGTGGCGGAGAGAATCCCTTCTCTTTTTAGATATCCTATAGATATAGATAAGGCCTGAAGTTTTTTACACTAAATTTCTCTCCATGATACAGGTTTTCTCACCTTCAAATTTAAAACATAGAGATAAATCTCAAATTTTCTAGGTGGGATTACATTAAACCTCTTTTTTTTCAAGCCCCGTATTGACTCAAAAAAATGCACATAAGGTTCTCTTTCCCCCTTTATGTCCCTACTTCTCTATTGATGATGGAGCTGTAGATGCATCAAGTCCTCCTCCTTCTAGTTTTTAAACTTGAGCTCTCTCTCTCCGATTTATTGGCTGCAAGCCGCCTAGGTCACCTCCATAAGCAGATCGTTTTCTCCAGGTGGGGGGAAGGGGAAATAACGATAGCAATGACAGGCACCTCTCTCTCTCTCTCTCTCTCTCTCTCTCTTGCATGCCAATTTAAAGTTTTCTATTTCCTTCTTTCTACTCATCAATCATTCTCTTTGTTGCTTCCCCTGCCAATCTCTGCCCCTCTATAGCCTCCTCTCTTCAGCGCAAGTTTAGTTTCTCTGTACAAAATTAGGCACCTTCCTTCTTCACTTGTTTAAACCATAATTATTGCTCATTCTTGCCTCCAAAACTCTCTTGCAACATACATACATTGGATTTTGCATGCACCCCCCCCCCCCCCCCCCCCCCTCTCTCTCTCTCTCTCTCTCTCTCTCTCTCTCTCTCTCTCTCAAGATTTTATGGAGCACAAACATCTTCTTCTACTCTCTCATATATGAGACTTGAGATTAGTGTTTGGGAAAAATGTATCACCTTAATATCGTGTCGTTTTCAATTTCAAAATTGATGGTTGATAGCGAGAGGAAGAGGTGAAATTCCACTTCGAAATAGATAAAAATAATGGAAAAACCCAAAAAATAACATAATTTTCTAAAATTTCCTCTTGGGAATTCAAGGAAAAGAATTTTGTACGTATTGAAAAATGATTTCTTTTTAACTTTGCTTGCGATATAGGGAGTGCATAGTTTTTAAAAAACGCATTGAATAGGAATCACCAACTCTGATGCGATCCAAATATGGGCCTCCCATTGGGGCATGCAACACAACGGGTTTCTGCACATGCACACACGTGCGTGCGCACACACACACACATAGAGAGAGAGAGAGAGAGAGAGAGAGAGAGAGAGAGAGAGAGAGAGAGAGAGAGAGAGAGAGAGAGACGCTAAGAGTTTATTTAACTCGTTAAAAGGGTGGTTCAGATCTTGAGTGTGTATCAGCTTCTAGAATGGCCACAACATGCAGAGAGACTCAAGCCAACACCCTCCTCTCTCTCTCTCTCTCTCTCTCTCTCTCTCTCTCTCTCTCTCTCTCTCCCCCCCCCCCCCATACCGGTGATTATGAAGTCTTATGAGACACACAGTGTGTGCATGCATGTGACATCTTGAGTATTAGAAACCTACGTAGGCTGATTTGGGTAATCTTTTGAAAATTTTGTCAGGCAAATTTTCTTGGGATGACCCTCTTTGGAACTTCAACTGCACGAAACTGAAGACAACTAGTTGTCTCAGTCACCCATTGTCTCTTTCATCCATCTAGAAAAGCTTCTTTGAATGGGCCACTACATGTTTCAAGTAGTGCATATTTATGCTTCTCTATGGCCCGTCGTGCAGCTCCTATCGCCCCACTGCCAATATCCACGACATGGCATCATGAAAGCTGAGCAAGGTCTTGCCGTTGTTCAACACCTCGTTCTGTACCGTACCTATTTCATCCATATTTTCCCCTTGCATGTTGGAATCACTGGTCGAACTATTCAAAGAGCAACATTGGGTGCCCAACCTCTCTCTCTCTCTCTCTCTCTCTCTCTCTCTCTCTCTCTCTCTCTCTCTCTCTCTCTCTCCCCACAAAGACACATGTGTGAGACCAAACACACTACTTGAATGTATGGCACACCTCTGGAGGCGTTTCTTGCATGCTAGAATCGTAGAGAGAGAGAGAGAGAGAGATTCTCTTGTTGCACTACTGGACATGGTGCAATGAAGAACCCACAATACTAAGATCATGGATGTGACTCTGTGTGTGTGTGTGTGTGTGTGTGTGTGTGTGTGTGTGTGTGTGTGTGTGTGTGTGTGTGGAGGGATGTGTTGTAGCATAACCTAATCGCAACCCACAAAATTATCAAATCGTGGATCGGTAACCCGGCTAGGGCATGGAAGCACAAGCCTAAGATGTATAGACATAGAGGATTCAAGGGATCCTTCTGCTCATCATAGAGAGAAGCCATGGAAGGGGCTCCCTCTAATCAACAACACATTCCTACTTACTAATCACTTACACACAATCACGTGGTTGAAATTAAACTCTCACATCAATCACTCTATTCACAACTCTTAATCACACAACTACACAAGCATGCAATTAACATACCTACTTTGCATTAGTGTGTCCATTCCGGCACAGCCCCTCAATGTGACTACGTATACACACACACTAACCGCACACCTTGTAGAGAGAGATGAAGACAAGGAAGGCATAGCCCTCACACACCATGGCCAATGGTGTGGATATAATAGATTAACTCAAAAAAGGGATTAGAGATATACCATCACACTAATACAATCTCACTCCACATAATCAAACAAAGAAGACTAATAAGAAAGAAAGTGTAATTGATTATTAGAAATCAAGAGCTACACGGGCATGGAAGGCCCATGAGCCTCATGACCATCCACTCTACAAAGAGACGAACTCACCCAAGAATGACTACTCATTAAGCATAGGGCTCTTTTATAGCTTTGGGACTCAAGCCCTTCACCTGTGGGATAAAGTTGAGCTCTCTAACCTAGACTCATACAACTTTGGAACTCCTTCAGGAGCCCAAGTCCCTATACAATGAAAAGGAAATATTGTGCACAATAGCACATCTACAGCTTGGTGCATAATTGGTGTATACTGTGTTAGTCGCTGCTAGCATTCCCCCCTTCCTAATTTGGCGCATGTCCTCATGTGCCGGTGAGGCAAGACATAGTGGCATGGTAGAAAGCATGTCCATGGAAGAAATGTTGAGCTACAAAATATAAGAACAAGTAATGAGCATCAAAGGCCACCAAGAATGAATAAAACATGAAGTACAATGAACAATCATGCAAAGTGAATTTAATTTTCCTTCCAAAAGATGGGTGAATCATAGTCAAAAACTAGACAACATAAAGCAAAAAAGACACCTATACTATTGTGAAGATTAAACCGCTTGAAATTTCAGTTCTATGCATGAAACAAAAGCAATCAATTATGACCCTAGGCTAATGCAAGTTCATAAACCTACTAGCCTAAAAACTGTGTGAACAATCTTAATAAATCATTCAAGTCTATCATGTCTACGGGCTATAAAAAAACTCATAATCTATTAGTACATTGTGAAATCTTTTTGAAGCTCATGGAAGTTTTTTTTTGTCATTCATTGAAAAAAAAAAAACACAATCACAAGGCTACCACCCCAAGGTAGGTCTAGGTGCGTTTATCAGCTGCTTGAACCCTCAAGAAGGTGTTCCAAAAGCCTACTAGCCTACCAAGGTGACGGCTAACTCCTATCAGCCCAGGGCATCGGTTTAGGGCCTTGAACAAGCGATCCAAGGTGACTCCCCTTGCTGTCCAAGTGCCAATAAGGCGCTAGGCCTCACATAGACACAACATAACATAGAAATTTTCTTTTCACGTGCCAAGTAGTATTTTTGCTACTTTTTCTTGACACTTTGTTGCTTCATTGTTTCATTCTTTTAGTACTTTTTTATTGTTTCCGATATGAGATGCTTATGGCAATTGGACTAAAGGACTAAGGACCTAATCGTAGCCTAGGTCATGTTAAAAAAGAATGGAGTATTAAGACTATCACTAAGAGTCTAGGATTAGCAAGAAATGATCCTACATTAACATAAGGTCAAGGCCAATTACCTATGATTAGCACACATAAAACCTACTTTTTTTATGAGTTCATTTTCACAAAGTAAAGTTTTGAAAATTTAGGATGCCTAGATTTCGAACATGAAAAAACCATAGCTTAGAAGAAAAAATTACTTAAGCCAAGCATGAGAATGAAGAGATGAACAAAAGAGCAAAATCATGGAAGGATTACACCTATTCATGCTCTTTGTGCATCCTTGAGCAAGCATCCTTTTTGTAGAGAAGTCTCTTGATCTTTTTTATTTGCAAAAGAAGCTGATTTGAAGAAAAGTGTGAACACAAGCTCCAAAGCCTTTTATTGAAAACAAAAGCACACAAAAACATTAATGAAAACCTAAAGCTAGGGTCTTGCAAACCCAAATTTGCCAAACAAAAAAAACCCAAGGGAAAAAAAGTTCCTTTGGTTATGCACATGATGCTCTTTGTAGCAAATGCATGCATACATAACAACCATGAGAGATAAAATGAGCTTCTACATAAGAAAATTTTGCAACTTTTACCATCTCTCATGCCTGATTCACAAGTTGATTAATTTCTAGCTCAATGAAATATGGAACTAAAGCAAGCCAAGAGCTGAAAATAATGCAATTTTTGAATGAAATGAAGTGGCGCTCGATAGCCAAATTTTATAATTAAAAACTTTTCAAAAAGTTGGCTAACAACTAGCTCACATGAAATTTTTTGATTTTTTTTATAGAAGCAGTCTATGAGTTGAGATGACTGCAACTTGATGAAATGAAAATGAATGGCTCTCTTATGTATGTTAAAGCTCAAAAAAGTTGGGTAAATACTAGCTCAAATGAAAAAATTTAACTTTTGACCAAGCTATGAGCTAGCATGTATACAACTTTTAATCCAATCAATTGGAATGACCTAATTAGCCAAATTTTGCAACACAGTGCAATGATGACCCCTTCTTGGATCAATGAAATCACACTCCTGCCACGCCCCTTCAAAATGAAGCTCAATTTTTAGTGCTCTTAAGCATTTGGAATTTCAACACAAGCACTAAAAGTCATGTTCAATACTATATGATCAAGGCCATTCAAGAAGCCCAATTTAGTGCTATGCAATGATTTTACATTAAAATCAAGCACTAAAATGTACAAGCAATGTCAAACCCAAACTTTAATGCACCCATTCCATCAAGCATGAATGCATCATCAATGTAGCTCTCACATGAAGCTTGTATGCTTGCCAAAAAGATTTGTTCCTGTAGTGTAATGAAAATTTCAATGCACGCGAGCATCAAACTATGCACAAGAAAAAAAATATGTGGAATGAGAGTTCATTTATGCATGAAAATTATGACTACTCAAGCCTAGCACACACTCGATTGAAGCCCACTCCCTTGCTCTGAGGTAGCAAGTATATTGCCATAAATTGCATAAGAGAATCATTCTATTGGCCAATTTCCCTTCAAAAAAGATCAATTCACTTTTGCAATGAGAAGTTTCATATATGTACATCAAACATTAAAAACCCATGAACTATTTCATATTCCAGGGAGTTCCATTCACAGAAGTTTAATTTAGTCAACAACAAGTGCACAAAACCAATGTCCCATGCTCTTAATTATCAAAAGTTCATACAAATCGAGAAAATATCCTCTTCATTGGCAGCGAGATTGGCCATTCTATTCATTAATTTTATTTTATTTTTCAATTTCACTGGCCGATCGAAAAGGAGGAGGGTGATCTCGTGGGAACGCGTGCTTAGAATTGTTTACTTTTATTTTTTAACTTTTTTTGAAAGATGGCGAAGGCTGTCGCTGCCCGGGTTGAGAGAGAGAGAGAGAGAGAGAGAGAGAGAGAGAGAGAGAGATGTTTGGGAGTAGGGTGCGAGTGTGTGTGTGTTTGGACAGAGCCGTCGTGGGCAGCCAAGGCGGGGTGGGCCACGAGCGTGTGTGTGAGTAAAGCCAAGGCAAGTGGTCCTGCTGCAGAATCCGAAGGGCGATTCCTCCTGGGTTGGCGGAGTGGGTTTTGTGGGCTTTGAAGGCCTCAAAAGGCAGCCAATTGTGACTTTGGATTCACATGCAAAATCTTCACAGGTTAGCATACTGCAAGCGGTATCGCAAAGGGGCCCAGCATTTTATGTGTGTGGTGATTTTTGAGTAAATCCAAAGTGGGTCGAGCCAACAAAGCCGTAAGTTGTGTGCAAGACAGAGAGAGAGAGTAGGGAGCAGGGCGACAACTGCTTCTTTTTTTTATAATTGTTTTTTAAGAGGAGATTACCACAGGGCATGAAAAAATGGTAGTTGACTCATACAAGAGGAAATTCCTCGACAATTTTTCATGCTCGATCATCCAAGTAAACCAATCTGCTACTCAAAACAATCAAGAGAAGATTATAATTTTTTTGCCGCATACAAGTTTTAGCAAACCGCATCTCCATGCATTGCATCTTCTAGATCAATTTATGGTTCACAAGTGCACAAACATCATGCGGTATGGCTTACACACTCAAAAGTACTGTGCATATTCACTTAATTTTCTCATCTGTCTTCTTTCAATTGATCATGATTATGCTTAGCAATCAGAAATGCATGCATGCACAAGAACCTTATTTTCCCTTCACAATCAATTCAATTTGACATTCAATTGAGTTTTGATCACACATATGTAACCCGATCTTCCCTTGCACCCACATTATTGATTGAAATCATAAGTCGATTTGAAAGCGAAACTTTTCTAATCAATTAATGCGCATTGATATGAATCCCTTCCATCCTCATTGATTCCAATGAAAGACACCCAATTGCATAGCAACCGAGTCATCCACACAAGTTTCCAAATGATGCAAGCTCAATTTTCTATTTATTTTTTGTATTCCAACAGTGATTTTGGACTAAGCATTGCACACACAATGTAGTGCTAGACTTCACCTCAAATGCGAATGCATATCCCATTTTCAATCATTGCAATTTGGTTTCTCATATCCCATGTCAATAAATCATCCAAATCCAATTGGATTTATCATTTGGTTTGTACGGTTACACAATTTTGATTATGGCACTTGAAAATGCACAATGTAATGAATTTTTTGCCATAATTACCAATTAAATTGACACAGTGATTACAAAGGTAATGCACATAAATCATCTTCAATTGAGTACCAATTGAATCATACAAAGTCAATCAATCTCCTATACTCCGATATTTCAGGCCAAATTAATCATAATTGATTAAAAATTGTAATTTATTCATTCAAGCACCGGATTGTACATGCCATTGAGTAGGCACACACACCCAAATTTAGGCCAAAAATCTATGCAAAAATTACATCAATTCCACACCGGAATGCACAAATTGCAAACTAAATCAAGCATAAATGAATGCATGCATGCTCAATTTCTAAAAATTTACACTATTTTTGCCCAATCAAGCAATGCACACACTCAATAATTAAGCACAAATGATCAAATTTTTCGTAGTTGGAAATGAATTTAGGCTTATACCTAATGATTGCACACACTATTTATGAACATTTCACAATCAAAACCATTTAGGTGTCCCAATTGACCATCAATCATTGAAAATCAAGTGGTCATGGATGGGCACACACTCAAATTTTGCCCAATTTTTTGGCAATTAGGCTTATCCAATGATTGAATTTGCCTAACATACACATCATTTACATGATTGCATATATGTATCATCAATTCCATCAATTTTTATGTATGCACATATTTGAGATTAGGTGCACACACACTTGAAATTTTTGATAGTTTTTTCCCTCTTTGGTGTATGCGCACACACAATGATTTTTATGCACGCACATGAATTCTTGATGAGAATTAAGCATTATTTGGATACACACAAAGTTCATTAGTCACAATTTGACTATCAATTTCATTCCAAGTGCATCAAATTAGGTGCAAAGTGTAGGTCAATTTGTGTTACACACCTAATTTTAGCAAATGATTAACAAATGGAATCACATTGATCAATCAAAATTGACATAACAAGTGAGTGCACTTACATCGTAATTACACTCCAATCTATTCCTTTGCTCCATGCGAAGTCGCATCATTGCACACACAAGTGTGTGCACCATCAAATTGGCTCCAAAATTGACCATCTGTAGGTCAAAAAATCATACACTCAAATCATCAAATTAGGCATAAATTGGTACAATTAACTTGATTAGAGTGATGACTCCACCTCTTGCAAGGGGATTTCACATACTTTACACTTCAAATTTTAGTGGTTAGGTTAGCAAGGCTAGTCAAAATTAGTAGAAATTAGCATGAAATTAGTACAATTAGCATGGAAAGAAGCGAAGTTAGTAAGGGTTAGCATGAAATTAGTGAAATTGGGGGTGGAATTGGGGATTTGGGGGCTACACACACTCAAAAACCAACAAAATTAGTACTGAAATTACTCTATTCTACACATCCTAAACTCAGTAGCTTAGGTTATCAATCCCCAGCAGCGACACCAAATTAAGGGATGCATTGTAGCACAACCTAATCACAACCCACAAAATTGTCAAATCGTGGATCGGTAACCCGGCTAGGGCATGGAAGCACGAGCCTAAGATGTATAGACATAGAGGATTCAAGGGATCCTTCTACTCATCATAGAGAGAAGTCATGAAAAGGTATCCTTCTAATCAACAACACATTCCTACTTACTAATCACTTGCACATAATCACGTGGTTGAAATTAACCTCTCACATCAATCACTCTATTCACAACTCTTAATCACAAAACTATACAAGCATGCAATTAACATACCTACTCCGCATTAGTGTGTCCATTCTGGCACAACCCCTGAATGCGACTACGTATGCACACACACTAACCGCACACCTTGTAGAGAGAGACGAAGACAAGGAAGGCATAGTCCTCACACACCATGGCCAATGGTGTGGATAGAATAGATTAACTCAAAAACGGGATTAGAGATCTACCATCACACTAATACAATCTCACTCCACATAATCAAACAAAGAAGACTAATACGAAAGAAAGTGTAATTGATTATTAGAAATCAAGAACTACATGGGCATGGAAATCCCATGAGCCTCATGACCATCCACTCTACAAAGAGAAGAACTCACCCAAGAATGACTACTCATTAAGCATAGGGCTCTTTTATAGCTTTGGGCCTCAAACCCTTCAACTGTGGGATAAAGTTGAGCTCCCTAGCTTAGACTCATACAACTTTGGAGCTCCTATCTGAGCCAGAGGCCCTATAAAATGAAAAGGAAATATTGTACACTATAGCACATCTACAGCTTGTTGCATAATGGGTGTAGCCTATGTTAGCCGCTCCTAACTCTCTCTCTCTCTCTCTCTCTCTCTCTCTCTCTCTCTCTCTCTCTCTTTCTCTCTTTGCTTATTGTGTGTGTGTGTGTGTGAGTGTGTGTGCATGCTAATAAGGAGAGGAAAAGTATAACCTTTCTATCACCCAAGTGTGGTAGATTGGTTATGCCATTTCCATCTTAAATAGAAGGTCTTGAGTTCAACTCGTAGGATAGATCTTTTAGGTCTTTTGGGATAGTTTCCTACGATGTTAAAATTCTCTTCTTCTTCTCTCTCTCTCTCTCTCTCACATGCACACACACACACACACACACAAAACCCACAGTGTTAAAATCGGGGATCTCTCTCTCTCTCTCTCTCTCTCTCTCTCTCTCTCTCTCTCAAAAGTTCCAATTATAGCTTACCCGTTTGAGAAAGGTTAGTTCTAGCCTTGGCAGACTCACTTGTGAGTCATACCCATGGTAACCAAAATTTCAAAATATCAATAGTCATTCGACATTCAAACTCCACAACTAACTATCCTGATATATATATAAAATCTGAATGCTTGATGAAAGGAAAATCCACTTATACCTTCTGTGTGGTGTCTTGGAAAGCTTTGCACATGCTCAGATGGAATGCTTGTGTGCGGTGTGTCGGAAAGCTCTGCAGGTGCTGCATAGAGAGAGAGATAGAGATAGATAGAGAGAGAGAGAGAGAGAGAGAGAGAGAGAGAGAGAGAGAGAGAGAGAGAGAGAGAGAGAGAGAGAGAGAAGAGAGAGAGAGAGAGAGAGAGAGAGAGAGAGAGAGAGAGGTCATGTGCGACATCCACAAAGTATTCTTGTCAGTCTAGAGGAGGAAAACTCTTCAAAGAGAAAGGGGTGACACCCAGAGAAAGGGGTGATTGAATAAGCCTTGGTATGCAGGTATGATCGGACGGTCTTGAGGTCACTGGAGGGGGATGAAAATATGTTACAGTATTAGGAGCTTGTCTCATGATGCTCTTGCTCGGATGTACATATGCCTGAAGGGACCTTTCATAAGTATGCATAGTGATTAAAAGAGGCTAGTGAGATGGATTGTGGGGGTTGTATGTACTTTGAGTTGAATTATAACTTTTTGCAAGAAAAATTAGCCAGCGTTCTATTATAATTAGAGCTTGGAGCCTTGAGAGAGAGAGTGTGTGTCGTGATATTTTGTAGAATTGCTGCATGTGCACCATGATCATGTAGCTCAGTCGAGGTGATCAGGTAGCTGGCATGAGCTTGGTCATGGGTCAATGTTGCCGCATGACAAAGCTGGCATGAGCTTGGTGGTTCAGCGCTGTCGAGTGATGTGTGTTCGCTACGTGAGCCGGGCAAGCGTCGGGCCTCTGGCTGTGAGAGGTGTGAAAGAGAGAGAACAAGAACAACAGATGTAACTGAATCTGGAAATCATCGTAATCATCAATTAATCGATTAACGCTTGAGTACAACTTAGTCCTTAGCCAAGGCGGGCTGTTAACAGCACCGTCACTTGGATCATCTGCTTACTAGGAGTTTAAACTCCCGCTTTACAGAATTAACCGGGTCGTTAACGACATCGGGGCTTAACAATTATTTAATCAATCTCTAGTCGATGACGGTGATGGTAATTATCTCTTGTCGCTTCATCTGCTTCGAGTTCCCTTAGATTCTGCAAGCTTCACTTTTGTCAATTATTTCACAGCTTCTTGCTCCTCAATTGCTCCGATTTCCTTAACCCTTGTTGGCCTACCTTGTGCTTTCCTTCTGCTTCTTTAATTAGGTCAATTCTTTTGTTTATGATGAGGAAGAGCCCCTTGATTTTGCTTCACAGCGTGAGAGAGAGATAGCCATATCCTTCTTCAAATCTTCCCTTGCCGGCTTGCTAGCCAAGGTCTGCTTACTCTCGAGTGAGAGAGTTTCTTCTTCCTTTACTAATCGAGTAACCTTGCTTGTTTTATTAATCAAGGATGAGAGCGAGAGAGAGTGAGAGATTTCCTATTTCTTCAAGGCTCCCTTCCCTTCTTCTTCCTTCCCTTGTAGTCTCCTTCCTTAACCTCTTTAAGCTCTTCCTTGCGTTGCTTTGTATGTTCAAGCTCGAGAGGGAGAGACGAAAGCTTGCTTTGATTGGAGATCGAGAGAGAGAAAGAACTCGCCTTCCTGCTTACCCTCTCCTCCTCGCCTTGTTTCCTCGTTCAAGCTTCTTTTTCTTCACTCGTTGGCTTGCAATACCCTCATGCAAAAGAATACCATCTATTAATAGCTTGCCCCTCCCTTAACAATAGCGCCGCCGCTACTGACGTGGCACATGAACCGCCGCTATGACGTGGCAACTACCGGGGACGAGCAGCATGAAATGCAACGGGATTGGGACCGGCAATCTACGCGCTGGGGATCTCTACCTGTTTCCCTTCTTGCTCGACATCGCCCGACGCCCCCTGTGGCCGGCGCGAGTCTCCCTCTCTCCCCGACGCTCTGCTCGTCTTCTATCCACGCCATCCCTCCTTTTTCTCTTCCTCTTTCCCCACTTAAAGTCACAATGGGCGGCCTTTAATTTGTTTAAGTGGGCGGGCGGCCTTTGGCTTTGTAAGGGCACCATTTTAGGCATTCACATCAGCCAGACCTTGCCAAGCTTCTCCATTGGGCGGCCATAATCACTATAAGGGCACAACATTTGGCATAAATGGCGACCAATGCAATGCCAAGCAGTATATCTATTGGGCGGCCATAGCCCCCTTGTTAGCTTTTAGCGGGCGGCTTTAGGCCCTTGTAGGGCACCACATTTGTCATGCATATCGGCACTGCCTTGTTGGTTATATCCCGCAGTCAATGCATACCTAGAGGTCACATTCGAACATGAAGCTCTTCAAGCACTTTTTATACTTAATGAGACGTACATCACATTTGACGTACATGTAGCTGCTATCAATGCACTGCAGGAGATAATATTTTGGACAAGATTCTCCTCGAGTCACTTACTTTGCTGCACTCCAAATCCCGAGTGAGAGCCAAAATCTCCCAGATGGCACTCTGTACGAGCCGATCGGAGTGGTACGGAACCGGCCCCCGGTGAATCTTTATCGGCCAATATCCAAGCAACCGGAACTCCAATCACCAATCTGAAAAGACTGACGCGCTCCAGAAGTAGAGCACTTCAGGCCCATGCATTCATTTCATTTCTGACACCTCAGCTGCAGTTTCCCAATCCGGTACGGATCTGCAATCGACTCAAATTTCAATATGCCATAACTTCTTCACCGTAGCTCCAATCGACGAGCCATAAAGACAGGCCAGTAGAGCACTTCAAGCACTGCAATTTTAGATCATAATATCCCATCTGTGCTCACTTCAAGCATACTCATTTTTGGCATCATTGAGGCATCTGTTGGCCCTTTTAAGCCGCATCTCGCATACATTAATCATTAAACTTGGCCTGTTATCAAGCCCTGATCACTACTTAGTAAATGTGTAGACTTCAAAGAAGCTTAGCTTGCATTTCTCTGCTCTTTTTCTCATCATGGCAGCGGAGCTACATGATAGCGCTGCCCGTGCACGACTTCTTGCAGTAGATATATTGCAATTTGAGGATGCTACATCTATAGAGAGAGAATCTTGTAGCTTGTGAGAATATTTTGCATTGGCGGTACCAAGATTCTGGTGTAGCACACTTTGACAATTCCAACTCTCAAGGTAGTGCAGGGATCTGCATCGTTGGGGTTAGCTGCATTGAAGCAGAACTTGACAGTTCCATAGCCTGAGCAAGCTTCGACAAACAATGCACTGCACAAATCCTCGTCCTGACTGTGCATGAAGGTACAGCTGCCATCAATAAGCTCGCTAAAATAGACAGATCGCTACTACATGACTCATGACTATCTCAAAACACTTTTAAAAAACATGCAAATGAAATTATGGAGTATGCGCACCCACCCTGCAACCATGCTCGAAAAACGTTCAAACAAGTGCAGGTACTCAGCGAGTGTGAGGATGTCGACGTGGAGGACCTCTACGTATATGCATTTGTGGGAAATTTTGTAACGTCTTTGCATGTGTTTATGTCGCTATGGGGAGCTCTTTGAAGGTGGAAAATGCCTCAGCTGTTCACCTGTCAAGAAGTTTCTCTCTCTCTCTATCTCTCTCATACCCACGACTTGAAGGGAGTCGCATGATTCAATTCTCAGTTCTCTCTCTCTCTCTCTCTCTCTCTCTCTCTCTCTCTCTCTCTCTCTCTCTCTCTCTCTCTCTCTCTCTCTCTCTCTCTCTCTCTCTCTCTCACTCTCAATATCTCGCGCTGCCGAGCCCACAGACACACACACACATGGTCACACAAGACTCACAACTTAAAGCAAGCCTCGTGCGAACTAAAGAAGGTAGGGAGTTTGAGTCCTCTCACCAAGTGATTGGACGTTAAGGGTCTCTCTCTCTCTCTCTCTCTCTCTCTCTCTCTCTCTCTCTCTCTCTCTCTCTCTCTCTCTCTCTCTCTCTGCTCCGACTGTCCTGCACTTTTTTCTTTTTCTTGTTCTGACCTCTCTGAAACTATCTTACCATCCTTGGGCAAACTAAGGTCTTGGTCTTTTCCTTCCTGTGTCTCGTGTTGTCCCTCTCCTTGCAAGAGACTTTTCTCCTCTTTACTTTTTCCACATTCGTTAGATGATTCTAAATCATGGACGCGTTGTTTCTTTGATTCTTCTTGTTGCCACTGCTCCATCTTTCGTTTGAGCTCATTGTGAATTCTTTACCGCATGGCACTGGCAATTTCTTGTTTCTCTTTAGCTTCCTTCCTCTTTTGTTGCTTGATCCTTTCCAAGGCCTCTATCTGCCTGCGTATCAGTGGAACATCCTCGACTTCATCATCTTCTTTCTCCTCATCCGCTTTCGTCTCTTGGGTTTGCTAGTGATCTTTCTTTTGTTGGTGGAGCTTTTCCCTAAATGCATGTGCCTCTTCCATTGTCCTCCGGGCATGACTGATGGGGATAATCGAGTGTATCCCAGGGTGTAAGGGGTATCCTTCTCTTCTTTCGAAGATTGGTACTCAAAAGGAGTATCTCATGGGTTTGATCCCTCCTCCTGGCTACTCCGAGCGTCCGACTCTGTTTTCTCACTGTGCGAATCCCTTAAAGGTGCACTTTGCCTTGTTTGTTTGACTCTAGGATTCGGTCTTGTAGAAGGTCTTGCCACTCGTCTCACAGCTCTTTTGGACCTGTGGATTAGGACTATATGTGCTTGGGCAGGTGGTAGATCATCAATCTTGCTCAATGCTTGATGCTATTCGTGTGAGTATGGGTCCTCCGTTCATGTAAGCTTTACTTCTTTGACCGCCCTTTAAATTTGCTTCCACAATTGTGTCAAGAAGGTAGTTGCCAAAGTCGCAACTGACCACCCTGCCTTCATCCAAACCCATTGCCATCACCACTGCCATATGCAACAAAGGTTCAGTATATCTGGGTGGATTCTGTACATTGAAATGCTGAAATATAAGACGCAACGGCAATTCCGTTTTTGAGTAGATCAGGTCCTGATATGGCCTTATCATTGTCGATTGCCTTCATTTTCTGCAAGAGGTTGTGCATCCCTTGTGGAAGATGGAGGGCTTCATTTATGATTTCAGCTGTAATTTTTACCTTAATGACTGCCCCGTCCTTGTCTGTCAGAGTTGCTTCCCCATTGTACTGAATTGTCCTTATGAGCTCGTGAGCCCGTCTGAAATCCGTTCCCCAAGGAGGCAGTCTTAAGAAATTGTCGAGCTATAAACACCTAACCCCTGCTTGCACTTCTGTATTCTGGTATCTTCAATGTGCATCTGTACGTCTTCGATCTTTAGCAGCTTCTGTTGATCTTCAATGTGCATCTGTATGTCTTCGATCTTTAACAACAACTTCTGTTAACTGACGTTGACTCAGTTAACATTTCCCCCTTCCGATTTTAGTGCCCGTCCTCGGGTCCGTACTCAGGCACTGTTGAAAATGTCCGTGGAAGGTCTAATATGTGGATGACGAAAGGAAGAAAACCCAGTGGGAAAAAAGTGCCTTTGGGATAAGCGCATTATTCGAGTACTTATTAACATGGAAAATATTAATAAAGTACTGAAGGGATTATTTGCTGATAGATATGGAATTAAAAAGGCAGCAAATATGAAAGGGTAGCATGATGGAACATTGGTTTTCCTGTTGTAGTCCACTCAAGGTGCATAGGTGGAAGAAAAAAATATTGTCTAATGCATATGTCCAATGATGGGACATCCTATTTATGCATACACAAAAATGCATGGGTAACAATATGCTGTGCAAGAAAAAATTTAAGGGGTTCTTAAGAAAGATGGTGTAGCTATAAAAGCATATAACATGGCTTTGCAAGTTGGCACCCCTTTAAGAATGGTTTTTGTTGACGAGGATATGTGCTCTCATCTTACTGTGCATTATGCGTGAGTGTTGGACTCTACGACACTCCACCATTTGTAAGTTAATAGACTTTGACTCTTATGCTCATCTCATCTAGCATGAGCAACATGACTTTAGATATGATCAACTCTTCCAGCTCGAGTGTAAGCCTAATAACTATGACTTTTAGCACAGAGTTTAATATGACTTGAAGCTTTGGGACTAATTCTTTGCTCATTTTATGGCTCACCAGCCCGACTCTAACTATGCCAAAGAGTGTTTTTTGCACCTTGGCGACTTGACTTTTTAAATTCTTGTGCTTACTACAAACATTTCCTCAGGTAAAAGTAAGCTTGAATCCTCAAAAAGAGAATTAGTGAAGGACCAAGTTGACATTGAAGGTTTCTTTTGCCATACCTGTTTTATCATCCTTAAATATGCATTCGCATTGGGTGGGTCATCCTTCTTTGATTTTGAACAATTTATTATCTGTTTGATTCTCCAATTGGGTCTGTTTACAGGAGTCTTTGATGTTGTTGTAGGCCTCTGTTGATCATTGACATTTGACTTTTGACTAGGAGCATTGGAAGATTTAGGAATCGAAATATCTTGATGACCTTTGGATCTCCTGTGTTGACTTTGTTGAGCTCTAGGTCTTGTTGAGTTCTTGAGACCTTCATGCAAGTCTGGTGTATTTGCAATTGTCTTGTGGTTGGCTAGTAGCCAAATCTTTGTATACCCTGTGTAAAATCCTTGTCTGAGAGGAACATTCTTTGAGATCCGTCTTTGTTCTGTACCCTCTTGAGAGTTGTGGTATACTTTAGCATCTTTTGATGTTGTTCAGATGTATACCTGCTTCTTAGGTATCCTAGGATATTGTTGAAGTTGATACCTTGTGGGCACTTGTACTTGGGAGGAACTTGACTATACTTCATATGCTCTAACCTGCGGTTTTGGTACCCATATTTGTCTGTTACTTCCATAGTACTCGTGTGTTTTTAAGCTCCATTGTGATGATATCCATCCCATGTGTTTGTGTTTCTGTGTTGATTTCCTGTCCTTAATCCAAACTGGATCATTGACTTTGACTAAACTGCTTTGAACAAACACTTGCTTGACTTTCCTTTGCTTTTTTGAGTACTTTGGCTGAAATATCTTTGATTTTCTGGGAGTCTCCTTAGAGGTTTCAGTTGAGTCAGCAGACTTAAAGTTTTGAAAGCCTGACTTGCTTTAAGAAGATGACCCATGAGGGTTCTTTGATGTAGAGGCATATTCTCTCACACCTTTTGTGCTAATCGGTGGAAGTTCCACTTTAGCTTTACCTTTGTCTGCACAATTTTTCTTTGATTCTTATGACTTGTGCAACTCTGAATCTAGCATTTTTGGTTCTATTGAAGATCTTTGTTCTGCTTTTGCCATGGTCTCATCTTGATCTAATTGTGTCTCTATGGAGGGTGGCTTGAGGCTTTGTTTTCCAATTTGACTTTCTTCAGCTGATTTAGCTGGAAATATCTGATTGATCTTTGGACTTCCTATTGCTTCTTGACTATCTGCAACCCCGTTCTTCTTAACTTTTGGCTTTGGTGGCATTCTCTGCTCAATAGCTTCCGTGGTTGCTCTTTGCTTTGTTTGATCTCCACTTGCTATTGCCTGAGTTTCTTTAAGCTCTTCTGAAGTTGATTGATGGAGATGAATCATCTTTAATAAGCTTTTATTTGGCATCAGTCTCCATTTTATTTGTGCTTGAGGACTTTGTGTTGTTGTCCGCGGGTGACCAGTCTTGATCTCCATTCTTGATTGTCTCTGAAGACTCCGTCATGTTTGAATTTTGTATCTCTGACATCTTTTTGGACATTGGCATTCCCATTATGATGTCGTTTGGCATATCTTTTGCTGTGATCACATGACATTCTGCTCGTTTATTTCCAGATATGCTCACAAATTTAGGAGCATCTTCCAACTGTGGTTGGCCACATCTTTTCCAAGTGCGAAAAGACCTGAGGTTCTTGTCTAATTGAAAATCTAGCTCTACTTCTCTTGACATCTTTTCTTCGTTTTCACCAACTATGTTGCACGTGATCTTCTCAAGATTTGTGTTTGGATTGACTTCTTTTGCTATGGAAACATCTTTTGCTATGGCAACATCCTTTTGTTGTACCTTATCTGCATTTTCTTACCTTTGGTTGTACCTTATCTAACTTCTTTTGCTATGGCAACATCCTTTGGTTGTACCTTATCTGCATTTTCTTTGCTTTGATCACCTGCTTCAATTGATGTTGACTCCATTGGTTGTAATATTGCACCTTTTTGCAATTCTTGAGCATTGTCTACCTACATTTGAGTAACCTTTGATGTTAGAAGATCCATTGTACTTTCTGAAAGAATCTGTCTCTTCGGAGGAGATTTTGGTGGTGACCTTTGTGTAGCTTTCTAGACTTTAGCTCCCATTGACTTTGAATTTTGTGCCACCTGTTCTAGAAGCTTGAGGCTTTGCATAATCTTTAGATAGCCTTTGACTTCAATTGTACATCCATATGGGTTTGTACAAGGTCATGACCTTGTTGGTATTATTTACCATGTGCATCTTGATATGTATATGTGAGCTTGATCACATGTAACTGCTTGAACACTATTGGATTTGTCGATTTTTGACTTTGACTTGTAGAGATCAGTTGAAACTTCTGTCCCTGATGATCTTCATAAAGGCATTTGTCTGTTGATTCTGATGGAATCTGGATCAATTGGAAACTTCCAACAACCATATGATCTTTCAATGGTTACTGCTTTGAAGAGGTCTATTGGCAATAAGCTCTAGGGATTCTAACTGACATTGCGGTTACTGGTACAAGAGCTGAGCTTGATGAATTTACAGCTCCCCCCTTCCTAGGGTGATTACTATAGCCTACTTCATTGTAAGAGTTCAAAGTTATTTGGCTCTGGTTCAGTCTCACCTTCTGGGACTGTGAAGGTACACTTTGGGTGGCACTATTTACATTTGGTATTTGTAAACCTTCTGCATAGTTTCCTATATATCTTCTTGAAACATGACAAATTATTCCCCAAGTCAAGTTGTAGATAGCATTATCTTTGCCCTGATATTGTCTATCCCATGGGTCTCCTATGATATGAGATTTTGTGGTTTCAGGACCCAAGGCATCATAGATGCTAGACTCTTGTCTATATCTACGACTATTTTGGTGAAAGTATATGCTCGTTTGGTCACAACATCGAAGCTTGATTTTCGATGGAGGAGAGTTTGGCTCTAAACAGTTTTTTGGGTTCACTCGGGTAATATCCTTCACCTCTAGAGAGGATGGGCTATAATAGATTCTTTCCTCTGAAATGAATCATCCTTTTTGATTTATCACCGGACGCACTTCTATGAGTTGGTATGTGGGCCGTTCAAACATTGGTTGATCCTTTTTGTACAGTTTCTCTTTTTGGTCTACATAGTGTGCATATGAATTATGTGTACCATACAAAGCTAAGATCATTCTGTTTGATGTGTCCCTTAGACTCATGAATGATTTCACACTTGTGGTTGTGGATGCAGAATCATTTGCAAATTTAACAGTCTTTTCAACCTTTGGTGATATCTCGACACCTTTACTAAATTCATGCAAGAATTTGTTGCTCAAAGAATCAATTCTAAGCTTTTCAGGTGCTTGTGTATCTTTATGACGATTTTGAATTTGCAGTGTTTTGAATTGTGCTTCTAATGGTAATGCAGAATCATCCGATTGCATTGAAAACAACGAGTTAGATGCACTTACATCGAGATTCGCATTTCCAATTTTCTCTGTACCTTGCTTGGCAGTTGATGTATCCCTGTTGTCAGGATTTCTTGGACAATATTCAAAAAAGTTTCCACATTTTCATCCAACATTTGAGCAATACGCCATGACTCGTGCTATTTCATTTGGTTCTGTCATGTCAAGCTCCTGCTGAGAAGCTTATGTTTCTATGCTTGCCAAGTTGTCGGCATCTTCTTTCAAAACACTGAGTATCAAGCTGTAGATCGCTCCATCTTGACCTTTGTACCATCTTTGGCTTGGTTCTCTAATTAGACTGGCTACAATTGGTTGATCTATTGGATCTTTCATTTTTGGTTCTTAATTATAGATCTGACCACTGTAGTCCATGTACAATGACCCTGATTGCATATGCACACCAACTGGATGCTTTGAAGACTTGTGCAGATTTCTAGATAAACACTTGGGTTGATGTTTTGCACTTCTATCTGCACTTCCGACTTTGATCTTGCAATACCTGGCTCCATTGAAGTCAGTGAACATCTGTGAGTTCTCTAAATATGACTTTACTCTGATCAATAGGATCTTGGCTCCTGTTTTTCTTTTGCTACTCATCAAGTATCTATGGTCTTTCGAATCTGCATATAAGACTTTGTCTCCATTGTAGCCATATAGCTGTAGAATTTGGTCGATTGCAGTTGCACTTGTGTTGCCACTGCTATTGGCTTGTCTTGCTATACTTGAACTCTCAGATCGAATTGAGTCCATGTTGGCTGGTTTGTAAAAAATGTCTCTTAGCAGCTTTTGGTATCAACTAGCAAAATTTCTGCTGCTCGTACTAGCTTAATTTGCATTCACATGTGAGTTATGCCCCTGTTCGTTCGATTAGAAGCTCAATTTGCAATGCAATTTCTTGCACTTGCCAATTTCTAGCATGCATATTTTTTTAATAAAATTTGCCTGCCGCTCAATCCGCTTTGATCTGGTCGATTTCTTGCTTTTTTCGGCTGTTGTTCTCGATTTTCGCTCGCTTTTGCTCGGTGTAACTTCTCGGTTTGTGGTGTTTGCTTGATTTTTGCTGGTTGCTGTTCTCGATTTTTGCTTGCTTTTGATTTGCTCGTGGGTGATTTATTTTCGGAGGTGCGTGTCTTTTTTCGTTTCGGCCTCGTTCTGGCTTTTTCTGACTCTTTTCGATTTCTTATGACACCTTCGACGACTTTTTTTCATTTTTTCCAATTATTGTGAAATTTCTAAATTTTTTGGTAATTTGATGATTTTTTAGGGAAAGTTTTTAATTTTCTATTTTTTTGGTGATTTTTTTAATAAGATTTTATAGTTTTAAATTTTTTTTGGGATTTTTCTTGTCAACTTTTAAATTCATTGTGGAGTTTTTGTGATTTATTTGTAAGTTTTTGAAATTTTTATGATTTTTCTATGTGCTTTTTCTTGTTTCTATGCATTTTTCTAAAATTTTTCTATGAATTTTAGGATTTTTAATGGATTTTTTGAGTTTTTTTAATACTTTTTTGTCAATCTTTTATTTTTATAGAATTTTCCAAGATGTTTTAATTTATGTTTTAGTAAATTTTTTATGCTTTTCGTTTTTATTGTGATTTTTTTGAATTTTTTGAGTTTTTTACTCATTTGTGATTTTCTTGATCAATTTTGATTTTTAATGAGTTTTCTATTTTTTATTGGATTTCTATTTATTTTTATATTTTATAAAAATTTGAAACTTTGTTTTATTTTTTCTGAGTTAATATTTTTAATTGGATTTTTTATTCTTTTTTTTCATATATATTTTTATGATTTTTAATACTCTTTTATGATTGAGTTTTTTTTCCTTTTTATGGGTTTTTTTCTTTTTAACTCTTTTTTTGAATTTGGATAGATATATTTTTTTGGATTTTTTAAAATTTTGAATTTTTTTTATTTTGATTTTTTATGTTTTTTTGTTTTTGTCTAATTTTTTAAAGAATTTTTTTAAAAAAATTCTACCTGCATGCTAGCATCGTTGACTTTTCTCCCTGCACCCGGGTCTGGCAACAATGCGCAGCGCGAGGCGGAGGAGAAGACGGGACTGGGCCCTGGCGAGCATAAGGGATAGCAAGGACAACGCTGATTGTGGCAGCCTTGAAGGCGGCAGCTTTGAGCATGCGGGACTACGGGTGCAGAGGCAGCAAAGCGGGAGCGAGGGACCCGGGCAGCGGGAGAGAGAGAGAGATTGAGAGAGGGTGAATACGATAGAGAGAGAGCGGGAGAAAAGGGCAGTGGGTGTGTGGTGTGTGGAAACGACAAGAGAAGAGAGAGGGAGAGAGAGAGAGAGAGAGGGAGAGAGTGGAGAGAGAGAGAGAGAGAGAGAGAGAGAGAGAGAGAGAGAGAGAAAGATTTTAGAAAGAGAGAGAGAGAGAGAGAGAGAGGGAGAGGGTGTGTTCTCACGGAACGAGAGAGGCTGGGCGAGAAATATACATTTTTTTCTAACCGAGGAAAATAAGGGCAAACACGAAATTCTCCTGGTTTCTTTAGGTCAAAGTTTGAATCTTTTGCCGATATTTACACAAAAACTTGTGTAAATTTGCTCGGTTTTCTTTAAGGCAAGCTCAAAATCTAACCGGGATTTTAAGATTTCAACCGGTTAAAATACACTGGACCCCGTTTTTTTAAATTAAATTTTAAACTTGGCCATGCACGGACAGCGAGAGGGGGGGGGGAGTGTGACGGGAAGAGAGTGAGGAGTTCGTGGGAGAGAGAGTTGAGAGAGAGAGAGAGAGCTCGTGGTGTGGGTTCACCCGGAGCGGAAAAAGAAAAAGAAGAGTATTATTTTTGTCTTATGGCGATAGAAACTATCCCAAGAGACTGTAAAGATCTACCCGACGGAGAATTTCATGCGCCGCAAGGCACGGCGGGAGCCGAACCCAACTTTCTTTTATTGTTTTATTTTTATTTTTATTTTATTTCCAAAAATACCAAAAATAGGCCAAAAATTAGCTGAGAACTCCAAAAATCGCAAGAAAATCCCAAAATCTGCCAGAAAAGTCCAAAAAATTCCAGGAAAATTATAGGAGTCTTAGAAAATTACCGATATTCACAACCAAACATTTTCAATATGCAAAAGCACACAGAAAATAGCAGATTTTTTCAAAAATGTCAATTTTGACAAAATTGTCCACCCGACCTCCGAAAATAGTAAAACGCTCAAAACTCAACCACGAAGGGCACAAATGCAAACATAATGATGCCCTAAATACGCACACATAAAACAACTCATAAAGATCGCAAAATCAAAATTTTAATGGAATTATCCAAAACTTAATGCAAAATTACAAAAATTATCCAAAAAATACCCAAAAAATTTCCACAAATTCTCCACAATTGGGGAATAGTGCAGCCAAATAAAATTACACAAATCACATCAATTCAATCACCAAACAATTTTATCAATAAAATCAAGACTAAGCAATTAAACCGGCAAAATTACCGTTAAAAGTAGGTCAAAATTTGACGCAATTGAAGTGTATAATTCCCTATTTTGAGCACAAAAACACAGAAATTGATCATTACACACATCAAGTATGCAATCAAAACATTGAATCAATCATGCATTTAAACACTTTCTAGGCACAGACACACTAAAAAATTGGCAGTTTTTACCAATCTTTAGGTGCGTACACAAAAGGGTTAAACTTGTCGGATTTGCAATGTGACTTCACAAATCATTAGTTGGGCATGAGTACAACACAAATAAATCATCACAAATGAAAAATCATAACGCACACATTGATTTCTTAGTGCACAAACATGGGAAAAATAGTGCACACACACCTAAAATTAGGCATACACACACTCAATTAGAATGCAAACACACTTGATTTTAGTGCACACACACCTAAAATTGACCATCCAAGCATAGAATCAACTCAATTACGCACCAAATTAGAAACCTACAATTACCAATTATCAATTGAAACTTGTCAAATCATACGCCACCAATTCTTAAAAATTTCGGCATTACGATGGCGTGAAAACAAAAAATCGTAAAATTTCCAATCCACATTGCATTACATTACATTACATCAACATAGCATAGCATTACATTGCATCATCATGGTGGGATCTCTACACAATTATACACATCTCTAGATTCTAGGGAGGTTGAGAATACCACCTTAATAACCTTCCCGTTGAAGATCAATTGAATGGTTGAAGTGCTCCAATCCTTCATATCAAATTAGTAAGCTAGCAAAAATTAGTCAAATTAGCAAGGGATTAGTGAGAAATTAGAGTGTGTAAACACACAATTGGCAAGATATGGTAACACATTAGGGAATTATGAAAACAATGCTTCATGCACAAACATTCAAAATCCACAAAAACATAAACACACAAGTGAAATTAGTGAGGGAACCCATTCGTTTATGCCACAATTACACTAGCATAGGCCATCATCCCCGGCAGCGGCACCAAATGTTGGGGGTCTCATCGTTGCAATAGCTCCAATGACCAACAAAATTGTCAATACGGAGGGATGAGCTACCCGGCTAGGGCATGGAAACACTCACAAGGTTAGTAAGCTCATTGCGGCAATACAAATGGTTAACTCTACAAGGTGAGCTTCTCAGCCTGTGGAGGAACTAAGCCGCAATGAAGGAAAATCTCCATATCCACTTCTCTTCACCTCTAATCAATCCAATCACACACACTATGATTGCAAGATGCACATAACACTAATCCTATCATGAAACACACTAATCGCAAGCACACACACATAGATCTATCAAGCACCACAATCCAATCAAACCTGCATCCACACACAAGCAAAAGAGGGCAATCACATAAGATTACAGAGGGATTAACCACTAATTAGTTAAGATATAGTTAATCTAAGCATCATAGGCAATCATAGGAAGTAAGAGAGATGCGTAGTGAGAGAGAATGAATCATTGATTAGTGTTAATCAAGTCTCATGAGCAAGGAGAAGCTCAAGGACTCCATAGCCACACACCTCAACAGCTCTCACCAAAGAGTGCTCTCAACAAATGAGCTTGAGAACCCTAATTTCTTTTACACACTATCTTATATACCTAAGTTAAAAATATGCAATGTCCGGGCACCCAAGGCCTTTAGGGCTCAACCACTTAGTGAATCTGCAATTTAGGCACAATAATTGGCCTATTCTTTACAGCTTGGAACTCCCATTGAGCCCGTAACACATTAGAAATATTATAATGGCTTGAAATAAATCGAGAATTTACAATACGTGACCATTTTGGGAAAATGTGGAAAATGTGTAACTCCAATATTTACTGCTTCTTCATGTTGATCTTCAATGTGCATCCATATGTCTTCGGTCTTTAGCAGCTTCTGTTGATCTTCAATGTGCATCCATACGTCTTCTGTCTTTAGCAGCTTCTGTTAACTGACGTTGACTCAGTTAACAACTACCAAAGCATTCTTTGGTTTATGGTCCTTAAGGTATAGCTTAATCTGTGAAAGAATCTTTGCATGATTCTAAGGGTTGTATTAAGTACTCATGCGGGCTGTCTTTGTAAAGGGTATATGGTCATGAAAAAGGAATAATTTAAACATAAATAAAAATAAAAGTAAAAATAGTAATTGTAGTTTTGGGCCTGCAAACCTTAAACCGACAAAGTCAAAGACTATAGTAGCCGTGAGAAGGGGATCAGAAATAGAGTCTATGAAGGACCACCTAACACAAGTCAACCAGTCAAGGGATTATAGACTGTGGGTCCAACCTAAAGCTCAATTTCAAAATTAATTTCCAAAGCCAGCATCCCAGTTTCTCTAGAAAGGAAAAACCTTATGTATAGGATGTGTGTGTAGCTATTTAATCTTAGATAATAAGACATAATTGAAATTTTACATTCAAAAGATAGCTGGCTATGGAACAAAGAACGGATAAGTACAAAAACAACTCAGTATTAGAATCATTTATGTACAATGTTTGTAGGAATGAGGTCCCATTCCAGTATACAAATAGTAGCAAAACTTCCCGAATCATAAGTGAGTGTGCAATCTAGTGTAGGTCAGCTTTCCAAATTTAAAAAAAACCTCCAAGATAAAATAGAGTCATTACCTGCATCCATCCAAAAAAGACAACAAATACGTTGACCTTGGATGTGTTTTACAGGTATCAATGGACTATATCATTTGTTATCCATGTCCATTTTACAAACTTTTTTTAAATTCAAAGCTTAGTCCAAAGTATTTAAGTAAGAAATGTTCCTCGTTTTTTATATACAAAATCCAAAGTCTCTAGCAAAAAGAATCTAATTTCAATTAGAAGGCCATCACCCCTTCTAATCCAACTGTTTGAATCATTTATTAGTTTATAAGTTATCTTTCAAGATTAATGAAAGCTCCACCATATGAGTTTTTTAAAAAACGTTTTTAAGAAAATTCCATTTATAGTTTTTCAAAGCATCAAGCTCGTATTAGTTTTAGATCCGATATAATTTAAGCCCATCATGGTACATGGCCTCAAATCATCCCTCAATTTGTATATCACTTACCTTATGTGTCTCTCTAGCAAATCAAGTGGCAATGAGCCATTAGCAGACCTTGAGTCCAACCAAAAAATTGTAAGAAAAAAAGCCATTGCACTTTAGGTTTCCAATTTCATCTATCATTAGTTGATGTAAATGAATTACAGTGATACCTTAATAAGAAGACCAGTACTATACCCAGTACATGTAAGTAATCAGGCTAGACAACCCCATCTAATAACCGTATGCAACAGGGCCAAGCACCCATTTACCAAGCGCCAAAAGGCAAAAAACCACATTCGCCTAGAGATTTGTAACATGTCATGCAAAAATACTAGGTACTGAGCCAACAATGTAATGAGAAGCAGTCAGGGCAAGCTCCCCTAAAAAAAACATCCAGTATTTGTGCGCAGCAAGTCCACCCCATTACTTTTACATAGCAACCCTAAGCGCTTGGATTTTTCCATATAGTATACCATGCTTAAGTGCTTAGTAACCAGCCAATACCCAAAGCTACAAAAAGAAGCTACATCCCCTAGTGAGAATGCAGACAATAACCAATGAAAAGAACGACAATACTAAGAAAATCTCAAAGTATTTTGATGAGAAACAATGGTATCTCCATTTACTCTAGTGACAAAAAAAGACAGTTTTTATGACCAGTAGTAAAAAATTCAGTACCCCTTAACCAAGTAAAGTCAGGTTCAGCAGAGCGGCAGAAAGGAGGCCTCCATTGAAAATAGTCAGAACAACCTCATGTATTAGGCAATCAATAAACACTTATATAATTAGCAGTGCCTGAAACTTACCATAGTCACCATGTCATGGCATGATTAGCCATATATGATTCTTATCAAGGAGTATCACAACCCGGTTTTAGAGCAAGAGAAACATGCTTAAAAAACACCCTCAAGAGTAGTTACTTCAATATATGCTCCCCTTTTTCATTTTATAGAAAACTTGCAATGAAAAACAAATAGCCAAGGAAGCAGACTTGTGTGCTAGAAGCGGTGAGCTCCATGCTTCAATGTCAAAACACAGTGCAACTTTATCTAGGCACGACAACAACCAAACAAAGCTACGTGAGGGCTAGAGAAGTGCCTTCACCTCTTTATATAGATCAAGGAGGGAGTCGGCCTGCCATATCATAGTCATGAGTAGAATTGCCATGAGTGAACCGACGATAGTGAGGCCACCTACGGTTGCAGAGAGAGATCCACTGTGCCTTCAAGGCAAGTAATGGTAGTAGGGTAGTAAACCACTTAAGTAAAAACCTACTTGTAGGTAATAGATATGGGCCTTGTCCCATGGTGAGGAGGTGAAGTTTTATTATAAAGTCAAGAAACTATAACTAAGTACCACAGTGTGTGTGTGTGTGTGTGTGTGTGTGTATACCCACCCTAACCCAGGCGCCATACACAATGGGTCGGTAGTAGGCCCATTGTGTATGGGCCTACTAACTAATTAGAGAAATGAGATTATCCTGGTTAAAGTGTAACCCATGCCAATTATGCTGGCTAGGAGATTGTGTAATTATGTCACTGACCTGGTTTCTATTGAACCCGTTAAGGCAATACTATCTGATTAGTAAATTAACATCCTCCGAGGCAATGAAATAATCAAAGGAAGAATAGAAAATTAAGTGTAGTAGGCTGATACATGACCTAATAGTAGGCTTGTGAGGCCTATTGCTATTCCTTTTTATGAACTCCACAAGTGGTAGTTTCAGGAGATCTCTTTTCCAAACAAATCTTAGGTCCTATCCACCGACATACGGAACATGAAGAGAGATATAAAGGTTAAGGAATTGGACTGACGTGCAAAAAGGTTCATTGGGTGTAATGATACCATGTAAAGATGTAGGTTTAATTTTAAGGCGGTGAGGATAAATTAGAAAAATGTTTTTTAAGGAAGGCTTTATTGTTGACACTTAGTAAGTCATCCATATATCTATAGGTATGTCTGAACTGTGGAAGATTATTTTTGCAAGATTCCATGGATCTGAGAAACCATTTGTATTCGAAGAAAGAAAGGTAAATATTATACATAAGTGGAGAACAAGAGAACCCTATGGGGATGCCTAGGCATTGGTTGAAGCATAGACCGCCGAAAACTATAGTACAATTACAAAGCAACCACGAGATGTAGAAGCAAATCTTATCTTCATTGAAGTGTAAGGAGTGAGTTTTTGTTATCCACGGGTTTTTTGGAAAGAGAGATGTAAAAAAGTTTCTTCTTTCTAGCATTGGAGAAATCCATTTTAATCACCTTGGCAAGAATGGTTTTAAGGCCAAGATCCCCATCAAGGGGAATGTTTTCGTAGCATTGTGTAATGTCCGCATTAAAAATGTGAAAGATTTGCCGTGGAAGGTTAAGCGAGACTTCTGTAGAGTTTCTCGCAAGCCAAAAGGGTTCGTATTGTATATGAAGGAAGCCATGGCAGATTTTTTGTTTAGTGGCACAAATAAGTTCAAATTTGGCTAGTATAAGATCAAGGCAAAGCGTAATATCCTTGGTGATATCAATAAAGATACCATTGGAAGCATCAGATATCCATCTGAACTTATGCTTATGAATCTTGTAGGTGTGAAATAATATTGGTAGCTTAGTGTTCTGTACAAGGTAGCCTAGATTCTGTAGAGTTTCTCACAAGCCAAAAGGGGTCGTATCGTATATGAAGGAAGCCATGGAAGATTTTTTGTTTAGTGGCACAAATAAGTTCAAATTTGGCTAGTATAAGGTCAAGGCAAAGCGTAATATCCTTGGTGATATCAATAAAGATACCATTGGAAGCATCAGATATCCATCTGAACTTATGCTTATGAATCTTGTAGGTGTGAAATAATATTGGTAGCTTAGTGTTCTGTACAAGGTAGCCTAGATTCCCTAAGTATTTTGAGATGTTATCAGTCACTGTTTGTAGTGAAGAGTGAATACTACAAAATTCCTTTCTAGATACTCAATCGCGGGTAGCCTTCCAAGCAACGTATTTACAAATAAGAGTGGGGAAATTAGAGCTTTTGTCAAGACAACAAACCATTTATCAAAAATATTTTTAAAATCAAAATCTAGATGTGATGTAAGCCAACATTCATCCGAGGATAACAAATTTCTAGGAATTTATAATATTTTTTGAAGGAAGTATTCCTTCACAACCTTCCTAAAGTCTGGTAGGACTATCACCTCCAGTTAGAGAGCACTGACAAGGTTAGTGAGGCAGCTTAGTATAGCTGATAGAGCAAGGTGGGGGTTTTTGGGAAAGTTAGGTATATGATTGAGCCCATTGGCCAAGATTCTACGTGCTTTAATATTTTCAATAATGCTAAGATTACAGGTACAAACATGTTTTCCATATGCCTCGAAGTTCCTGCAGAAGGTGGCAAATCGATAGCATGTACATTTGGAAATAGAATCACGCCGAAGAAAGTCATTACTGTAAACCAAATTTTTCATGGGTTGCTGATACTTCCATCCTATGAGTATATTATCAAGTAATTTGTGATTGCCAAATAGTAGTTCAAAGCACTAACAAAAAACGTTTTTTGGTTGAATCCAATCGAGAAGTACATTGTGAAAGAGACAGTGTATGTAGATATATCCTTTGTTCGGATCCACTTTGTCGAGAGTTCTTCTTCCGCAAGGTCTTGTAATAATGTGCAATATCACCAAGGATTACATTTTAAGGAAAGTCTTGATGGGGGGAATCCTGCCTCTACCCGTAGGGTTAACTGGTTCACTGGTCTTTTTGAATAGGAGGTATATATAGATATTTAAGTTGCTTGGCTTGGCAATTCTGGTGATAAGTAATCTGACGGTGCATACTATTCATCAAATTTTTTTGGGATGGGGGTTATACCCTTGGTGTGTACTAATTTTTTGAGTGAGAACTGTCACTTAAGCATGGCATCTTGACCACCGTTTCTTTAAGCTTGGTAAAGCCCACCCTTTTGGGTTGGCTAAGTATATATAAAGGGGTTTCTTATGCACATTGATGTTGGAGAGAAGTGTATGTTAACTGCCACTTGGCTTGACAATGCAAAACTATGATGGTAAGTAACTCGTCGGTACATAGTGGAGCTTTGGGAGGGGGGTATACCCCGGATGTATATTGGTTCTTACACTTGGTACTATCGCTTAAAACTTGGCATCGTGATGACTATCACTTAAAAAAAACCTAGTAAAGCCCACCATTTGGGTTGGTGTAGTGAATATTGGGGTCTTTTTTGCCCATCTGCACGCTGATGTTGCACGTTTTTATAAATGTTGGGGACTTTGGGGGAATATGGTCCGGTACATACCATTGTTGAACCTATTTGATATTAATTTTTTGGACAAGATGATGCATTACACTATTTGCATTCACATGGTCGGCTACAAAAAATCAGTATAAACATCTAGCTCTTTTCTTGGTTTGACAGTTGGACGGGCTAGGTTACCATAAAGGTTTTCTACCACTTGGCTTGCTAAGAGATTGTGACTTATAAACTTGGGAAGGATTGGATTCCATATAAACTTAAACGATATCAGTTTTAAATAAACAAAAACAAGTTTGAACTCATAATGGTATTTTTTAGGCTTCTTTACGGCTTCATGTGATGAAGCCGCATTAATTTGGCACATAAAAACTCAAAAAGCTGGTTTAAAGAAAAAAAAAGGGGAGAGCATGCCACTTGGAGAAGAAGGGAGTATGGCCTTTTGATAAGAATAAAATACTAAATAAATTGTGGGATAATAAAAACTTTTTTAGAAAAAAAGCATAAATACCTTGGACTAAGCTTGTAAATTTTAAAAAAGTTAGGAGATGGACATGGATAACAATTAGTATAGTCCATTGATACCTATAAATTGCATCCAAGGCTAACATATTTGTTGTCTTGTTTGGATGGATGCAAGTAAGGACTCTATCTTATCTTGGAAGTCTTTTTTGGCTTAAAGCAGTTGTTCACCCATGATTACACATACACCTACTGTAGGGGAGGTACTTCTAATATCTGTATACTAGAATGAGGATTCATTCTTATAAGGATTGTACAAAAATAATTCTAAGAGTGAGTTGTTTTTGTACTTACCATTTCCATTCCTCTGGAGCCAACTACCAACTATCTTTTGAATGTAAAAGTTCAATTATGTGTTATTATTTATGTTAAAACAGCTACACACACACACACACATTTGATTTGAAACCCTTACTATCTCTGTAACCCAATATAACCAAACCCTTGCTGAGTTTTTGTACACCATCATAAGAAATTTCTATGGCTTCCATAACCTTGTGAAATAATAGGTATGCCCACAATCCACTCTAACAACCTCCTCACTTGTAAAGGGAAAACATTGTAACCTTTTTAAGAAAAGGTGATACTATATATTTTGGAAATGTTGCTCTAGTGGATTGTTGAAAAACTTTAATATGTGCACATGCCTTCAAATAGTATCTCCACTTGGAGCGCTCCATGTGGGTAGGTGGATATAGTTTCCAATATTAAGAAAAGATACACCTACTTAAGCACATGCTTAGCCAAAGAGAGGCTTAAAATTAAAATGCTAAAGTGGTGTCAATGTAGCATCATTGATCTAGCTCTCTCTCAGACAAGGGCTCATCATACCTATCGCACACTATGCTTGCGTTTGTGACTTGATCGCACACTTCTCGGAGGCGTCTCCAAGGCATACTTGATGCAGATAACACCTTCAAACTCCATATAACTATACATACTTAGTGTAAGTCATAGGGCAACACTCAATTGTACACAATTCCCACCAACATATACAACACGAGGACCTTCTCAAATGCTGCCATGACATAGTATCGTGAAGGCAATCCAGAGACACTTACATTGTATAAGATCTTTATCAAGTATCGATGAGTAAGTGGATACCAAGGCTCCACACCTTTTGAGTATTTCCTATGGACTACAACAATCAACTTTTGATCTTTTTCGAGAAGCCCCGTTACATAAGCTTCATGATCTGCTACACAAATGTGGGAGCAGTTGACAAGCTCGTCCCTAAGATGGGTGACCAAAAGAGCATGTGTGTTCATGTTATTCCAAGTTCATATACAATCCATACAAAGTCAGAAACATAACATATACATTTTATGCTAAAATATATAGAAAGTCATAAAACTTACAAATTCATTCTTTGCAAGCTACTAAGAAGAGCTATCTCTAGGATCAATAATTGTACAAATCACACTACAATGTTTTTCTCGATCAGTGGAGAATTTCTCTTTAATAGCAGCCATCCAAGCAACCGTTCTATGATTACCCTCCCAGACGTAGAACATTTTATTAGAGATAACTTGAAGATTTGGTCTTTTAGAAAGCTCAATTTCAAACTCTTTATGTATATCAACCCATATTCGGTCCCATGAAGTAAGAAGGTCCTCTGCAAAATAGATAAGCATAGACAAAAAAGCATACTCAACTACTGCTTATGAGAACAACAAAAAACACAGTAGGAAAAATCAAAGTAGAGAAATGAAATACCTGTAACATAAGCTTCCTCGTTCTTGAAATTCCAAATTGAAACAATAAAAGCTCCTTTTTCTTGCATGTAGCCCTCCTTTGCAAAAGCAGATTTCAATCCACTAACATCATCTCTTAAGCCTCTCACCCTTGCATAGGGGATTAATTGACATAAAGGAATTGGTGGACAATCAAAACAACTAAACATGCGAGTACATTGAAGAATATTTTGTCCTCTATGCATGCAAAGCTTGTGCTCATCCCCTGTATCAGTAGCTGTTGCTACTTCATCTCTTACGACATAAGGCACTATTTGTAAACATGCCTCTTGTGGGGCAAGAGATTCATCACCTTCATTTATGGAGCCAAGCCCCAAGTCTTGACTTTGCATCTCCTCTTCCTGTGTCTCCAAACCTTCTGTCATGTCTGTGATAGAGACTGCACTTATTTGATCACTGCTCTCTAAGATACTGGAAGCTTGAGTTGAAGAAAGTCGTCTCCCTCTACGACCTCGTACACAAATTGAAGGACTTGCAAAACACAACCAAAACCAATTTATTTACTTCACTAAAATTGCTTCTAGGCGTCCATGCCGACGGGGATGCCTAGAGGCAATCCAAAAAATCAAAAACTTTTTTTTATTGATCATCCACCAAAGCATCCACTTTGGCATGGATCGCTAGAGGGAGCTAACAGAGTAAAAAAATCATGACCAAATATAAAATTTTATCTTGAAAAATTCCTTCCAGCCATCCATGTCGGCGTGGATGGCTCGAGGGAGCTTAATGAGAATGAATCACTGCAAAAAAAACAATGTCGCAAGAAACTCCTTCTAGCCATCCACGCCGATGTGGATGGCTATAGATAGTTCTGAGAAAAGCTATGCAACTCTGCAAATATACAGATAGAGCTTATTTATAGATAAATTCACACATTCAAAAATTCCTTCTAGTCATCCACACTGGCGTGGATGGCTACAGACAGTTTTAAAAGAAGCTATGCAACTCTGCAAATCTCCATTGAGAGCTTATCTATAGCTAAATTCTCATATTTAAAAAATTTATTTGAGCCATCCACGCCGGCGTGGATAGCTACAGATAGTTCCAACAGAAGCTTTGAGACACCATAAATCCAAGATTTTAGGCCTAGTCTTGTTTATCCAAGAGTTTAGGCCTAGAATGCATCTCTGCTCTGTAGTTCAGTTTATCCTTCTACAGTCCTTAGAAAGCTTTATAGAAGGTTGCTGTAGTTTAGTTTTGAAGGAGTACGAGCGGAAGTGCGACGCGAGAGAGAGTGCGAGAAGAAGAGCACGATGATATGGTGAACTCGCTCTATTGTAATGTGTAGAGCATAGTGAGTTCTTATTAGGTTTTTACAAAAGAATATGTGTACATACCTGGCGGCCCGCCCACTTACCTGGGCGACCACATTGGGCTTTATACCCCAACAACCTCCCACTTAAAGTCCAATGTGGTACTTTAAGTGTGAGAGAAGCTACTATACAAGCTAATATACAAGAGATGTAGAGAAGTGACGTACTACCCTACAGCTAACTGCTTGTGAAAATGCGCAAAGCTCTCTGAGGGAAGTCCTTTTGTAAGTAGATCAGCAGGATTTTTTGTGGTGTGAACTTTGACAAGCTGAAGTTGCTTATCCTCGAGCATTTCCCTGATGAAATGATACTTCACATCCACATGCTTTGTCTTTGAGTGATAAATTGGATTGCGAGCCAATTGTATAGCACTTTGAGTATCACAATATAACATAGGCATCTCTTCTTTGATTCCCAAATCTGTTACTAGTCGATTAATCCAAATTGATTCTTTGCATGCCTCTGATACTGCAACATATTCAGCCTCTGTAGTAGACTGAGTAACACAATCTTGTAATCTAGAACGCCATGATACTGCTCCACCAGCCAATGTAAAGACATACCCTGACGTAGACCTTCGGTTGTCTAAGTCACGTGCATAATCTGAGTCTGTAAAAACCTTTACACTTAGCTCTTGACTCCCATAGCATATACGCATACTCTTTGTAGCTTTCAGGTATCTCAATATTCCTTTCACTGCCTCCCAATGTTTCTTGCCTGGGTTTGACATGTATCTACTTACTACTCCCACTGCAAATGCAATGTCTGGGCGAGTAGCAATCATTGCATACATCAAACTACCCACTGCAGACGCATATGGAATCTTATCCATTTCAACTTGTTCTTCCTCAGACACAGGAAAATCTTGTTTGCTAAGTTTCACATATGGTGGCAATGGAACACTCAGTGCCTTTCCCTTCTCCATATTGAAACGTTGCAAAACCTTGTCAATATACTTTGTTTGAGATAACCAAATCAACTTCTTTGATCTGTCTCTCTCAATGCACATACCAAGTATATGACTTGCCTCACCCATGTCTTTCATGTCAAACGATTTTTCCATCTTTGACTTCAAAGCTGAAATTTCTTCCAAGTGCTTGCCAGCAATCAACATGTCATCCACATACAAAATAAGGATCAGCCAACTACCATCCTTAGCCTTCTTTGTATATAGACAGTGATCGAACTCACTACGTTTGTAGCCTTGAGAAAGCCTAAACTTGTGGAATTTATGGTACCATGCCCTCGGTGATTGTTTTAAGCCATAAAGACTCTTTAACAACTGGCATACCCAATCTTCCTTGCCTTTCTCAACTAACCCTTCTAGCTGCTGCATGTAAATTTCCACATCTAAATCACCATGCAAGAACTCTCTCTTGACATCCATTTGGTGCAACACCAAATCTAATATGGCAACCAATGCAAGAAAGCATCTCAATGTAGTCATCTTGACCACCGGAGAGAAGACTTCATCAAAGTCAATGCCTTGTTCTTGCTTAAAGCCCTTGGCAACAAGCCTTGCTTTGTACTTTGGCTTACTATCATGAGCGGTGATCTTATACCTGTAAACCCACTTACAAGGTAGAGCCTTTTTGCCCTGTGGTAATTTAACTAGCTTCCATGTCTTGTTTTTATGCAGAGCTGTCATCTCTGACTGCATGGCCAATTGCCAATTCCCGGAGTCCTTCATTTGCACTGCTTCCTTGTAACATGAAGGCTCATTGCAATCAGTCAACATGACATAGTTCATAGATGGAACAAACCAATCAGGAGGTCGCGTGACATTTCCAGATCTACGCACAATAGGTGGCTCAGGCTTAGCCACAACCTGTGGTTCCACTCTATCCTGCCCTTGCTCCTCTTGAGCCCTGACATTTTGTCTTGCACGTTCAGGTCCATCTTCTTGGAAGACAACTCTTTTAATCTCCTCAACCCTCTCTGGTTTAGAATGATATTTGGATTCATTAAAGTGAACATCATTGCTGCGGACAACCAATCTGGATTCAGGATCCCAAAGTCTGTACCCCATCTCACCAGAATTACCATAGCCTAGAAAGATGCACTTTCTACTCTTTGGCTCAAGTTTGTTCCTAAATTCCTTTGGAACGTGAGTATATGCCTCACAGCCAAAGACTCTGAGATGCTTGTATGAGGGCATTTTGCCTGACCATACCATCTCTGGCACTGAATCCTTCTGCAAAACCTTGCTAGGAGATCTATTTACAAGATGAACAGCTGTTGATACAGCTTCAGTCCAAAACCCATTTGGTAGCTGTGCATTAGACAACATACTTCTGACCTTCTCTTGTATGGTCCTATTCATCCTCTCAACAACACCATTTTGAGGAGGATTGTAAGGCATTAGGAGATTTCGGAGGTCTTTTGGAGGGCCTTTTGGAAGAGAGAGGAAAATAAGCTCCTCCAATGAGAGAAGAGCCTACGTTACGTAGAAAAATAGATTGATATTAACAAAAATATAAAAGGTGTCCCTCTCCTCATTTAATAATTTAGTGGTCCTTGAAGACGATCACTCTCTTTCATTTAATGCGAGCACCTTTTTCAGAAGGTAGATGCGGTGCATTTGATACGGCTTACGTCATCACTAGAATTCAAAAAGTTACAAAACTATCAAGTGGTGGAGGATTTTGAAACTTTTGATACTGTCAATGCGTCCGGAACGCCCAAATATCCTAGAAATGAATGTCCAATTGCCTAGCTCCAACATCCAAAGAGGCAAAGAATGTCAAAAACCCCTAAAAGAACATTTTACTAACGGCGCGCGAGGGGGTATTCCAAAATTTTGGAATGCCTCATCGCGCGCCGTTAGTAAAAAGCCCCTTTTTTCCTCTTTTAGAGAGCTTTTTGAGAGGAAAATGTCAAAAAATCTCTAAAAAGGCCTCCATCTATCACATAGGTTTTTTCTTCATCATCTTAGCCTTAGAGATCATAATTTCGGGTCTATAAGAGTGAGCACGCACGCCCATTGTTACAATTCTACAAAGTGCATTTTGATCTCACACACACACATACACACACACAGACAGACAAATATAACATACACACAAACACACAGAGACACAAATATAACATACACACACACAGACACACACACAGAGACACACACACTCACAAACACACAGACACACAAATATAACATACACACACACACACACACAAACACAAAGAGCCCCTCTCTCTCTCTCTCTCTCTCTCTCTCTCTCTCTCTCTCTCTCTCTCTCTCTCTCTCTCTCTCTCTCTCTCTCTCTCTCTCTCTCTCTCTATACTATAGGCGCGCGTAGAGAGGCACAACCAGTGTGCATGTCTCTATGCGCGCCTTTAGTACTGTGCATCCACCAGTGTATGTGTTTATGTGTGTATGTGTGAGTGTTATAGAGAGAGGAAGTAAGGCGGGGGAAAGAGAGAGAGAGAGAGTCTTTCTGTTACCTTATACTAACGACGCGAGGAGGTGTTTTTTGAGGTCAAAACATGCTCCACGCGTGCCGTTAGTAATGGGAGTCTCCCACTCTCTCTCTCTCTCTCTTTAAATATGCTAAGCTATAGAAAGGAGAGGGAGAGAGAGAGAGAGAGAGAGAGAGAGAGAGAGAGCATGGTGCAAAAGTGCAATAGAGAAACATGGGTAGGATTTCTTGAAAGATAATTGTCCAAAAATCACTAAAAGGAGCTTTGTACTAACGGCACGCAGAGGGACATTATAGCATTTTAGAATGCCTCCTCGCGTGCCTTAAGTAAAAAGTCCATTTTTTGGGGTTTTTTGACATTTTTTGCCTCTCCTGATGTCGGGATGAGACAAGTAGACATTCGTTTTTAGGGTATTTTGGCGTTTCGGACGCATTGGTGGTGTCAAAAGCCTCAAAATCTATCACTATTTGACAATTTGTGACTTTTCAACTTTCAGTGATGATGTAAGCTGCCTTGAATGCGCCGCACCTGCCTCCTGAAAAAGACGCTCACATTAAATAAAAAAGTGACTGTTTTCAAGGACGATTGGGAATATAAATCTACTTTTTAAAGTGTCTGGTTGTCCTTTTGGACGTACTCACAAGGTGCAACTGCATTTTAAAAAAAGTTTCTAGAGAGAGAAATACAATTTCTTACAAAGGCCCTCCAAATGACCTCCGAATGGTTTTATACCTTTTGACTCACAAAAGTCCTGAAAGGACTTCTGACCTTCTCTTGTATGGTCCTATTCATCCTCTCAGCAACACCATTTTGAGGAGGATTGTAAGGAGCAGTAAGTTCACGTTTTATACCTTTTGACTCACAAAAGTCTTGAAAGGCCTCTGAAACATAATCTCCACCATTGTCAGTGCGTAAGCATTTAAGCTTCTTGCCACTCTGATTCTCCAAAAGTGTCACAAACGTTTTGAAAACACTAAACGCTTCATCCTTGTGCTTGAGAAATTAAACCCATACATTCCTCGAGTAATCATCTATAAATTTCATAAAGTAAGAAGCTCTCCCTAGAGATAGGTTAGGCATAGGTCCACACAAATCACTATGAACAAGTGCCAACTGTGTATCTCTTCTACTGCTTCTATGCTTATGTGGCTGTTGTGTTTGCTTACCATACAGACAATGTTCACAGAATTCAAAATCATTAAATGAAAAGCCAGGCAAATAACCAGAACGAGACAAGATTTCCATTCCCTTCTTGGACATATGTCCTAACCGGCTATGCCACAAAGAAACGTTCGGCTGCTCGGTTACATTGATTACAGTTTTAGAGACATTTGATACATAAATCATGTAAATTCCTCCAGACTTTACTCCATGTGCTACTGTCATAGAACCCTTGGATATCTTCCACATGTTCTGTCCAAAAGTGGTGACGTAGCCAGCATCATCAAGTAAACCTGTGCTGATCAAGCTCTTTGTAATTGCGGGAACATGTCTCACATTCTTCAGCGTGAAAGAAGAGCCATTCTGAAACTTCAATTGAACATATCCAACACCTAAGATCTCACATGTCTGCCCATTGCCTAGCCGAACATGATCTTTAGTGGTCACATAAGAGGTAAACCACTCCTTTTTTGGAGACACATGAAGTGATGCCCCTCAGTCTATAATCCACCCACTCAGTGCATTTCCATCAGATGATGTAAGAAGAGCTGAGTCCATTGTATTCTTCAAGAAGTAGATGTCTCCTGACACTAGACTGTCATCCTCTGCAACAGTGTTTGTCACATTTATTTCTTGAATCTTCACTGAGGACTTGTTCTTCTCACCATGGTCTTCAGCTTTCTCTTTGCCTTTTTCTGCTTTCCATTCTCTGCAGTCTCTTTTCATGTGACCCTTCTTGCCACAATGGTAGCATTCTATGTCACTCTTGCCTTTAGCACTGCGGGACTTGCTACGAGACTGATTCCTCTTTCCACCTTTGTACTTTTCTTTGGTCCTTCCCCTAACAACTAAGGCTGTTCCTTTGCCTTTGTCCATTTTCTTTCTATTGGTTTCTTCAGTAAGCAGACTTCCTTCTACACCTGCTATGTTCAAACCATCTGGAGGTGCAGAATTACTCAAAGCTGTGCGAAAAGTGTCCCAACTTTCCGGCAATGTGATCAATAGGAACATAGCTCTAACAGGTTCATCAAACTTGACACCTTGAGCTGACAACTGACTATAGATTGTGTTGAATTCATTCAGATGATTGGACATAGGTGTCCCTTCTTTCATCTTCAAGTCAACAAGCTTCTTAAGACAGTATACCTGTGAAGCTGCACTCTGCTTCTCATAAAGATCACTCAGCTTTAACCATGCTTGATAAGCCGACATCTTGTCTGCTACATTGAAGTAAACGCTTTCTGCCAAAGTCAGCATAATGGTAGAGAGTGCCAATTCATCCATTTCGCTCCATTCATCTTCGTCCATATCTTCTGGTTTTATCCCCTTGAGCTTTATAGATTTTATCTACTTCTTTTGTACCAAAATGTGCCAAATTTGCTTCTTCCACAATGGGAAATTGGTTCCATCCAGCTTCTTGATATTGTAAAGAGCAGTGTCCTGTGATCCAGCCATAGCTACGCTTCACGGTGGTTTACTTTCCTGGGAAAAATTCGGTAAACTGACCTCTGAACCAATATCAACCTGTCAAATGAACCAAGAAAGCTTCAGATTCTGCATAAATTTTGGCAGAGTCTCCTTTGTAAAATTGACCTCTGGTGTATAAACTGACCTCTGAACCAATATCAACCTGTAAAATGAACCAAGAAAGCTTCAGATTCCCCTATAAACTGACCTCTGAACCAATATCAACCTGTCAAATGAACCAAGAAAGCTTCAGATTCTGCATAAATTTTGGCAGAGTCTCCTTTGTAAAATGGCTCTGGTGTACTCAAAACACAGACCAAAAAAAGCTCAAAAAACACTGTCTCTCTGACACTGTAAGCTGCGGGTAAACCTGTCCTGCACCTGTACTATCTCTCACTGTCCTGTCACTGTCCTGTAAGCATAGACTACGACAATGCCTCAACGGCAGTAAAGCAAAGATGCAATCCCAACTGTCTAACTCACAGTCAATACATCCTAGCTGCCTATCTAAGGGTGCTCGAGGGATCGCTCCAAGACCTGTCTCACCGAAAGGATCTCAACATTCGAGAATCCCCCAGCTCAATAAAACCTCACTCGACCATCAACAAAGGCTGCAATAAATGTGACAGTACATAGACTTCCCACAAAGTCATACATCCACAAATTTCCCACTATATGTTGTAACCGCTGCGGCGGTTGTTTGTTGTGTGACTCACAGCCAGCAAACCCTCAACAGACATACATCATGTCTGACAATACATCCCATGTGGAAGTACCTGCAATGTCAGGATGAAATCTGGAATATCAAGCAACAAGCACAAGCTACCTGATGAACTAGTGGATGTCACCTATAGTCTGTGTGTAGATGCGCCCGTGTCGTATGTGACACGCCTCCAGGAACTGTGAGCCGTCCTTCGATGTGTAGAAAGCCACAAATCAACACTCTGGGAGTGTCAATATCCTCAGCACCTGCAGTCGTAGGCCAAAAACTCCAAATTTGCAGAGTCGGATCTGCACCCGTCGAGACCACATAGTCGAAAATGGCTTGCGCAGACCTTTGTCGAAGCCGAACGGTGGCCGAGATGACCTCAGAATGAAATTCTGACAACGAGATTTGGGGCCGCGTCTTCGCCTGTCGAATTTCACTCCAATCTGAGTTGGTGACTCTAGCCTCCTGCAGTGCGGCCCCGAGCCTCGATCTGAGCTCTGATACCAGTTGAAGGAGTACGAGCGGAAGTGCGATGCGAGAGAGAGTGCGAGAAGAAGATCACGACGATATGGTGAACTCGCTCTACTGTAATGTGTAGAGCATAGTGAGTTCTTATTAGGTTTTTACAAAAGAATATGTGTACATACCTGGCGGCCCGCCCACTTACCTGGGCAACCACATTGGGCTTTATACCCCAACAAGTTTATCCTTTTGCAATCGTTAGAAAGATTTACAAAAGATTTTTGTATCTTTAAAAGGGTTAATGATTTAAATTAAAACCAGTAGCCTCACACAAAGTTATCTTAAACATTGAAAAAAAAACTACTTGTAGCCATCCACGTCGGCTATATTTTAAATAATTTATATAGTGAATAAATTTTAAATAATTTATATAATCTTAAACTCCCTTCTCCCCAAAGCTATGAGTTGTAAATAATTTATATAGTGAATTATTTTTATTACAATATACTTTATAAAGCTATGATTGTTGTTCCTGGGAACATGAACGTGCAATCCTCCTAGCGGCTTGTGGTTATGAATAGGATTTTTAGCATATCTGTCTATTCTATTTACACCCCGTTGTATCAATCAACACCATGCCACTGCTTTCTAATATTTCTTACCTTGTGCTCAGCACACTGTTAACCCATGGGGAGATGCATTACAGTTTTTGGTCCAGGGCATGGATAGAAGCTAGTGCTTATGTTTGATACCAAAATTTATTCTCTATTAGTTGCTTCTTTGCAAGAACATTTTGATCTTTGTAATGCTAATTTTTGTCTTCGTCCATTAACATTATCGCAAGTCAAGGTAGAAGCTACTATATCATTAGATGGTGAACAAACTTTTATGCTTGATCATGTGCAGCACCAGTTCTACAAGGTGGATATGAGAAGTGAGGATCAAATTGATGCTGGCATTGGCAAAGTTTCTCAAGACAAGAAAGACAAGAAAGTGCCTCGCTTAGAGATCAATGCGAGTGTGATTGACATGATAAAGTGCATGCCATTGCAAAGCAATTTATATATTATGCTCCATCAAGCCAAGAAAGTGGTCTCTATTGATGAGCTCCCAGCTCATTATGATGGTTATATTGCTTTTGAATTACCGCCAGCTAGTAATTATTCAGGTATGAGTGGTATGGAGCAAAGACATGATAGTCACATGTGGACAGAGTATGTCACTTGTAGTAGTGACAATTTTGATGGTGTTATCAGATTTAGTAGATGCTCTGGGCATTTGTGTTGCATCAACATTGATTGTCCATTTTATTTGCACTCAAATATGTCCAATGAGTCTCAATGGCAAGGTCGGCTTGTTAAATCTAGTCCCAAAGGATTGATCTCTTCTCAATATGGCACATTGGTATGCACCCATTGTGGAAAAATTCCCAAATGTGTTTCTACATGTCCTACAGTTATTTACTATTGTTTTCCTAGAGATAAGCATAACTGTACTAGGTGTGCTTTGCATCTTGGAGAACATAATCATCCATGTACAGAAGGGAGGAGTCGGATGGTTGAGAGTCACATAGATGAAATGTTGCTTGATCGTGCAAGTCAAGATCCTTTGGTGACTGCAAAACAATTGGAGTGGGCCACCACTCATGATCTTATCACGAAAAAGATTATTGGAGCAGGTTCAACAGCAAGTGCTATGATTGACGATTTGGAATTTGCGGAATTCCTTGACAACGTGACTCCCTTATCAAATAAAAGGAGAGTGGAACGAAGCTTGGAGTCTGTAAAAAGATCAAACACTTCAAAGGGTCTTGAGGTAGTGCTTGACTCGAAAAGCAAGTGCAGATATCCTTTTATCCATAGTATCCTTTTCCTAGGCCAATTGGGTGATAAGGTACAACCTCGTGTATTTAAAATGTCAATTAAGGGACCAGGCAGTGGAGTTGATTTGGTGAATCGGATGCACCCTGGAGGTAATTTAGAGCAAATGTGGGTGCACTTTGATCATGTTCACGGTGTACAAGGATGGCCGACTATGTCAGCGTATGTCTATGACCCTTCCGTAGAAGAGTTTCTCACCATTAAATTGTTGAGGCTAGCATGGAAAATAAATATGCTTAGATTGAATCTTGGAAGATGCTGAACTGGTTAAGGAACAGGGTTTTGATAATCCAGAGTTCAAGGAATTTATGGTAGATGAAGCAAGTGCCAATTGGATTGCTGTGCGTACTGTTTATTTTGGAGGAGCAAAGAAGTCTATTCCAAACAAAGAGAGATCATGTTTGTTTCATTGGGAGAAAAGTATGGTTTGACATACTATCAAGTGCATCCATCCCGCATTTCAAGAGGATCACAAGATTTTGTGCTGCAAGTGGAGAACTGCACCTACAAAGAAGGTGGTTGAGCATTGTAAGGGAGATCTTAGAAGATTTTGGAAAACAGGAATGGCCATTGAAGGGCAGATTGCTTCATTGGAGACATGGTTGGCTTGGTGGGATGTACGAGTGGCTCATTGGGGGGGAAGATTTGTATCACAAGATGTTGCAGGAATCTTCGTCCCTAACACAAACTTGTCTGAGTCAAAACATGCTAGTATGTGTGCCTCTGTTGGTTATAAGGATCACATAAGTTTGTATGACACAACATGTGAAGATCTAGCTTTAGCTGTGCTTCAAAGTGTGAAATATAATGCCTATTTGAAAGGTGTTATGAGCTTCACTGGTCCCGACATTAAAGATTTGGCAGATCACTTCACAAATCCACCTTCATCTACTTCAGTGGCAGCAGGAAAGAAACTAGTTGACCTCACACATTCTTCAATGAATGAAATGAGTGTCAATAGTCCTAAAATGAATAGAAATATAATCCAAGAAAAGATTATTAGTAAAAAGAGGCCAATTTTTGCTGATGCAAATATTGTCTTGGAGGAGGATAGCCATAGACCAGAGTATGTTACAATGACAACTTTAATTTGTGGGCTTCATCACAAAAAAGAAAACTTCAAGGGATGTACCATATCCCGAAGTAAATGTAGCAAAGTCAGTTTGGGCAATAAAGAAAACAAAACCTGGGAAAAAGATGACTTGTTTTGTTGTGGTGTCAAAAGATGGAGATCGATGTGGGTGGTTCATTATTGATTGTTCAATGGATGCCAAATAGGGGTGCCAGCTCCCTGTTTTTGGGGTCGCAAAAAATATCTCCATCTGGTTCACAACAGGGAGGCCTTATGGAAGGGTTCATTTGGTTTTGTAACTCCAATAACATGCACACCTGGAAGGTTCACAACATAGTTGAAGGGCCGCCAGGTCCACAGCTCCTGGTGTTTGGGTGGTCGCAGAGGGCACAAATTTGCAACCTCAAGAGGTAACGCAATTGCAAGCCAATGGTTTTGTTTTGCAAGCAGCAGTGACATCAGCAACAAGAATGCATGAAATAGTTCCATTGAACCAAAGAATTGCTAGCAACATCCATCCCAAATTTAGAGATGGAAAGATTGTGAAACGGAGATCACGATCAACAAAGGAGTTTCATGGCAAGATTGAAGTGGGTAGAACCATGGCAGTAGAGTTGGTCCGAGAGATCATTGTGGTTTGAAATGAAACACATGTTTTCTATGTTAAGACTGTGGGGTCAAGTGAAAAGGGAGTGACATACTCTGTGACAATGTCAGATTTTCCTAGATGTACTTGCGAGGATTTTCAAAATCAAGAAAGCAAGCGCCTTGTGTATATGCCATGTAAACACATTTACTTCATATTTTTGCAAGAACTTGGCCTTGATCCTTATGCGCATGAGTTCACGCATTAGACTGCTCTAATAAAATTGCAGTTAGTCCAAGCACTTGGAGGTTCACGGGTGCTGATGCAGACTTAAAGCTTGTGGACCTTGCAATGGTTTTGAGTAGTTTTTGGGTGATATGTGCTTATGGGTATTAACTTTTGCCCCAAATATTCTCGTGCGGCAGTATTTTGTTTGTTGCGCTCTCCATTTTGATTTGTGGATGCAATACACCTTTCAGGTTAATTTCAATGTTAATGGAAGGTTTTTGGCATGTGTTAGTGATAAAACAATCTAAAAGTTATTTTTATAGGTAAAGAAACTATGTAGGGAGTGTCTCTAACCAATAAAAGTCCAAGATATATACATCTAATATATTGCACAAGGATACAAAAAAACATTGTAAGTTTTGCAAAGTTTATGGTTGCTCAATTTTGGGTCAAAAAAAATTATAAGTTTTGCTCGATTTATGGTTTGCTCAATTTTATTGGCTTGGATTTTGGGATTCCCCAGCACATAGAGTGGGTGATGGGAATGTGATCGTGCTAGCTAGGGTGGATGAAAGAGAAACATGGTGCACACAAGTGAGTGTGTGTTGGCTAGATTATCACTTAAGCGAATTAGGCTCCAATATCAACTAACTTGGACTCATAAACACGATCTTGAGTATTTTCTAGGCCATCACAAGCTCACCATAAAGAAGGGAGATGTAATGCAAAATAGAATTGTGTTTATTCATTAATGAAATGATTTTTAAGTATCTCTATAGCCTTGCACCACTGCATGTGGGATAATTTTACTCTTCTCTCCTTGAATAACACTTTTAGACAAAGCTCACACTTTACAATCCTCCCCTTGAGCTTTGGACTTGGAAGAAACTAAAGAAAATTGACATCTCTGGCACAGTCCAATCGAGGAGCAAAAAGAGCATCTCCAATCCAGGAGACCATCCCAAATCCAACAGAAAAACTATCTCTAATCCAAGAGGCACTCAAACACAACCCCTTAAACAGATGTATAAAAATGAGACCAAGCTAGTCCAAGCTATCTCCAAAAAAATAAAACTGAAGGGGTGATGCCAAAGAAAAAGCTAGAGAATGTTGTCATGGACTAGAAGGCTATAGCCGCCTTCTCCTTCACGTGCATCTTTAGCTTCTTCTACCAAATACACTTTGGGCCTTGTATTTTTGTTGGTGTTGCCTCTGTCCATTTTGAAACACTTGGAAGAAAGATGACCTCTTTTTCCACAAATGCTGCAAGTGTTAGGAAATAGGACATAGCTAAGTATATAATTGAGTAGTTTACGTAATGGAGAGAGATAGTTTTCACACATGAGAGATTAGGGAGAGAGAGAGAGAGAGAGAGAGAGAGAGAGAGAGAGAGAGAGAGAGAGAACACATAACATACGTGGCCACCCAATGTGGGATACGTCCACAAGAAAATAGCTACTCAATGGCTTTAGTACTTCAAAACAAGAAGTAGATTACAAAGGGAATATACCCTTTTGGAGCTCCCACCTTGCTTCACTCTCACGACCTCACATCCACTTCACAATGTAGCACAATGCTTCACAATCCGTTTTTGTGTGTAGAAGAGGCCTCCTTTTATAGGCCAAAAGGGATGCCCTCTCTCATGATAGGTAGATGTATGGTAGCCGCCCTTGTGTAGACAAGTCCAAATTGGACCCTCCAATCCGCCCACTGTGTGACCGCCCTTGAGAAGATAGTCTGTCTTTGAAATCGGACACCGGCCATTGAATTCCACCACCGAGCACCAGCCATTGACTTCCGGCCATCGGCCATCGGCCATTGACTACCGGCCATCGACAAACTGACAAACGACTGGCTGTTTTCTGACCACTTTTCAACCATAATATTTTGGCAAAAAGGAATATTCCAGTAGCCTTGAAAATTTTGGTTTTTGATGAGTGATTTTTCTTCACGCACTATGGCTTCTCGTTACATAATGGGGGACTTACAAATGTGCATTTTTAATACAAAAAATTACAAGGGGTAAGTCAGACTCCATACTTAACAATCTCCCACTTGGAGATTGATCTCCAAACCAAACCTGTGACTGCTTTCCAACCTGGCTTCTTATCCTTGAATGCCAATTGAAGATAAGCAAAAGCTCAACTTCTCTCTGTTGACCACCTTTGTAAACATGTCTGTAGGATGTTCACTTGTATGCACCTTTCCTAGATTTAGCTGTCCCTCTTCCAAAAGTGAGTATGAAGTGATATCTCACCTCAATGTGCTTTGTCCTTGAATGAAAGGCTGAGTTCTTTGCATGATGGATAGCACTTTGGCTATCACTATACAAGACACAATTGTATTGTTTGAATCCAAGCTCTTCTAAGAATATGTGAATCCACATAATTTCTTTGCTTGCCTCCGTCATTGCTACATACTTTGCTTCCGTGGTAGAAAGTAAGACCACTTTCTACAGCTTTGAAGCCCAACTTACTTTTGTGCCTCCAACCGTGAAGGCATAGCCAGTAGTGCTCCTTCGAGTATATTTGTCACCTGCCATATCTGCATCGGAAGGATCCACTTCACAGCTTGCCAGTGCTCTTTACCTACTTACAACTCCCAGTGCATGTGCTATGTTTGGCCTTGTTCAGACCATAGCATACATAAGAGAACCTACCATTGCAACATATGAAACTTTAGACGTTTATGCTATCTCCTCTTGTGTCTTTGGACACATATCCTTGGTTAGTTTAAAGTGACCAGCCAAAGGTGTAGAAACCCTTTTTGCATTTCTAATTGAAAACCTTTCTAGTACCTTCTTGTTGTAATCCTCTTGAGATAGCTTTATTGTCTTCTTCGTCCTGTCCCTTGATATCTTCATACCAAGTATCCTCTTTGCAGCACCTAAATCTTTCATTGAAAAAGATTTAGACAACTCTTCTTTTAAGTTTTTGATGTCTTGCATGTTAAAACTTGCAATCAACATGTCATCAACATACAACATTAGGATGATGAACGTCCCATCTCCCAAATTCTTTGTGTAGATGCAGTGATCTAAGTTGCACCTTGTGAATCCATGATCCAACATCCATCGATTGAACTTCAAGTACCACTATCTTGATGCTTTCTTTAAACCATACAAGCTCTTCTTTAATCCGCAAACCATTTTCTCCTTACTTTTTACTTCATACCCCTTTGGTTGAATCATGTAAATTTTTTCCTCTAAGTCACCTTGAGGGAATGCCATATTTACATCCATTTGCTCAAGGTAAAAATTATGAGTAGCCACAAGGCTTAAGACAAGTTTAATTGAGTTCATTTTTACAAAATGAGAAAATATCTCATTGAAGTCAATACCTTTCTTTTGAGAAAACCCTTTTACCACAAGCCTAGACTTGTACCTTTTCTTCCCACCTTCTTCTTCCTTCAGCTTGTACACCCATTTGTTCTGAAGTGCCCGCTTACCTTTAGGCATCTCAACCAACTCCCACGTCTGGTTGTGATGTAATGAGTCCATCTTCACTTGCCTTCTCTTTATCCATTCTTCTTTGGATTCGTGTTGCATAGCTTCCTCGTATAATTCCGTCCCTCTAGAATTTGAGATCAAGAGATGGTTGAAGGAAGGAATAAACCTTTCTAGAGGTCTACTTGCTCTTGTAGATCTTTGGAGAGTAGGTTGAGGCTCCTCATTTGGTTGACATTGTTGAAGTTCTCACCGTTTGCACTCCTTGAGTCTTCATTGTCCTCAAGCTCCATGTACTCATCACCAGTTTCTTTTGTTTGTTTTCTTTCCAAGTAATATTTGTACATATTTTGTTCATTAAAGATTACATCCCTACTCCTAAATATTTTACCATCTTCAAGATTCCATAGGTGATACCCAAAGTCACCTTCTCCATAGCCGATGAAGAAACACTTTTTGGACTTTGCATCTAGCTTTGACCTTAGGCTTCTATCTATGTGCATGAAAGCCTCACACCCAAACACTTTGAGGAATGAATAGCTCATCTGTTTACCTATCCATGCCTCCTCTAGAAATCCTCTATCCAATGACGTTGAGGGTGACCGGTTGATTAAGTACACAGACGTACTTATTGATTCTTCCCAAAGCTCAAGCGGTAGGCCTACATATAGTTGCATGCTTCATGCTAGCTCCATGATTGTTCTGTTCATTCTTTTGGAAATCCCATTTTGTTGAGATGTCCTTGGGATTGCTTTTGCCTCCGAATGCCATTGCTGGCACAAAAGATTTCAAAAGCATGGCTGCAATATTCGCCTACATTGTCGGATCTAAGACATTTATTTTTAGTACGTGTTTCATTCTCTACAAAGGCTTTTCACCATTGAAATACGGAAAACACATTGGATTTATTATTCATTGCATAAACCCATGTTTTCCTAGTCGTATCATCTATGAATGTTACATAGTACAATGAGCCACCAAGTGATGGTGTACTTGCAGGACCCCAAACATCAAAATGAACCAACTCAAGTTTTTTATTTTTTCTTTCGTTTCCTAAATTTTGAATTTTTACCCTCTTTTCTTTTCCATAAACACAATCTTCACAGAATTCTAAGTCCACTTCTTTCAAACCTGGTAGAAGCTTCTTTGTTTGAAGGATTTGCATTCCTTTGACATTGATATGTTCAAGCCGATAGTGCCACACCACACTGTCAACTTTTGTAGTTGTAGCACAAGCTGAAGATTGTGAGTTGACAGCACACAAGTAAAGTGTACCAACCTTTTCTCCTTTGGCAACCACCAAAGATCCCTTTGAGATCTTCCACTATTTGTTTACGAATGCAATGTTGTGACCTTCATTATCCAACTGTCTTGTAGAGATTAAATTATTGCAAAGAGAAGAAACATGCCTAACATCTTTAAGCTTCCATTCATTTTTGTTAGCAATTTTGACACAAATTGTACCTTTACCTACAATTTCACAAGCTTCATCATCTCCAAAGTATACATACCCAAAATTACCTTTGGTGTAATCTTGGAAATGTTGCTTGTGTGGTGTCGCATGAAATGAAGCCGTGGAGAAGCACATGAGAAAAACTTGAGTTGGTTCATTTTGATGTTTGGTTCACTCTCACCACCTCACATCCACTTCACAATGCAACACACTGCTTCACAGTTTGTTTTTGTGTGTAGAAGAGGCCTCCTTTTATAGGAAAAAAGGGCTGCCCTATCTCATGCGAAGAAGCTATGTGTAGCTGCCCTTGTGTAGACAAGTCCAAATTGGACCCTCCAATTCGCCCATGTGTGTCCGTCCTTGACAAGACAAGTCCATCTTTGAAATTAGCCACCGGTCATTGACTTTAGTGCACTGGCCATCGGCCAACCGGCCAAACGATCGGTCTTTGTCCAACCACTTTTCGACCGCCGCCGGCCATAATATTCTGAATTGGGCCATTTTTGTTGGTGTTGCCTCTATCGCTTTTGAAACACTTGGAAGAAAGATGACCCTTTTTTCAAAAAATGCTGCAAGTATTAGGAAATAGGGCATAGCTAAGTAGATAATTGAGTAGTTTACTTAATGGAGAAATAATTTTCACACAGGAGATATTATAGAGTAGAGAGAGAGAGAGAGAGAGAGAGTATACACAATATATGTGGTTCACCCAATGTGGGCTACGTCTACAGGAAAGCAGCCACTCAATGGCTTTACTACTTCAAAACAAGAAGTAGATTACAAAGGGATTATACCCTTGTGGAACTCTTGCCTTGCTTCACTCTCACCACCTCACATCCACTTCACAATGCAACACAATGCTTCACAATCCGTTTTTGTGTGTAGAAGAGGCCTCCTTTTATAGGCCAAAAGGGCTTCCCTATCTCATGAGAGGAAGCCGTGTGTAGCCGCCCTTGTGTAGACAAGTCCAAATCGGACCCTCCAATCTACCCATGTGTGGCTGCCCTTGAGAAGACAAGTCCTTCTTTGGAATCGACACCGGCCATTGAATTTGTCCACCGGCCATTGACTACAGGCCATCGGCCAACTGGCCAAACAACCGGCCATTTTTTGACCACTTTTCGGCCGCCATCCTAGCTATAATGTTTTTGGTAAAAAGGAATATTTTTGTGAAGCGAGTCTCCAGCTTTGCTCGAGATTGGCCGTGAAAATTTTGGTTTCCAACGAGTGATTTTGCTTCACGCACTATGGGTTCTCCTCATAATAGGGGCCTTATAAATGTGCATTTTTAATGCAAAAAATTACAAGGGGTAAATTAGTTTCCATACTTAACAGCAAGTCTTTGATGCTAGACAATCCTTTGCTATGTGCTCTTCTTTCCCACACTTGAAACAAGTTTTGTTACTAGAGCCAACTGCAAAAGCTCCTCCCCTTGAAGAAGCATTCCTCCCTTGCTTCTTCTCCTTGAACATTCTAGAGTTGATGAAATCTTGAAAATCTAGTGTTGGATCCTTCTCCTCAATGATGGTCATGATCTGGTCAAAGCTAGGTGGTAAGGATGCTAGAAGAACCACAATTTTGTCCTCCTCTAGTACTACACTGTTTACATAATCTAGTTGTGTGTTCATGCTTTTGAGGCGATTGACCAAGCTTGCAATATCTTTGTTACGTTCAATTTGCAATTTTTATAGATCTTTCTTTAAGCTTACTTTGCTTTTCTTTTTCCTAGCTCCAATTTTTTTCTAGTGCTTCCCATGTAGCTGATGAGGTATCATAATCATCAATAAAGTGTACATGATTGTCATGTAGTGCAATGATTATGATTCCTAATTCTTGCTCGTCCTTGACTTCATTTTGTGCACTCCTAACTTGTGTCATAACTTGTGCACCAATAGTAGATGTTGGATCATTGAGCGTTGGCTTGACTATTCCCACAAGCTGTTTTTTCATTAAGTAACCTTTCAACTTGGTTTCCCAAGTATGAAATCCCTCCCCATTAAATTTCCCAAGCCCCTTCTCTTCCATTGCGCTAATAGACGGGTCTTAGCTTAGGAGACTCTCCTAGCCATTGTCTACCTCTTTACACAACAAAAAAATTCTCCTTAGGAGATTATGGGAAATTTATTTTGCAAGTAAATATTGTGCTTGCCTGCAAGATTTTGAAGTTTTAAAGAGAGAGAGAGAGAGAGAGAGAGAGAGAGAGAGAGAGAGAGAGAGAGAGAGGGGGGGGAAATTCTTTGGTGAAGCTCCTCTTCACAAAAAAAAGGGTAGTGTCTTTTTCTTTGATGTTTGAAGATAATCCTTTGACACTGATTTGTGGTTGCCTTCGAAGGCTTTTGAGTTTGCTTGGTGAAGTCCCTTAGAATTGCTGATGCAGTGCTTCAATGTTTTGACTTTCAAAAAGACTTGTCTTTTTGTCAATTTCTCGATGTTCATTGGCTGCGGGAGTAGGAACTTTGGAAGCTTTCGACCTTGGACTTGTGACTCCTGATCATGGGAAAGACCCCTTGGTGGAGGGGTTAGATGTGGGGAGAAAAAAAGGCAAGCCGTGGGATGGCAGCCTTAGCAAGGGCGGGTAGTTGGGCAGTGGGTACAGCCACAGGCAGCAGGTAGGGGAAGAAGGCCGAGCAATGGGCAATGCAAAAGGATGTCAAAAATCAAGGGACAAGCCCCCTACAGGCCCAAAAGGTAGATCTCACCACAATTCAGAGTGCGGGTAACGATCGCCCAAGCCCCCCAGAAAGTCTTTAACAACTTTTGAGCCCGCGACCTTTGGGTCAAACACCCTATTGTGAGTAAGCTACACCAAATACCCCTTGTGGGTTGCTTTTGATTACCTAAAAAATATACAATATACCCCGTGATGTGCAGTGGTGCACACACACACTTACCTAAAAATAGGGAAGTGATTAGCAGGCCTTAATGAGCTCGGATTTTAGAGATTAAGGGGTCAAATTGAATCTCAAAACAAAGTTATTTTGGGCACACAATTTAGAATGTAGAATCACAAGCACTGCTAACATTTAATAAATCTACAAAGTGGTGTTGATGAGCACTTTTCACACACATGAAATGTAAGAGCAATAAAAAAAATACGGCAATAGTAATGCTAATGCGAAATAAGTTGAAAGTGGACATAAAAGATGCACACTGATTGAAAATTTGCACTCATAACCAAAGCTAAAACTAAATTCCTCCTCACCTAATCACCAAAGGGTAGTGGAGCATGCTCGTGCCCAAGTGGTGATTAGGGATTAGGATTATTAAGAAAATGAAAATAGAGATTAGAGAGTGCTAATTAGAAAATGCTAGTCATTAACAAGAAAAAGCATAATAGCAATCCTAGCTAGCGCACCACAAGCTCCGATACCACTTGATTGGAATGCAATCGTGCTAGCTAGGGTGGATGAAGGAGAAACATGGTGCACACAAGTGAGTGTATGCTGGCTAGATTATCACTCAACCGAATTAGGTTCCAAGATCAATTAACTTGGACTCATAAACACAATTGTGAGTGTTTGCTAAGCCATCAAAATCTCACCATAAACAAGGGAGATGTAATGAAAAATAGACTTGTGTTTATTCATTCATGAAATGAGCTTTATGTAGCTCTACAACCTTGCACCACTGCATGTGGGATAATTCCAATCTTTTCTCCTTGACTCACACTTTAGGAAAAAGCTCACACTTTACAGTGGTAAGCAAGGAGCTCCTTGCTCAAGAGAACAACCAATTGTATGCACCATGCCCAATGAGACCAAACAAAAGACTATCCTTGATAATTATTGGACTTATTTGAGGGATACAATTTTTTTTGTATGTGAAGATCACACTATTAAGCAACAAAATATGAATTGCAAAGAATATGAGGAGAGGATTAAGAAAAACAAGGAGACCTCTCATGAAGAAAATGTGCCCAAGGAGGAGGCAAGTCCCCCGAGCAAATAGGAACGTGCGACCTATGAGGTCGAGCTACAACTAAAAGTATGCTTTTGGATTTTCAATGGATACCCATGGAATGTGGGAAATGGCATAGATGAACTAACAAGCAAATCCAATGTTGTACTTCTTGTTTGAAACTTGGAAGCAAGATACACAAAGAATTAATGGTGATGTAGCAAATGATGCCGTGCACACACTCACACACCCATGCAACTCAACACAACACAACGAATTTTACTTAATTCCACCCCACACACACCACCACTCAAGAGCTCAATGAAAATTCTCCGCACGGTCCCTATTTAAACTCCACACACCTTGACTTACAAGCCCTTGCCTGGCCGTAGACACTCTGTGTAGGAGAACTCACTTACATTCTTCATCTTTCTCTCAAAATAGACTGGCTTGAAGTTCCTTCCCTGCTTTTGTAAGAGCACCAACCCAAAAGCTACTAACCCCACATTACTAGGATACATAGAAAATCAATTGCACGTCAGGAGGACTCATTGTTGGTAGAGCACATAATACTTTTGATACAATGAAAATCCTGTTGCATGTCTTTATTCCACTCAAAATCTTGAACTCTTTGACTCAAATTTTGGATAGGATACACATATTGACATAGCATTAAAAAAAACACGACAGATACCTAAGCTTATGTATAAATGATGCAAAATCCTTTGTGTTACTGGGTGGATCCATAAGCAATAAAGCCTTAACTTTCTCTGGGTTGGCTTCTATTCCATTTTGAGAAACCACATGTCCTATAAAATGGACTTTGGCATGAGAAAACTTACACTTCTTTGGGTTGAGTTTCCCACCCTCTTGTTGAATCCTTTCAAAACTCAACCTCAACTTCTCCAAATGTGTGACCCTGGAGCTATAACATCCAATGTCATTCATGAGAACTCAAATGAACTTACCCAAGTAGGGACCAAACACTCTATTCATCCACCCTTAGAAGGTAGCATATGCATTAACCAACCCAAAAGGCATTATTTGGTAGGCAAAACAACCCCAAGGAGTAATGAAGGTCATCTTCAATTGATCTTCAATCGCTATCAAGATGTGAAAGTAGCCAAAAAAATCTATCCATGATTGAGTAGCGTTCATGACCTACAACCTGATTGAGAATTTCATCCAGGAAGGGTAGTGGATAATGATTACTTTTTGTGGCAGCATTCAATGGTTTGAAATGAACACATATCCTCAATCTTCCATTCTTCTTGGACACAATAACTACTAGAGAGACCCACCCAGACTCCTCCACTTGAAATATGAAATCTGCTTCCAAAAGATTCGTCACCTCTTCATGAAGTGCCCTATCATGAATGACCCCCAACCTCCTAAGCTTTTGAACCTTTGTCTTGGCACCTTCTTTTAGATTGATTCTATGCTCGACCCCTTTAGCTCCTTGAAACTTTGTATATTCAGTGGCAATAAGCTTTGGAAACTCCGTAAACATGTCTTCATACTCCTTATTTTCTTTCTCTATCAAGTCCTCTCCTAGCATGCTCCTTGCGTTCACTTTGGCAGGCTCTACAAATGCTTTTTTATTATCCTCTCCTCATTGACCTCCACATCATGCATGGATGACTCCTTTTCAACATTTATCCCAAATAGGTCAGGATACAATTGCATCAAGCCTTCCTCTACACTTTCTTTTCATAATGTAGACAAAGTATCACTATCATATGATGTAGTTTCTGTTGAATCCGTATCTTGCATCTCTGATAGGTGTTGTATATCGCTCTTGTGTGTTTTCATGTAATAGACAATGGTCCTTACTTTCTCTTGGTTAGAGATCGTGATCAAGCCCAGGCCCCAATCCTGCTTAGCACCAAGGGTTATAAGCCATGGCCTCCCTAAAATGATCAGAGAAGAATTCTCACATGCTTGTATCACATAGCAATCAACCAAGCACTCAATTCCAAATAATTTTATCTTAAAATTTTCAACTATCCCAAGACACCCGGCCTTTTTGTGGTTGCCATCCTCATACGGATTGAAGCATTCACTGACATCTTGACACCTACTTCCTTCATGATAGCCTCAGTCATGACACACACCTAGGGACCAACATCCACATATGCTTGCACTTCCGTCTTCTTTTCCAACATAGCTTAAACTATTGGCATCATATCCACCCGGTGACCAACCTCAAGGATGACACCATGCTTTGATGAATTTCCTTTTTGGAAGGAAGCCTCGTACTCACACATTTGGTCCACTGCCTCCTCAATTTAGCATTTAAAGCCACCAGCAGACCAAAAGATATAATGGCCTTTTGTTTTTGTATATTGTCGTCTCAACAATATCATATTCTTTGACACCTTGTCCAAGAAGGTAATCCTTTGGACCTATTTTTCTTCGTCACCGCCTCTTGATACTCTTTGGTTGGTCTTGTACTTTGGCTTTCCCCTTACTTGCTCTTATTTCCCTCTCTTCTTCTGTCTCTTTCTCCCTATCATGCATAGCTCTCTTAATGGCCAAATTATCCACATCTTGATGCTCAAGGGTAATGATGTTGATAGCCCTACCTTCTCCATTTGTAGGAAACGGTTTTGGTTGTTGTTGTGGCAGTGGTGCTTCTAGTGCCCACTCTTGATGATTTTCTTCTATCATCCCTCAACCAGGCCCATATAAGGGGTACATCCCTCCTCTCTCTCTTGGGGGTTCATCACAATCAGGGGCATAGTGACCCTCTTCACCACAATTGTAGCATCTACCTTGTAGCTTTTATCCCATTGCCTCTCCCAGTTGGCCGCTATTCTCTTTGGTTTCTATCCATTATTTTAATCCTTAATTCTTTCAATTGACTAGAAAGATCATGCAAAGCCATGGCTCTAATAGGATTGGGACCTTGAACTTGAACCATTTCTTCCACTCTATCATCCACTACCATAGGAACCATTGGTTGCACCACCACTGGCTCAACATGTGTCATACCTTTCTTCCACCTTCACTTAATCTTTTTGCTCTTGGCCTCGGCAATTTCCATAACACTTTCAAATGTAGTGGGCTCCTCTTGGTCAACCTTCTCCCTTACACTTGGATGGAGACAATCCATAAACTGACACACTTTAAAGAAATCCATTGGTGGTACTTGGGATGCCGCCTCTAAATTCACCAAAATCCCATTGAAGTGTTGCAAAAACTCTTGAAATCTAGCATGAACATCTTGTTGCAAGCCTCTCAATTTTTTCATTGCTCTATTGTGGTTAGTCTCTTTCCAAACCTGTCAAAAATTTCCTACTTCACGTGCTCCCATGCTTGTTTTTTGTCTTCCTCTAAACCTTCAAACCACTCGCAAGATTATCCTTTGAGTGCAAGAGGAAATACATGAAGCTTTGCTTCATCATTCACAATGTGCATGCTAAGCGTATGCCACTCGAAGTCAGCAATCTTACACATCCTCCTTCCCTGTGAACACTGGCCGACTATATGCCATCCCTTTGAAGCTATTCTCCCTTGCATGAGTAACTCCACAAATTTTGAAGTCTTACACCTCAACCAAACCACCACTCTTCTTCAATGATTCACAGCAAAGCTTCCTTATATGGGTGCACAACCAGAAAATTTCCGTTCCCCAGTAAGATTGCTAAAGGATGATGGAGCAAAAGATGCCATGCACACACTCACATAGCAGACAACTCAACACAATACAATGAATTTACTTAATTCCACCCCAAACACACCACTACTTAAGAGATCAATGAAAATTATCCCCACGGTCCCTATGAAAACTTCAAACACCTCGACCTACAAGCCCTTGCATGCCCACATACATTACAAGGTGAGTCGAGTTGATCAACACTTGAAACCACACTTGATGGGGTGGTGACCAAAATATACAAGAAAAACCATTGGAAACTCAAAAACTCCAGCCACAAAAGGCCTCTCTCAAACCATTCAAAACCTTCACCAAACTCCACTGTGTTGGACTCTTTGGAGTAGTCCCAACCCTAATGGCACCGAATAGGGTCACATAGTCTTGTAGAAATCTGCACCTTCTTTTGTAAAATCCTTGCACACACACATCCATGGAAACCTCAAAAGTTACATATACTCTCCCAAGTGCAAAATAGAAGAGAAAAAGCTCTCATTCACTCCTTCGTGGCCCAGTCAAAGCTTTTGACTATGCACCTATATTTTTGAAGCCATATTTTCTCTTACATCAACCCCAAAATCATCTTCTACACCAGCATACCAACTTGCCATTTCATTAAAAACAACATCCTTGCTTAGACTCACTTTACTCGTGATAGGATTGTAACATTTGTACCCTTTCATCAACGCTCTAGCAACTTCTGGAATGTACACGTTCTTCCACTCAGCAACACCATTTTGTTGTGGAGTATACTTCCATAAAAAATTGCCTTTGAATTCCATGATTTTTAAAAAAACCATTGAATTTATTTGAGAAGTATTCTCCCCCTCCATTTGATCTCAAGCACTTTACTTGTTTCCCAGTCTTTTCTTCAGCCATAACTTTGAAATATAAAAGTGCATAAACACCTCACTTTTTTGCTTCATGAAATGGACCCATACCTTTCTCGTATCGTCATCAATGAAGGTCACATAATATCTATTTCCACCCATAGATGTAGTGTTTGCTGGAGCCCATACATTTGTATGCAATAAATCCAATGCATTCTTGCTTACATGCTTATCACAAATGTTTTGCATTTCACCAAGTCCAAATGTAGGTAAACCTGTAATCATCTCTTTAGTTTGCATCATTTTTAGACCTCTGCAAATTTACGTGACCAAATTTGTGCCAAATATCAATGTCTGGAACAAAACTTGAACCTTGTGCAAACATGGTAGCATTCACGTTTACATCCAAAGTAAACATTCTTACCACTTTCTTTCCTTGTGAAGCCAGCCTTCCATTCTCTTATGCTCTTCGACAAAGAGACCATTGGAGTTCAAAGTGACCTGCAAACCTTGCTCAACCATTTTCCCAGTAGAAACAAGGTTCTTTATAATGTTGGGTACATGTAGTACATCAGCCAAGTAGTCACTTTACCATCTCTCATAGACAATGGCACATTTTCTGTATGCATAATGGGATGTGAAGTATCATCCCCAGACAGAAGATAGTATACATTCACAAGTACTTAGAAGTTACTCCACGTACTTAGTAAAAATTCAATGTCATCTTATGTCCTCACACCACTATGTCTGGATCATTTTGATATTATCATCTATAGCCAAGTGATTTGTTTTGTGCCCTTTGTATGGCATTTTGACACAATGTGTGCCCAATTCCCAAGACAAGAGATTTGTAGCTTTAGGGTTGGTGAGTTCAAAAAGAAGACCACGAGCCATCTTCAAAGAGATCCACACACAGATTTAGTTTCATTGTCCTCCATCTCTCGAGGTTTAGGACATCCCAAGATGCATAAGTATTGAGAGCTTCCAAGGTCATTGAGACACAATATTGTATTGTGTTCTTATCAATGCATATGTGTTTCTGTCAAAGGCATAGAATATAGGAGACGCATATGAAAATGTATCAAGTGAAGAGAAGGCTTTTTAAGCATCCCATTTCTTGTAACCTAGTGAGGAGACCTCTACGTGATTAAAGGAGGTCAAACAACGACTATCATGGTCACTTATTTTTCTACTACTTGCATCACTATCCAAGTCAAAATTCAAGATAATGGGCACCAAAAACAGTCAGACAGAGGGAGAGAATGGCAGGGATCGTACCCAATTGATTGCATGGTCCAGATCTTATCACCCCAACCTCTAACCATGCTAGCATTGGAGAGATGTTGTGCCTGCTCTATGGTGGAAAATCTACTTTAGCATGTGGGGTAGACGGGTCATTGTATAGGGCTCGTTTCATTATTGGCCCCTTTACCTTAGGTGAGTGCTGGACAAGGGGAAGGGATGGTTGCCAAAAGCAAGGGGGCTTTTGAACATGAGACAACAACCATGCTTGAGTAGAAAGTTGTGACCACCACCATGTGTGATAGAGAAAGGCCATGTCAACCTCTTTTATAGGGCCAACTCATACTGAGGATCGTGCAACTGTACTTATATGACAAAGTCTTCAATCTAGCAATGCCCTGAAACTCTTGTATTAACCTTTATTAGCGTTTAGGTTTTGAGTAGCTTCAATCTCGAAAAAATGTTATTTCTTCCATTATTTACGCAGTCCTCTTGATCACAAGGGATCAATGTTTCAGAAAAGTGTGTCAACTTAGCCTTGAGCTATTTAGAAGTGTGTCAACTTAGCCTTGAGCTAGGAGTAGATTGAAACAAAATAAAATTTGATGAGATTGCAAAAAGCATTATAAAGGACCACCAAAAAGCTAAAGCAAATGAAGGTCATGTTTACAACCTCGTTTGCTGGAAGAAATTATCCATGTGCATCACAATGTGCTATCTATAGCCGTTAGAACTTCCACTATGAGAGTTATGTACTTCTTCCAAGAAACGTTGCACTTTCAGTGTTGAATACATCACTCCCTTAGCTATTGTGTAATAATTGAAAGTACTACCCTTCCCTTCCAAGTTTTTCTAGAGATTAGCTTCCCACGGATAGACATATCCCTATCCTTGCTCCTCTTCTTGGCTATAGTTGTGCATTGATGTTGGACTATAGAATGTTTGAGATCAAGGTTATTCTTTAAAAAAATGTTTTGATCCCATTGCAGAGCATACATCTTTGCATCCATTGATGTTTTGGAAGCACACATGAAGTTTGGAGGCTAAAACCATAGACGATGGAGACAATACACATGTGAAGTTGGATGCATATAAATAGATGATGGAGAGGATGCTTTATTACTTAATCATGACCTACATCAATTCTACAACATGGATATTATTAAGGTGATTTTCTAGATATTGCTCGATTTTGTGTTTGCTCAAAATGGCTTTCTCAGAGTTTGGGATTCCTCAATAGGAACCTTTGAAGACTTTGAAGCTTTGACCATTGGACACAACCTTTGATTTTTGGAACGTTAGCATTTTGGAAACCTTGTTGGGCTGAACCTTAGGGTCTTTAAAGCCCATTGTTGCACAATGCTCTTTTGCAGATGCCCCCCCTCCCTATTTTCCCTCCTTTGGATCCCAAATGTGGCAGGTATGCCAGCTTAACCAATATTCTAGCTTTTTCTCCCCTGGTAATTCCCCATATTAAATAATCAGTTTAACATGAAAATAATTTAGGAGAATTAGATATTAGTTATTATGATAGCTTCAAGGACTTGTACACTATAGGTGTTGTAGAATCTCAAGACATTTTAGCTACTGCAAGTAGAGTAGGTGCTTTCAAGCTTAGTGTCATCGGGCATGTAATAGCATTCACACCCCACTCAAAGGTGGTCGAGCGACATTATCTTATGCACCCCCATTTGGACGATCACTATCAAATTTAGCCTCCCTCCTGTGACTTCCTTTTTGGTGTGGTTTCCCCCTTTGTATATATCTCCCTAGCCTACTTGTAATGGTAAGCACTTTTCCGAGCCTCAAGCTACTTGCCTTTTTGTGTGGCTTCCATGTTCTCCCTCTTTTGGACTATCTTTGACATTAACATGATCGAAATATATCTATAGCTTGTTTCATGCAACTCTCTCTCTCTCTCTCAATTTTGGTCACACAATCTGTAAATAAATCAAAGTAAACATTGTCTAAGCCACTTCCATGTGTTTTGTCCCCTGTACTTACTAAGTTTGCAAATATCTACTTGCAAGCTGAGTTTGAAGTTTGGTCTTTCTTTTGTAGTTTCTTCTTTGGTATAGCATCTCGTTTGTGTATATCCACACAAGCTCCTTATTTTTTGCTCAATCTTTGAGAACATTGCACATGAAATAGATCCATAGCTTACTGTGTGTAACTCTCTCTCTCTCTCTCTCTTAATAATTTTGATGATCAAGGTGTATTTGAATCAAATGGATTGTTGTTGAGGTGCAATAGTCACCTACATCTCCTAACTTCCTATTTGGCTGGTAGTTTGGCATTTCTTTCAAAGCACTTTTCCCAGTGTACCACCCTACTCTATATATGGCTATTCAGGCTCCAAATTCATTAAGCGCACTGTGAACAACAATCTTATAGAATTTGTATCTAGCTTGGATTACATTAGGTGCCGCTAGCTTAGCTACATCTTGTCTTGAGAACAATTTGCACCTTTGGATCTTCTTCTTGGCTTTGCCTTGAGATTCCATATTCTCTCTTTTTTTGTGTACCTTTGCATATGCTATGCATGAAATACATTTGTAGCTTGGCTCCTCTACACCATCTTCATGTGGCATTTAATTTCATTTAAACCACTCTTTTTGCTCTTTTTGGTATGCTCCCCTCTCTTTTTTTTGTTTTCCAAATCACGCTTGAATCAAAGTGAGAATTCTCCGAGTGCACTTAGTACTTTCACATACCATTTACTTCACCCCTTATTTGCCTACAATTCCGGATCAATCATGTCAGCATCACAAGAACCAATTGACACTTCATTCAATATGGCCAGCTTGGGCACAAGCTTCTTGCAAAACTCTTCCACCAACACAAATATTTTTAGTGCCTTGTACTCAATGGCACAAACCACAATCCCTTTCAAAAACTTCAAAGAAAACTTGGTTGATGAATTGTTCTCAAGCTATAAGTTTCATTTTGGCTTCAAATATAATGTGGATAGGTTCATTGGAGCACAATGTACAACCGGAGACAAAGATAAGTTAGCCATAGAAAAATTGTTTGACACCACATCTACCTCTTAGTTTTAGACCATGGAAGTCATCAAAGTCTTTGCATGGATAATCCATAACCAAATAGGGGCTAAAATTCACAATCTAGTCACTGCCCAAATGAAGCTTTCAACCAAAGGAAACCTAATTGAACCACTCCATTGCCAAAGACTTGTGGTTCTCATTGAGCCTACTGGTCAGCAGTATTTTCCAAAATCAATGCCCAAACCACGTAGTCCGTGTGTTAGATGGACTATGGATAATACCAAGGATTTATTATTTACGTGATCACTCAAAAATTTTACATGATCACAAAGCGTTAATTAATGTTAGCAACCATATAAATTGGAGTGTTTCAAATTTGGTTTCTTTCCCCTTCATCCAATAGTATAAATGCATGACTTTGTCAACGTTAACAAAAGATTCACCTTACCAATTAGATGTTCACTCTAGCGAATTCTAAATCCCTGGAGAATTACTAAATACCTTCAAACCAACCCATCGTCGAGCCATGCAACAACTACAATAACCACAAAAATCAAGAGAATTAAGCATAGATTAAAGTACAATGTCGCAAGCGACAAAACTAAAAAATATATAAACAAGCATGTGGCCTTGTACATTAAAAAGAGCAATGACACACCTACTTTCACATGCCATAAATGTGCCCATTTTCTATTTTGCTCATAGCTAGTAAAGATGTTGTGTGAACAACAAAACCTTAGCTGCAAGAAACATAAAAGGCATGCATCACTTTTCATTTTTTTCCCTTATGCTAAGACGTGAAAATAGAGAATATGGCATTCGCGCACTTGAACATAGCTGGCCTGAACAATCCCTTGCCTGAGGTGTTAGCATTGAATCTAATTGAAGCACAATTAGTTGCAATACAAATCCCTTTTGGAAAAAATTGTAAACTTACTCTTGATGGGCAATATGGCTTAAGTGGTAGTGTTGTGAATGTAGCAAACCTTGAGAAAAAACACCAAGCTTTGCCTTGCTTTTTGAATGACGAAGCGTCAATCTTGGTTGGAATAAAATTCAAACTTGAATACAAGCATTCATATTTGAGTGGTGTAGTGCGCCCTTTGCCGACCATTAAAGCGACTCAAAAATTGCTTGGTGCATCATTGTACAAAAGGGAAAAATATGCTTGAATGCGTCTTGGTTAGCCCACATTACAAGCCTCCAAGACATGGCAACACCAATAACCATGGAGAATACAAACATTGATGGAGATGAGCACACCGACGTGATGATCCATAGCATAACCACAGCCACTCAAAGTCGCGGACTTCAACGACAAAATTGTCTACCTAGCACCAAACGAGGGTAATAGTCCATTGGGCCTCTTTAAAGATGAATATTGTGAAGAATTAGCATTTCCAAATATTTTCTTTGGTGAACCAAGGAAATACCATGAGCACATTCCTTTTAAATACCAAAAAATTGCAAAATGGGAGCTCATGCATAAAGACAGACGCTTTGCTCTTCACATAGAGAACCTATTTGTTAGGACAAGGGCAAGGCCAGGGAGTCATGGAATGGACTAGGCAATGCTGAAAGGGAATCCAATTAGGGCAAAGGTCTAGGAGCATTGCCTATATAGTGGGAGGTTGGGAGGTGGATTCTAGGCTCTAGTCACCCCTAGGCTTTACACTGGTATCAAGAGCAAGGTTTTATTCTAGGCGAGAGGGGTGGGTCGTGGACCACTACTTTTGTTAGGCATGCACATGCAAGCTTTGAGGAAAAGGGAGTTGAAGGCGAGCATGGCCACCTCCTAAGCCGCAGAGAAAATGCACCTATCGAGCGTGTGCAACCGATCTTGGCTGAGGGAGGGAGCAGAGCTCGACCTCCACCCTTGCGAGCGCTCTTGAGCTCATCCGGTGCGTGCTGCCCCTTTGAGAAATTCACGCTTCTTTAGCAACCCTAGTGGAGCACCTCACGGAGTGTACGATCTTCTTCGACGAGCCAAGGCGGCCTACAGTGCCATCGCCATAAACACGAGATTCGTTCTCACATAGGACTTGCCCTAAGGTCCAAAAGTAGACCTTTTTTTTTGTCTACGGGGGCATGCCCGCCCGGCATGCAAAGGATACCCCCGAAGCACGCTGTCGACCTCACTTGAGGGTGCCACCAAGACGAAGGCACTCCAAAAGGGAATCCGTTTAATGCAGACAAGATTAAACTGCAAAAAAATTTGTCCAGAATCAATAAATACCTTGAAACCTTAAGTCGACTCCACCAAAGCCTCTCGGTACCCTTGAATAGGTGAATTAACAAGCTTGGACTACCAACCAAATTACCGGTCGCTTCAAGCTTGGAACACAAACGTAATTAGCATGGCTAATTACCTATTGTGGTGCATCATACAATGACGGGATTATTTTTCGACTCTAGGTATTTTTCCCTCTATTTCTTCCACTGCACAATGTTGCCATGGATTTAGATATCAATATGAATTTTGATTTCGAGCATCATACGCCTGATCCTGTCTGTGATGGCTCGCAGTGTCATGCCGTGGCACGTGCATAATGTGAAACTAAATTATCTACCTCACTCTCAATGATTTTGCTATGTGGGACCAAATGCTATTATGTACATAGTGTGATATATGCGAAAATAGATGCCACAGTTACAGCTCTGTATATACCTTGCGGGGACAGCGAGGCCCTTGATGTGTCACTATGGCATGATTTTTCACATAAATATATGCCTATGTTTCTTTAGAAATGTACAAATGTCAAGTGTATCAAAGTGGCATGCTCATTTTGCCTAGAAAGTTCAATGCGGGCGATCTCGGCCAAAAATAGTAGGTTTCATGCACGGACAGAAGAGATGCATCCAAAGTGCTTGCCAAGTGGTAAAATGAGTTTCAAGATGAAATTTAATCCCAATGGGATTTTTCCACAATTTTAGGGATTTTTCCCAGCTCGTTTGGGCTTTTTACGGGCAAAAAAGGCCATTTTTGGGCTTAAATGACCAAAAATGGTAAAACAAGACCCAAAACTGGTAAAAAATGGCTCAAAATTCCACATCACTCACGCTTCCGTGACTATGAGGAGTGACATAGCATTTTAGAACATCAATATCAGCACTACAAACTCCTCTCTGAAGGGGGACAAAGCCCGCACCTAAGGTATGCTAGTGCAGTCCCGTGCTGTTTCAACCCTGTATTTGAGGTTGTGAGGCCACCAATTAGGGTTTCCCCTCTTCAAATAACCACTTGGTAATGAATAATGAAGTTTTTAAGCTTCCATTAAATGGCCACGACGAAGAATTGAAGCGTTTGTGTAGGGTTTTTATCAGGGCGAAAGAGCACTGGAACTGTGTAATTGGCAGTGAGGCTACACCAAATCATCACACACACATGAGTTTTGAGTTGATCTTGGTTCTTTTTCAAAGAGAATCTTTAATGGCTGGAGTTTTTTTCTTTTTTTAGTGTGTTTTTTGGCTTCAAATCATCTAGGCCTTGCTTGATTTTTCTTCGAACTCTCATAGTCAGAGGCCCGGCGCTTTCCTAGCCGCACTCTGCACTTCTTGACATAAGTTTGGTGAACCTGATGCGAAGTAGGCTAGGGTGAGGGTTCAAAAGCTTCATTGAAGGTCTCAAACCAAAGCTTTAAAGCTATGGAGCAACAAGAGCAACAGGGGGTTCGATTTGATCCTGTCACAATGCAAATGTTTCAAGCTTTTGCGGTGTTTATGCAGCAGCAGCAAGCTGCGGAAAGGAGGGATCTTTCCTCAAGTAAAGTGCTTCAATCTGTGGTGAAGAAAATGGACCAATTTAAAAGTAAATATGTAACAAAGTATCTTTGTGGTTATGTAAAGGAGATGGAGCTTCATCAAGTGCCCGAAGCAGAGATGGTGCAAAGTTTTGAACTAGCGGTGGTTCCCGAGATCATAGAGCATGTAAGGGCAATTATAAATGAGCATGGGGCAGCTTGGGAAGCATTCAAATTAACCTTGAAATAAGAGTATTTCATGGAAGACTCCGAAAGGGTGACAAAGAGGACTTTTCTAGAGTGGGTAGTTTGGCCAAAAGAGGGACTTTCGCCTACCGAGCTGCTAAGGGAATTTGAACGCCGCTATGATCAACTTTCAAGGATTGAGAAGGCTACCCTAAACTTAGAGAAGACAGATCTCTTTTTGTAAGTTGCAAGAAAAGAGATTCAAGAGAAGTTAGAGTTACTGCTTGAGGATAAGGATGCGGAACATGGCTTAAAGACTAATTAGAATGAGGTCGAAGATGCAATTTCACTGCTAGCCAAGTTACAACGAAGAAGAGACAGGATGATCGTCAACCCTATTCAAGTCTCAAGTGTTCCCAAGAGTCCTATGAAGCCTGTGATTGTGGTTTCAAAGAGTGACAAATCCATCCTCGATGATATTGTTAAGGGACTGCAAGAATTGAAGTTAAAGCTTACAAGGCTAGAAGAGAAGGGGAAACCATCAGGCCAATCTACAGTGCAATGACCTCGAAGCAAAGAAGGTTTTGTAAACAGGTGCATATGGTGTGATAATACTGACCATGGAAGTAGGGATTGTGAAAGTTTCAAAGATGCATTGACAAAGGAGCTTGTTTTCTTTAAAGATGGCAGAATTCACTTAAGTGAAACAGGTAATCTCTTGGGTACAAACTTGGCAAAGGTGGAATGAAGAAGCTAGTGGAGGACATGGCTACTAGCCATGCAATCTCAATGGTTGAGGTAGCCGCATATGGGCTGAAGGTGGAGCCTATAAAGCAAAAAGGAGTCAAGGCTGGAGAAAAAGCATCTAATGGGATTGGAGAACTGTGGCCATGGGCAATAGAGTCTGCTGTGAAAGGTAAAATGACTTAATAAGTTTTACATAAAGCTGGAGAATGCATTCAGCTAGAAACATGTTAGAATGACCCTGTTGACTCTTTGTCAGTGCATGCATACATTGCCAAATGTCAAGCCAATGAGGCCGTTGTCAAAGAGAAACGTAGGCGTGAGAATGGGGATGAAGGGCCTTCAAAAACGGTGTCAGCAGTTTTCTGGAGCAAGGGATTGCGCATATGTACATATACATGCATGGTGCATCAAATAAAGGATTGCCCATTTTCCTTAGCCAGGTGGTTATGTGGGGCCCACATGTGTACAGGTAGGACAGGGTGTACATAGTGCATCAATTTTCACTATTACCAGTACCACTGTGTTTTTTCTACAATAAGGAGGAGTTGGTAGCACGTAAAACTTCTCAAGGAAGCTATCCGCGGGCCGACGACGTGAGGTCAGCAGGTGCGTCAGATGGCATCTAGTGGCGTCAGGAGGGCGAACGAGGTCAATATTTGCACGCAGATGAGGACGGACACAACGTGGGTGTTTTCTGGTGAGAGTTATGCAGAAAGGTCATCATTAGGACCACTTTTTGGGGCCACTTCACGTGGTGGCGAGATGCATTATTGGAAAAAAGCAGAGTGCCAGGTGTGCGAATGATGCAAAAAGGTGACAACTATGCACTGCGAGGTCAACTTTTGGCCTGTTCGGGGTCCGTTTGAGGTCATCTAAAAGGCCAAGGGTGCCCAACTAATAAAGATAAGTGTGGGAACTGAAAAACAAGAGAGAAGACCAGAAAAAACGTGGAGAAGAGAGGAGGAACAGCCGTAGGTGTGTTTTTGCCCATTTTGGAGCCTGTTTTGGCCCTAAACTGCTCATCCGAGGTCGGATTTGAGCACTTTGACATTGTAGACTGGGGTTTTGGGCCGTTCCGGACGCAATGGCGCTGTCCATTTTGCCAAATTCCTCACTCTTTTCCTGCTGTTTTTCTGTGTAAGTTTCTCCTATGAGCGAAGTTTCTGCTCTAGTTTGTGATTGTATTTGGCTTATTTTCCCTATATTGTGTGAGCTATTTGCCCCATTGGTGTTGGCCCAAGCTCAATTGTATCTAAACATCAGAAATTCTCCTCTTTTGAGCTGAGTTTTTTGGGTGTGTGTGTGTGTGTGTCTCTGTGTGGAGTGGGCAAGTGGATAATCTCTCCTCTCACTCCATAGGTGTGTTTCCTGTCTCGGCCAGGTGTGTTGTGTAAGCCGAGTGGTGCCCCCTAGTGTGTGTGTGTATCTTCCCAAGAGTGTGTGTCGGGTCGTTATAGAGGCGCTGTGTGTGTTTTCATCCTGCTCACATTCTTTTGGTGCCCCCACTGAGGATCTTCTTCGAGTACCTTCTACTTCGAGCTTTGAGCTTCGGGATTGCAGATTACAGGTTGCAGATTACAGGTTACAGGTTACAGGTACGGGTACAGGTGATTCACACAGGTACAGGTAACTGGAGTACAGTGATATACTAGCAGTGATGTCACTTGCAGTTGTTGTGGGAATGCATCACTTGGCACCTGTTTGAGCGCATTGTCTGCTGGATTGTACGTTACTTGTGGAAACTGCCATTGTACGCATTTGTGGAGCCATACTTGGTTGTATTTGGCAGTCCCAGCCATTTTTGAGACTTGGTCTGGAAGATAGTCATTTCTGAGACTTGACTATACGCGATTTGCATTAGCCTTCGTGTGAGGGTCGATAGTGTGAGGTTTTTATTGAGCTGGGGGATTCTCAAATGTGGAGATCCTTTCGGTGATACAGGTAGCTGGAGCACCCTTTTCGTGACCTCGCCATAGGCTATGTACTAGTGAGTCCTACTTGATGCTCGGGTTCTATTGTTGACAGTTTATGCATACATAGACAGTCTATATTTTGGGTTCCTACTGCTCTACTTCTGGGGAAACTCTGTCGAAATTTTCCCAAGTTATGATGGCTGGTTTTTTGGTATTTTGAGCCATTTATGCTGTTATGCTGCTGAAATTTGGGCAAAAATCAGAGGATAAGTCAGGTGTGCCTTCTTGGGAGCTTCATGGTTGGCTTTAATGGATGATCAAAATGGCCCTCATTTCACTCCTTTTCATTTAACTCAAAGGATTCAGATTAATGTTCATGTGTCCAGGAAGATCTTTTTCCAGCAGCGCATAGTCTTTATGTTTGGGCCAAGAAGGTTACGAGAGATCTTGGAATGTCCTTTGCCTGTTGTAATTCCGATGATCAACTATGAAAACTCATTTGATGTGCATGTGTTTGTTCTCATCTAAACCTGAGCTCCATTGAAGTTTCTGGGGATTGGGTAGTGAAAAGTTTTGGGTTCTTGCACGTGTGTTTGAAGGGGTTCTCTAGCCATGGCTTTCTCTTATCCGGAGTTTCATGGAAGAAGTGATGAAGATGTGGAGGACTTTCTGGAAAAGATGGAGGTTGCCTGCATTAGCAACCAGATTCATGACCCTACGCAAATGTTACGCCTTCTCCAAATTTGTTTGAAGAGTGATGCACGAGTTTGGTCCAAGGCATTTGAAGAGGAGTTGCGTGCAGCAGATCCATCTATAAGATTGAGTTGGGACAATCTAAGGCATGGATTGGAAGTGGAGTTTGTGAAGATAGAAGATCCTGACAAAGTGTGGCAAGAAGTACAAGGTTTGGTGCAGAAGGAAGGTGAGCCAGTAGATGCGTGCATACGTAAGTTTTCATTGGCATGGGAGCGAATGTGCAAGGCTTAAGCACCACAGGTACCCCCACCTGACATGATGAAGAAGGACAGGTTCTTGGCTGGTCTTTGGGAGAATATACGTTGGAGAGTGGAGCTAAAGAATCCTAGGACATATGAGGATGCACTAGAGGTAGCAAGGAACAAAGAGTGGAAGCTAAGGAAAATGAGCCAGTTAGGGGTGGAGTCTTTGCCAATGAGGTCTGAATTTCAGCCTATAGAGTCTTTACAAGGGCGCATGTCAGGAGTTCATCATGAACCAGTGGTTCCTGTTACTACTCAGGTTATGCCAGCAGTGGTCACTACAGCAGTGCAAGATGATGGGCTAAGGCAAGACATGAGGCAAATGGTAGATTTGATGAAGAATCTCAGCCTAGACATGCTAGGTCAAGTGGGAAATAATCGAGGTCGAGGGAGGTTTGCAAATCAGCCAGGAGGTGAAGAAAGGCCTAGGAATGGTGTTGGACAAAGCAATGGTAGGTTTTGGAGGCAGACGCCCACATGTTATAATTGTGGAGAGTTGGGTCACATCAGCCCGCAATGTGATAAGCCACCAAGGATGGGGGGGGACATGTATCCATTGCCAAGACAGGTGCTAACCAGGTCAAATGATTATGGCATCGAAATCAAGGGAGACGAAGGAACCAGTGGACTGACCCAGGAGGAAAAAGGGAAGACAAAAGTGCTAAGTGTAGTCACCTTGGAGAAGGCATCAAAGCTAGAGGATACATTAGTGATGCCTATTGGGAAGAGGACCACAGAGGAAAAGGAAGGAAGAAGTGCCCCAGGTCCTAGTAAGAAGAAAGGAAAGAGCCTTGAAGGCGAGGATGTCAAGGCCAAGAGGAAAAGGAGAGCTCGTCGAAAGTTTCATGTTTCAGATTTTCCACTAGGAGATGGGCAATTAAGCTATGACTTGAAGGAGGATCTGACGAGCAGGAAGGCAGATGTTACTTTTGGGCAGCTTATAGAGATGGTGCCTAAGCTAAAGCGACAGTGGAAGAGGATGGTTAACCCAATGGAGAAAGAGCCAGAGAGGGGTTCAGTAAAAGTGTTGGCAATGGATGAGCTACCAGACATTTGTCCAATAGTAGATGTGTGGCATAAAAGGAAAAATTTGGGACAAGGTTATGTGGATGGCGGAGCCCAAATATGCGTCATAACACACTCATGCGTTGAGAAGATGGGTCTCACAGTGGCTGGGGTGTCAGGTTTTCGGATCAGATTGGCAAACCATCAAAAAGTAAAATGCTTGGGTGTTGTAAAGAGCTTAGAAGTGGAGGCATATGATGCAAAGGCAGTGGTTGATTTTCATGTGATGCCAGCAGGGTTGGGAGCATATCCTATTATATTGGGCAGACCATGGTTACGTGCAGTGGGAGCTGTTCAAGATTGGCGACATGGTACGATTAGCCTCTATGGAAAGACAGGTACCAAGAAGCTTTATAATATGGACACAAGGAAACGATTAGAGGAGCTTTATGAAGATGAGGATGAGTCTAGTGATGAAGACTCTTCCACGGTGACAGATGAGGACAGTGATAGCACTACCAGTAGTGATGAGGATGCTGATGTTGCATTTCTTTTGATGGATAAAGAAATCCAGGAGTGTGGTTTAGTCGCATTTGCGAAGGAAGTTGAAGATGAAAGTGAAGGGCCTTATGAAGTGATTGAAGGGCTGATGCAAACCAAAGTTGAGTTGTCAAAGAAGCAGGAATTAATGACGCAAATGATTAGTGGAGACCTCTCAGCTATGGAGAAGGATATATATTTGCATATGCTGGCTAGTTTTCCTGATTTGTTCATTACTTCATATGAAGAGATCAGAGGGTTCAAGGGTGAAGATATGCATATAGAGCTAAAAGAAGGTGCTAAGCCAGTGTGGCAAAGGCTAAGAAGGATGGGTCAAGAGAAAATGGAAGCCTTGCGGGTAGAGGTGGACAAGTTATTGAAGGCAGAGTTCATAGTTCCAGTGGAGACCACAAAATGGGTGAGTCCAGTTGTAGTCAGTCCAAAGAAGGATGGGAAGTGGAGAATCTGTGTGGATTTTAAACCCTTAAACGCAGCCACTAAGAAGAACCCATATCCTCTTCCATTCATCGATCAGATCTTGGATTCAGTGGCAGGTTATGAGAGGTACAGTGTGTGATGGTTTTTCAGGCTATTTTCAATTGAAGATTGCTCTTAAAGACCGCACAAAGACAACTTTCATTACGCCATGGGGCTGCTATTGCTACACAGTATTGCCATTTGGGTTGTCAAATGGACCTTCCTTCTATCAAGAGAGAGCAAATTGGGTGTTGGAACCATTCATTGGTAGTTGTGTTAAAGCTTTTATGGATGACTTCTGTGTCTATAGCAGTAGGGCTAAACACCATGAGAAGCTGCAGATGGTATTGGCTCGATATGATAAATGTGGAGGACAACTAAATCCAAAGAAATGTCATCTAGCACAGCCAAGGGTGAAGTTATTGGGCCATATGGTGTCAAAAAATGGCATTGAGGCTGATCCAGATAAGATGAAGTCTATTATTCTTCTTCCATCACATATGAGTACGAAGCAATTGGAAACCTTTATACACAAAGTGAAGTACATGGCACGGCTTATTCCATTGTCTTCGGAGCTTCTTTATCCATTACAGCAAGTGGCAAAGCATGATCCATTGCAATGGGATGACAAGTGTGAAGAAGTGTTTCAAGAGGTGAAAGAGGTGTTAGGGGGGTTGTCAGCCATGCAGGCTCCTGATTGGGAGAAAGTTTTTTATGTAAATCCATCAGTAGGGGATGATGCCATTGGAGCCATGCTATTGCAAAAGGGGAAGGGCAGCCATTATATGAGGTCAGTGTATTGTGCAAGCCGAGTGAAGTTGATAGCGGAGAGAAAGTTATCGGAAGTAGAGCTAGTGATGGCCGGTGTAATATTTGCTTGTCGACGATTTCGTCATTACTTGCTACCACGGCCTTTTGTTTTCTTGACGAGTTATGCCTTTTTGCCACAGTTAATTAATGGTACTGTAATGGAATTTGCCTATTCAATTTGAGAATAGCGGAATTTAATGAGAGTACTTTCAAGAAATGATTCTGTGAGCATAGCGGGTATACATAATTGAAGATAGCAACATAATCATAGCAATTAGTTAACTTGGCATAGACAATACTTTTGCAAGAGAGAGAGTTTAGAGAACATGACAACAATTGAGGACCGGATTTATGTGGAGCCGGTCCCCCCTCCAATAGGCATTTGTATTATGATTTCTCCCATGAAGAGAGACTTGTTACAATACAGTCTTTGTGTTCCTTGTGACCTAGGTGATGCCATGAAGATGGAAGGATTCATGCACCACAAACATAACATAAACTTGAAGAAAGCTTTAACTATCCCAAGCCTCAGTCCCAAGACCTCAAACACCTTCGAAGGTGGAGAGAGCTAGCAGGGAATGAGGGTAGGGAAGAGGAAGAAGAAACATTTCGTAGGAGAAAGAATTAGTTCCTCACTTATCATACTCTTGTTGCTAGCATACATAATAGCATAATAATCAAGAAGAAGGAGATGGCAAGCTTAAGCATTGAAGCATGGCTCTTGGTTGGATTTGCACTCCATAGCCAAGAGTGTTGGTGTAGGCTCTCAACCTCTACTTGCTTGGAGAGGGAGCTCTTGCACTTTGCATATCACACAATGAGAGTGCTTGTGAGTGTGTGTGGGTGAGTATACCCCCTAGGCACCCCCCTAGCTTGCTTGGGTCGACCCCCCCTTGTATCTCATGCCTGAAGCTCATTGGACCCCTCCAGGCCTAGCCAATCACAAGCAAGAGCCATTACAAGCAACATGGGTAGCCTTGGGACAAGTGTCCCCCTTTCCCCTTTGAGAGAGAGGACTTGATAAATGCTAAAACAATTAGATAATTCATGTAATTTATCATTGGACCCCTTTGAAGCCTAGCCAATAGGCTTCAAGCAACCCATGAAGGTAACATGGGTAGGGGCCTGACATGTGTCCTTGCTGCCTCTTCAAGATGGGCTTCCCTTGTGTGTGTGAGTGGGTGTTCTCTCTCTAGGCCCTAGGAAAAGGGCTCGCCCCCCCTCTTGTAGGAATGCTTTTGACTTTTAGGTGATCAAGCACCTTACTCACCAAGCATGACAAAGCACTTGAACTAGGGGGGGTTCCCACAAGCATCTCAGGCAAGCTTCTCAAGGCACCTCAAGTACTTTAATCATGCAGCAAGTCAAGCACCTCAAGCATGGAGCCAGTCAAGCACCTCAAGCATCTTAATCAAGCACCTCAAGCATGAAAAACACCTCAAGCATGACAAGCACCTCAAGCAGGACAAGCACCTCGAGCTTGGGCCGGGTTCCCACCTCAAGCTCAGCCCTAGCTTACTTAAGGTCAAAAGGACTTTTACACACATTTATTGGAGGTCTTCAATGAAGCTAACCCTAAGATCTTATGCTCCATTGGTTAGCCTTGCTCTTTGATAGACCATCTCCATTTTGGGCCCCTTTACATTGGCCCCGTGTTGAGATAGATCTAAAAGCACATACCTATATCTTAACACTTGTTCCCCTTTATTCTCCCACATTAAGTGATCAATTTAATATGAGAAAATCATTTGGGTTAGTTAGATATTAGATTTTATGACAGGTACTAACATGTCAAATGTGGTGAAGAAATGGGTAATTGAGCTGCAAGAGTTTGAGTTCTCTTTTCTAGTGGAAGATAGTACAAGGGCTACCCTAGCTGATTTGTTGACCTACAAGGAGAATCCCCTTATTGTTAAGGAAGAGGTGGTGAGAAAGGTAGTTGAAGAAGTGCCACAGATCAGCAATGCACATGTGTTGTTCTTTGATGGTTCATACAGAAAGAGCCATGATGCAGCTTCAGGGGGTATAGCACTTTATGATCCAGAGGGGAAGCTAGTATGCAAGAGAGGGTTCAAATTGGATGCGCATAGTAACAATGAGGCTGAATATTCTACATTGGAAGCCGGATTACACATTTGTTTGAAGCATGGGGCTCGAAGGTTGAGCATAAAAGGTGATGCCTTGTTAGTGGTGAAGCAAGTGCTGGGTGTGTGGAAGAGCAAGAACACCTCATTGAAGGAAATGTGCTTCAGAATTAAAGGCGTGTTAAAAAAGTTTGAAGCATGGAGCATCAGACACATTGAACGTGCTCTAAATGGAGAGGCACATGAAGCAGCTCAAGGCATGATTGGGGAGCTATTCGTGTTGAGGACCAATTTACCTCTTTATCATGGCCGGGAAAGTTTGGCTCAAGAAGAGGAGTTTTTGCTAACAGGAATCATTCCAAAGGAGATTCAGAAGTCTAAGAAATATGGCTTTGTGCGTAGAGCATACAGGTACAAATTGATTGGTGATGTCTTATACATGAAAGGGGCTGATCTCGTGTTGAGACGTGTACCTTGGCGGGAGGAGCTTTACAGAGTGCTGGAAGAGAATCATGAAGGTGCATGTGGTGGCCATTTTGCTCTAAAGATCACCTTGCATAAGATTTTGCAAGAGGGGTATGTATGGCCTAGTTTGCACAAGGATGTTCACCATTGGTGTAGGTCTTGCAATAGGTGTCAAGCATTTGGGAAGAGAGTGTTGAAGCCAGAGCTACGAAAAACCATTATGGCGTTTGATGTGTTTGAAAAGTGGGGGATTGATGCAATAGGCCCGTTACCTATCACAAGCAGGGGCAAAAGCTATATCTTGACGGCAGTGGACTATCTCTCTAGATGGGCAGAGGCTATAGCAGTAAAACAGATCACTGGAAAGGATGTGGCAAAATTTGTGTATGATAAAATATGTTGCAAGTTTGGGGTGCCATTAGAGCTACTTTCACATAAGGGGTTAGGATTTAGAGCTAAACTGCTAGACTTCTTATGCACAAAGATGAAGATTGGGCACCAGCATACCACTCCTTATTACCCGCAGTGTAATGGCTTAAATGAAAGATTCAATGGTGAGTTGGTACAAATTCTTTCTAAAGTGACAGAGCACCAAGGAAAGAATTGGGATTTTCAAAGAGACCTTTCCAGAAATTACTGGTCATTCTAGGATCTCTATCTGACACGATGGATGTGGGTAATCCATGGTGTTTGAAAATCTGAGATATGAAGAGAGTTGCCGTTTGATGTGCCTTAATAGTCTTTTTGACAGGAATAAAATGTGCTTGCTTGCTAAACCTGTCGACTATTGTCCATATTCCTGTATTCCCATGGATAGACTTGGGTAATCCAAAGATGAAATCCATGGATATACTCTCCCATGGTGAATTTGGAATAGGCAATGGCTGGAGTAATCCAGGTTGCTTCCCTCTATCATACTTGGTCTTTTGGCATACTACACATTTTGAAACATACTCTTGTATGTCCACTTTCATGGTAGGCCAATAGAAATACGTCTCTACTCCTCGGAGAGTAGGTTGAATACCTCTATGCCCTGCATATGGAGGAGCATGGGATTCATACATAACCTTCTCACGAAGGGAATGGGTAACACATAGCCTATTGCCGTGGAGAAGATAACCATCCTGCAAGGTGACTGGTTCCTCTTTCTTCCCCAAAGCAAGGGCTGACATTATGTCTCTAAAGTGAGGGTCAGTAGCATACTCATCTATCATAGAGGATAGATCATTGTGAGTAGCTATAGACACCGCATTAACTTTTGGTCGTCGTGAAAGTGCATCGGCAACTTGATTGTGCTTACCAGCTATGTGAGCAATATGGAAATTAAATTGCGAAAGAAAATTTTCCCACCTCATTTGTTTGTCGAAAAGCTTGGTTTGCGTCATGAAATACTTGAGACTTTGGTGGTCGGTTCGTAGGATAAATGGAGTCCCCAATAGGTAGTGCTTCCATGTGTCTAGGGCATGTAGAGCAGCTAAAAGCTCTTTCTCATAAATGCCCAAGACTCGTTCATCACCATTGAGCCTTTGGCTCTCATATGCTATGGCATGCCCTTCTTGAAGCAAAACCGCTCCAAGTCAATCACCACAAGCATCACATTGGACCTCAAATGGCTTTGAGAGATCCGGAAGCACGAGGACTGGTTGGGAAGTAAGCTTCTCTTTGAGTTTTTCAAAAGCATTTTGCTCCTTAGCAGTCCATACAAACTTAACGTTCTTCTTGGTTAAGTCGTGTAGTGGTCCTGCTACTTGAGAGAATTTTGCTATGAAGCGTCTATAGTATGCACACATACCAATAAAGCTTCTTAGCTCATGTAGATTCCTTGGGTTAGGCCATGATTTTATTACCTCTAACTTTGATGGATCCATACGAATACCATCGTGAGAGATAATATGGCCTAGATATTGAATCTCTTGAAGGAAGAATTCACTTTTCTTTTGGTTGAGAAAAAGTTTGTTCTCCCTCAAGGCTTGAAAAATCACTTGGAGATGTTGCTTATGTTCCTCCAAAGACTTGGAGTAGATGATGATATCATCGAAGAACACTCTAGTGAATTTTCGATATGGTCTAAAAATTTTCTCCATCAAACGATTGAACGTAGCTGGTGCATTAGTCAAGCCAAAAGGCATGACTAGATATTCATAAAGACCAAATGTTGTGCGAAACGCGGTCTTTAAGATATCGTCATCCACTATCCTTATTTGATGATAGCCACTCTTAAGGTCAATCCTACTGAAGTAGGTAGCGCCTTGTAGCTTATCAAACAGATCTTCTACCCGAGGTACGGGAAATCTGTTTTTGATAGTGATATGGTTTAGTGCCCGATAGTCCACACACATACGGTATGTACCATCTTTCTTTTGCACTAAAAGGACTGGAGAACTAGGCCTCACCATCCCTTTGTCTACCAGCTCTTGTACTTGCCTCATGATCTCCTCTTGTTGAGCTTGTGAGACTCGATATGGAGGTTTGTTAGGCGGTGAGCTTCCTGGAAGGAGCTCAATACGATGGTCATCATCCCCTCGTTTTGGAGGTAGGTCCATAGGGATATCATCGATGAACACATCTTGGAATCCTTTTAGAAAAGTAGACAAGTCTAACTCTTCTTGATTCCTATCATTTTCATTTGATGAAGCATTATTAGCTTTTAGAGACTATTTGACATAAATCATGTACGCAGAAACTGAGCTCTTCATTGATTTATCAAAAGAAAGAGGATTTACAAGTGGAATAGTGCGACCACGCTCACTAGCATCTATATACATGTTCTTTCCCCTGTAGGTGAAGTAAATTCTCCTTTCAGGGAACTTCATGTTGGCAGCCATGCGATCAAACCATGGTGCCCCTAGGATAACATCCTGATGTTGGAGAGGAGAGATGAAGAAGTCTTCTTTGTCGACATAGCTTTGGACATGAAGCCTCAACTTCCCAATCAAGGGAGTAACGGAGGCTTGTTGTCCCTTGAAAGCTGCATCAGCTGTTACTATATCTCCCATCTCAAAAGCTTGAATGCCCAACTTGGTGGCCAACTCTATTGATATGAAGTTGAGAGTAGAGCCAGGGTCAAACAAGATGAAGGCATCATGCTCTCACCTTTCCCCAAGCATAGGAGAGTGATGATCCTTTGCAATGAGCATCCTCTTTTGGAGCTTCGATGGTGGAAGCCCTAGGAGTCTCATTGCGAGTATTCTTCTTGGGGCAAGAACGATAGCCATGTCCTTGCTCCCCACACTTGAAACACTTATGGCCCTTGCGAAAAGCTTCAAGCTCTTCAGGAGAGAGTTTGTTTTTACCTTTGTAAACTCCCTTCTCCTTGGACCGATTGTTGTTGTTGTTGTTGGAAGTGCCTTGGGAATTATTTTGAGCATTGGATTTCCCCTTTGCATCATTTTTATCTTTGTTTTCCATGGGCTTGACATTACGTCTAGCCCCTTGATGGAAATTGATGCGTGAAGCAACCATGGTGTGGTGGATTACTTCGGTAATAGTACCGGGCCGTTGAGAGTTGATATATTCGGACATCTCTTCAGGTAATCCCGCACAAAATTGTTGTCTTTGCTCGGCAAAGTCTATCTTTCATGAGAGAGGAGCTTCAAGGCGCGCCATTCGGTAAGAACTTTATCTTTAGTATCGCTTGGAAGAAATTGCTTCATGATGGAAACTCGTAGAGTTTTCCATGTCTTTGGGGCTTCTCCATTGCCACGAAGGCTAGCCCACCATTGACGAGCTGATTTTTGGAAGTGCATAGCTACATGGCGTAGCTTGGAGGACTCTCTGAAGCCCTCGTCCCCAAAGGCCGCATCAAATTGCTGGATGAAGGCCAACACTTTGTCGGTAGCACCAAAGGTGCCATCATAGGTGAGAAAAGAGATACTCTTTCCTCCCTCCTTGAACTTCTTTAGCTTTTGTGACCTTCGCCATGCAGGAAATGATTTGCGATGCCCTCCCCTCTTGTATTCTCTAGGAGAATAGCCATAACTTTCATCGGAAGAGAAGGAAGGTGAAGAAGAAGGAGAAGAGGGTGACCTCTTCCTAGCCCTTTTCTTCCTTTGTTTCCTCTCTTGCCTTTGAGAGTGATGAGGAGAAGGACTATGGGTTGCTCTTTTCCTCTTGGGAGGAGTAGGCGATCCTCTAGACTGCCTTCTTCGTGGAGCCACATCTTCAGAAGAACTTAGACTTTCATTGCTTTCTTTCTCTTTGGATTCCTCCTCTCGAATGGGAGAGAGTCTTCTTTTGGGGGTCTCTTCAAGAGGCCTCCTAAGCTCTCTCTCCTCTTGGAGAGGAAGGGAAATTCCATAGGCACGAAGTTGTTGAGTAACTTCGGCTTGCAAGGTAGGGTTGCCCACAGCTTGTTGCAACCTAGTCACAAGATAATTCACAAACATGGGAGCATCATCATTAGCACCTTCATGTGCAAAATCAAAGCTATCAATGTTCATTCTACTCTCTTGATTATTGTCAGCCATGTTAACAAAATTTTATGCATGTACTTAGTGTATGCTTTGGCAATTCAAAAACTTAGTTGCCACTCCTCTTAGCCTTTGAAAATCGGCTCTTAAGTATCTACACCCACGGCTCAAAGTGGTTAATTATAGAAAGTAGAGTAGGTCTAACATAGCAGAGTTGCCAAGGGCTAGCTCCTTTCGGACTTCTTATGGCTCAATAATGGTAAAGCCGTAGGCAAGTCTAAAAAGACTCCATTATTAAGTCCAAAGCTCCCGAGGTGTGCACCATCCCCCACATAGTGGGCTTAACAAAACCGGTATTAGATCCCAGTTCCACTTACTCTATTATAATTAACAACATCAACCATTTATAGGCTACTTAAGGACCTCTCTTCTTAAGCAAGAAAAGAGAAACCAAATGCTCTGATACCAATGTAATGGAATTTGCCTATTCAATTTGAGAATAGCGGAATTTAATGAGAGTACTTTCAAGAAATGATTTTGTGAGCATAGCGGGTATACATAATTGAAGATAGCAACATAATCATAGCAATTAGTTAACTTGGCATAGACAATACTTTTGCAAGAGAGCGAGTTTAGAGAACATGACAACAATTGAGGACCGGATTTATGTGGAGCCGGTCCCCCCTCCAATAGGCATTTGTATTATGATTTCTCCCATAAAGAGAGACTTGTTACAATACAGTCTTTGTGTTCCTTGTGACCTAGGTGATGCCATGAAGATGGAAGGCTTCATGCACCACAAACATAACATAAACTTGAAGAAAGCTTTAACTATCCCAAGCCTCAGTCCCAAGACCTCAAACACCTTCGAAAGTGGAGAGAGCTAGCAGGGAATGACGGTAGGGAAGAGGAAGAAGAAACATTTCGTAGGAGAAAGAATTAGTTCCTCACTTATCATACTCTTGCTGCTAGCATAGATAATATCATAGTAATGAAGAAGAAGGAGATGGCTAGCTTAAGCATTGAAGCATGGCTCTTGGTTGGATTTGCACTCCATAGCCAAGAGTGTTGGTGTAGGCTCTCAACCTCTACTTGCTTGGAGAGGGAGCTCTTGCACTTTGCATATCACACAATGAGAGTGCTTGTGAGTGTGTGTGGGTGAGTATACCCCCTAGGCACCCCCCTAGCTTGCTTGGGTCGACCCCCCCTTGTAGCTCATGCCTGAAGCTCATTGGACCCCTCCAGGCCTAGCCAATCACAAGCAGGAGCCATTACAAGCAACATGGGTAGCCTTGGGACAAGTGTCCCCCTTTCCCCTTTGAGAGAGAGGACTTGATAAATGCTAAAACAATTAGATAATTCATGTAATTTATCATTGGACCCCTTTGAAGCCTAGCCAATAGGCTTCAAGCAACACATGAAGGTAACATGGATAGGGGCCTGACATGTGTCCTTGCTGCCTCTTCAAGATGGGCTTCCCTTGTGTGTGTGAGTGGGTGTTCTCTCTCTAGGCCCTAGGAAAAGGGCTCGCCCCCCCTCTTGTAGGAATGATTTTTACTTTTAGGTGATCAAGCACCTTACTCACCAAGCATGACAAAGCACTTGAACTAGGGGGGGTTCCCACAAGCATCTCAGGCAAGCTTCTCAAGGCACCTCAAGTACTTTAATCATGCAGCAAGTCAAGCACCTCAAGCATGGAGCCATTCAAGCACCTCAAGCATCTTAATCAAGCACCTCAAGCATGAAAAACACCTCAAGCATGACAAGCACCTCAAGCAGGACAAGCACCTCGAGCTTGGGCCGGGTTCCCACCTCAAGCTCAGCCCTAGCTTACTTAAGGTCAAAAGGACTTTTACACACATTTATTGGAGGTCTTCAATGAAGCTAACCCTAAGGTCTTATGCTCCATTGGTTAGCCTTTCTCTTTGATATACCATCTCCCTTTTGGGCCCCTTTACATTGGCCCCGTGTTGAGATAGATCTAAAAGCACATACCTATATCTTAACACTTGTTCCCGTTTATTCTCCCACATTAAGTGATCAATTTAATATGAGAAAATCATTTGGGTTAGTTAGATATTAGATTTTATGACAGGTACTAACATGTCAAATGTGGTGAAGAAATGGGTAATTGAGCTGCAAGAGTTTGAGTTCTCTTTTCTAGTGGAAGATAGTACAAGGGCTACCCTAGCTGATTTGTTGACCTACAAGGAGAATCCCCTTATTGTTAAGGAAGAGGTGGTGAGAAAGGTAGTTGAAGAAGTGCCACAGATCAGCAATGCACATGTGTTGTTCTTTGATGGTTCATACAGAAAGAGCCATGATGCAGCTTCAGGGGGTATAGCACTTTATGATCCAGAGGGGAAGCTAGTATGCAAGAGAGGGTTCAAATTGGATGCGCATAGTAACAATGAGGCTGAATATTCTACATTGGAAGCCGGATTACACATTTGTTTGAAGCATGGGGCTCGAAGGTTGAGCATAAAAGGTGATGCCTTGTTAGTGGTGAAGCAAGTGCTGGGTGTGTGGAAGAGCAAGAACACCTCATTGAAGGAAATGTGCTTCAGAATTAAAGGCATGTTAAAAAAGTTTGAAGCATGGAGCATCAGACACATTGAACGTGCTCTAAATGGAGAGGCACATGAAGCAGCTCAAGGCATGATTGGGGAGCTATTCGTGTTGAGGACCAATTTACCTCTTTATCATGGCCGGGAAAGTTTGTCTCAAGAAGAGGAGTTTTTGCTAACAGGAATCATTCCAAAGGAGATTCAGAAGTCTAAGAAATATGGCTTTGTGCGTAGAGCATACAGGTACAAATTGATTGGTGATGTCTTATACATGAAAGGGGCTGATCTCGTGTTGAGACGTGTACCTTGGCGGGAGGAGCTTTACAGAGTGTTGGAAGAGAATCATGAAGGTGCATGTGGTGGCCATTTTGCTCTAAAGATCACCTTGCATAAGATTTTGCAAGAGGGGTATGTATGGCCTAGTTTGCACAAGGATGTTCACCATTGGTGTAGGTCTTTCAATAGGTGTCAGGCATTTGGGAAGAGAGTGTTGAAGCCAGAGCTACGAAAAACCATTATGGCGTTTGATGTGTTTGAAAAGTGGGGGATTGATGCAATAGGCCCGTTACCTATCACAAGCAGGGGCAAAAGCTATATCTTGACGGCAGTGGACTATCTCTCTAGATGGGCAGAGGCTAGAGCAGTAAAACAGATCACTGGAAAGGATGTGGCAAAATTTGTGTATGATAAAATATGTTGCAAGTTTGGGGTGCCATTAGAGCTACTTTCACATAAGGGGCCAGGATTTAGAGCTAAACTGCTAGACTTCTTATGCACAAAGATGAAGATTAGGCACCAGCATACCACTCCTTATTACCCGCAGTGTAATGGCTTAAATGAAAGATTCAATGGTGAGTTGGTACAAATTCTTTCTAAAGTGACAGAGCACCAAGGAAAGAATTGGGATTTGGAATTGCCTAGTGCATTATGGGCTTACCGTACTTCGGTGAAGACAGGTACAGGGTTTACTCCATTTCATTTGGTGTACGGAAAGGAAGCACTATTGCCTATAGAGGTAGAGTTGCCTGCGGTCAAGATGTTAGAGAAGTTGCTTGGGCCGCCTAGTGATGCATTCAAAGAGAGGCTCTTGCAGTTACAAGAGGTCCAATTGGATAGGATGAGCGCATTGGAGCATTATGGGCAGATGCAGGATAAGGCTTTGGCAAAGATAAATGAAAAGGTCAAAAGTAAGGGTATCAAGAAGCATGACTTGGTTTTGTGCTACAACAGCAAACTGGACAACACCTTCCAAAAGAAGTTTCAAATTAAGTGGGAAGGCCCTTTCAAGGTAGTGGAGTGTTTCCCGAATGGTACATATCAGTTGGCTAACCTGGATGGGATTTTACATACGTCAAGGGTAAATGGATTGCGTCTTAAGTTGTATCATGCCAAGTTGATGATGGTGGAGCAAGATGAGTTTTCTGAAGAGCGAGTGATGTCTATGAGGGATGAGGAGACCTGTGATGCGGCGAGTCTCATATCTCTCTTTGCTGCTGTTGATCATGAATGATCTAGCAGGCTAGGGGATGGGCAGATTATGTCAGGAGTTTTTTGGAGCAAGGGATTGCGCATATGTACATATACATGCATGGTGCATCAAATAAAGGATTGCCCATTTTCCTTAGCCAGGTGGTTATGTGGGGCCCACATGTGTACAGGTAGGACAGGGTGTACATAGTGCATTGATTTTCACTATTACCAGTACCACTGTGTTTTTTCTACAATAAGGAGGAGTTGGTAGCACGTAAAACTTCTCAAGGAAGCTATCCGCGGGCCGACGACGTGAGGTCAGCAGGTGCGTCAGATGGCATCTAGTGGCATCAGGAGGGCGAACGAGGTCAATATTTGCACGCAGATGAGGACGGACACAACGTGGGTGTTTTCTGGTGAGAGTTATGCAGAAAGGTCATCATTAGGACCACTTTTTGGGGCCACTTCACGTGGTGGCGAGATGCATTATTGGAAAAAAGCAGAGTGCCAGGTGTGCGAATGATGCAAAAAGGTGACAATTATGCACTGCGAGGTCAGTTTTTGGCCTGTTCGGGGTCCGTTTGAGGTCATCTAAAAGTCCAAGGGTGCCCAACTAATAAAGATAAGTGTGGGAACTGAAAAACAAGAGAGAAGACCAGAAAAAACGTGGAGAAGAGAGGAGGAACAGCCGTAGGTGTGTTTTTGCCCATTTTGGAGCCTGTTTTGGCCCTAAACTGCTCATCCGAGGTCGGATTTGAGCACTTTGACATTGTAGACTGGGGTTTTGGGCTGTTCCGGTCGCGATGGCGCTGTCCATTTTGCCAAATTCCTCACTCTTTTCCTGCTGTTTTTCTGTGTAAGTTTCTCCTATGAGCGAAGTTTCTGCTCTAGTTTGTGATTGTATCTGGCTTATTTTCCCTATATTGTGTGAGCTATTTGCCCCATTGGTGTTGGCCCAAGCTCAATTGTATCTAAACATCAGAAATTCTCCTCTTTTGAGCTGAGTTTTTTGGGTGTGTGTGTGTGTGTGTGTCTCTGTGTGGAGTGGGCAAGTGGATAATCTCTCCTCTCACTCCATAGGTGTGTTTCCTGTCTCGGCCAGGTGTGTTTTGTAAGCCGAGTGGTGCCCCCTAGTGTGTGTGTGTATCTTCCCAAGAGTGTGTGTCGGGTCGTTATAGAGGCGCTGTGTGTGTTTTCATCCCGCTCACAACGGGCGACGAGAAGTGGAGGCAAAAATGACACAGTGCCTCCTAGATCACCTTCCCCGCAACAAATGTCTGTCCCCGAAGTGCCTATGCAAGAAGCCTCTAAGGAAAAGAAGAAGGATGCAACAAAATCCAAAGCAAAGGGTCCGGCCTACAAGCTCAAATCTGACATAGAGGCGGAAACAAAGCTCAAAAAGGTTTTGGAAGAAAGGATTTTGAATAGTAAGGTGGAATTTATGTTGGGTGAGGTCCTTGGAATAGCAAAAAGGGAGTTCCATGAAGAGATAATTGATATCATCAAGAGGAAGCGGCAGTCTCTTACTGAATCTATCCATGTACAGGGTGAAGAAGAGACTTTAAATACACAAGGAGTACAGGTCTATGGTGAGCAAGGTGATCAAACTATTGCTGGATGCTACAAGTCTAGGGGAGGAGTAAAACAGGTTCACTTCTTGGATGATGAAGATGAAGTTGAGACCACTCACAAGAGTTACTACTTGAAGAGTCACTAGGCAAGAGCAACTACTGAGACCCTAGTGAAAGTGGGAGACTTAGAAGAGCCATACATTGCGCTGATAGATCATGGATCAGAAATTAATCTTATGTGAAAGAGTTTATACCAAAAGGGAAAATGGCCAATTGATATAAATCATGGATGGATGATCCGTGCAGCAAACAACTCATCAAGAGAGTTGTACGGAGCTTGTCCAAATGTAAAGGTGCCTATAGGGGATGTGAAAGATTACCAGAATTTCTTTGTACAGGAGATGTCTACATACCCTCTTATCCTTGGGCAGCCATACATCACTGCTACATGCATGGAAACCAAGGTAATGGACGATGGGTCAGCTTATACTAGGATAAGGAGCAGGGATGGGAAGCGTGCTATACAATTCCTTACTGTTTGTGTGGACCATGAAAGGAACCGTGAAAGTCTTAGAGAGCAACCCTTGCCAAAGACAAACAAAGAATTCAAGGACTACAGAGATATGAGGGGTTTTGGCCATGTACCATTGTAGAGCGGCATTGCAGTGGTACAAGAAGAGAAAAGTTCTCGCATGATGTATATGCAAAGGAGATATTCTCTACAGGTTTTGTAGGATTAATAGACTATGGATCTATTGCTTTTACAAAGTGTGAGGACTTAAAGCAGGGTGAATGACTACATGTAAATAGTGTACAAAGAGGTTTGAAGATGAATGGTTTTCTAGAAGATGATGAATGCATTGCAAGTTTGTTTGATGAGTGTTCGTTTTTGGATACTATGCAAGACTTGGAGTCTTTAGTGGATTGCAATTTTCATATGATGGGAAGTGAGGTTGTGAAAGTTTGCTCAATAGAAATGTATAAAGTCATTGAGGATTTAAAAAATTCTAGAGGTGTTGATGTACGAGTGGAGACTAAGTATAAATCCGTGGCAAAGAAAGTGAAACCAGTGGCATTACCCCTACCAAAATATTGCAAAAATAAAATGGAACAAGCTGCTTTGCAACCTAGCCTTCGTGACCCAAGCAAGATTGGACACAAGTTCACATAGGAATCTTTGAAGGAGTTAAAGGTTGGTTGCGAGAATAGTTTGACAAAAGATGAAAAGATATGCTTTGAAGCCATGCTTTCCAAACACGGAAAAGCTTTTGCATTTGAGCCTCATGAGATAGGGTGTGTTGATCCATCCATTGTTGCTCCTATGATGATCTTCACTATCCCTCATATACCTTGGAACTTGAGGCCTATTCAAGTTCCAAAGGCTCATTTTCCAAAACTCATTGATCTGCTTAATGAAAAGATCAAGATGGGTATTTTGGAGCCTTCTTGTGCTCCATATTCAAACAGGTGGTTCACTGTTCTGAAGAAAAATGGTTCTTTACGCTTTATTCAGGATATGCAACCTGTAAACAAGGTGACAATCAGAAATGTGGGTACAGGGCCAGTTGTAGATGAATTTGTAGAGGCATTTGCAGGAAGGGAAATATATTCTATGGGAGATTTGTACTCAGGGTATGATCAATTTCAACTAGCAATGGAAAGCAGGGACCTGACTACCACGAGGAAACCTTTGGGCCTGGTAAGGATGTGCACCCTACCTCAGGGAGCAACTAATTCAGTTGCATATATGATGAATGGTATGAACAAAGTACTATGTGACTTCATACCTCAAACTACAATGCCTTTCCTTGATGATGTGCCAATCAAATGATGTGATGTAGGTGATATAGATGTGGCTCTGGACTCGAGGGGGTGTCGCAAGTATGTGGAAAATCATATCAATGATTGTGATAAGATCTTGTCAAGGTTGGAAGAAGTGAACCTTACCTTGTCTGGCCAAAAGTCAGTGTTTGATGTGAATGAATTTCTTATTGTAGGACATATGTGTGGGCCATATGGTAGAAGGCCTTGTCCTGCAAAGATTGATGTAATTCAAAGAATGAAAGAGAAATGCATAAATGTCACTGAGGTTCGAAGGTTCTTGGGTGCATGCGTGTTTTGTGTTATTTGGATTCCGCATTATGCACATGTAGCAGAGCCTTTGTATCAATTTTTTAGAAAGAACCAAAAGTTTCAATGGGAAGAAATGCATACACATGCCATGAGAAAATTAAAGAAGTTGTTGCTGATGTCACCAACTTTGAGGAAATTAAACTATGATTGTAGAAGACATGTGATTGTGATAGTAGATACTAGCCCCACAGGAATTGGATGGGCGATTGGCCACAAGATGATGAAGATGGTAAACGATATGTAGTGAGATTTGGAGCAAAAGTCTTAAGTTCTCGTCAACATGCCATGAGAAAATTAAAGAAGTTGTTGCTGATGTCACCAACTTTGAGGAAATTAAACTATGATTGTAGAAGACATGTGATTGTGACAGTAGATACTAGCCCCACAGGAATTGGATGGGCGATTGGCCACAAGATGATGAAGATGGTAAACGATATGTAGTGAGATTTGGAGCAAAAGTCTCAAGTTCTCATCAACATAGTTATCCGCAGGTGAAAAGGGAATTATGGGGAGCAATTACAACCCTGAAATGTGATAAAGAGTATTTGATAGGTGAAAATGTAATAGTGGAGACTGATTGTCTACCTCTTCTTGGAATGATCACAAGCTGCTCAACTCCTGACATTTCTATGTTGAGATGGATTGCCTACATAAAGTCCTTAAATTTGGAATTTAAGCATATTGCAGGAAAAGATAATTCGGTCACGGATATGCTTTCAAGAGCAAGGTATGAAAACAAAGAAGACATGGTTGTCGAGGGCGATGATGTAGGCACAAGGTTCTACAATATCTCTCATGCCAACGGTGATCATATTTACCTGTCAAATGTACTCGAGTCATTTACAGAGGACCTATATCAAGGTGATTGGTTGCTCATTGGACGTTATCTGAGCACTTTCACAAGGCAAGAAGGGTGGACAGATCAAGAGTTCAAAAGAATACGCAAAAAAGCATATGGATACTTTTTGAAAGATGGATACTTGTGGAAACATCCAAAACAAAGAAATGGGATGCCGTTGAGAGTTGTGAATGATAAGGATGCTCAAGTGAGCTTATGAAAAAGTTTCATGAGTCTTTATGCTAGACATAGAGGTGTATGGGCCACCTTTACTAAAATGAAAGAGAGGTATTGGTGGAAAAGTATGTATAAAGATGTATCTCACTTTGTGGAGTCTTGTGAAACCTGTCAAATGTATTCAAATGTACGTCATCGTGATGGGTTGCACCCTACTTACCCGTTAGCCATGCATTACAAGTGGGTACTAGATCTGGTTACAATGCCATTGGGCTTATGGCAAATGAGATACATAGTGCTTGCACGAGAAGACTTAACCAACCAAGTTGAAGGTCGTGCTTTAAGAATGAAAAGCACAGAAGGGATATGTAAGTTCCTGTTGGATGATGTAATTAGCCGTAATGGATGTATTGGGAAAATAACATCGGACAGGGGTGAGTTGGATGTTGACAAAGCAAGGGATTTTTTCTCTAGATTGGGCATTAAACTTGCTCTCACTACTGCATACAATCCTGAAGGGAATGGTAAATCAGAACGTGGGCATCCTCCTATCATTAAAGCTTTGGCTAAGGCTTGCAAAGGTAAAATGGGAGAGTGGCCTAGGTTCTTGCCTTATGCTTTATGGGCTGATCGTACAACTCATAGCTTAGTTACTGGTTATATGCCTTTTGAGTTGATGTATGGTCAAAAACCTATAATGCCAATTGAGGATGTAATTTCCACATGGAATGTAATGCCTTGGGAAGATGGAATGAGTAGGGAATACCTTCTTTCTTTGTGCATACATCAATTAGAAAGAAGGCCTCAAGACATTTAGATTGCAATAGCACGATTAAAAGATTCAAGGTTGAAGAATAAGGACAAATTTGATAAAAGCCACAGGCTTAGATCTAGAGCTATTGAGGAAGGTGATTGGATGTTGGTGTATAACATTAGTCTTGATAACCAGCATTAAGCGATAAGAAAGATTTCAAAGAGATGGTTTGGCCCTTACGTGGTTAAGCATATACATGGAAATGCAACTTATACCTTGCATGAGTTGGATGGTACAGAAATGAAGATTCCCATTGTAGGGAAAAGAATTAAATTGTTCAAAAGAAGAGGCGATACAGATCCCTTTGTTTCACAAGAAAGTCAAAATGAAGGCTCTGATGAACATGTTATTGATGAGGATGAAGAAAAAGATGATGATGCACTGGACTTTGCTGCACGTGATGATGAAATCGATTTGTATTTTGACTTAAATGAGGACTGAACTTGCAAAAGCTATGTGTGGCACATGCCGGAGGATGTGCAGGTTTAGAGGGGGTGGATGGTTCCGTGGCATGTGCATAATGTGAAACTAAATTATCTACCTCACTCTCAATGCTTTTGCTATGTGGGACCAAATGCTATTATGTACATAGTGTGATATATGTGAAAATAGATGCCACGGTTGCATCTCTGTATATACCTTGCAGGGACAACGAGGCCCTCGACGTGGCACTATGGCATGATTTTTCACATAAATATATTCCTAATTTTCTTTATCATTGTATAAATGTCAAGTGTATCGAAGTGGCATGCTCGTTTTGCCTAGAAAGTTCAATGCGGGCGATCTCCGCCAAAAATAGCAGGTTTCATGCGCGAACAAAAGAGATGCATCCAAAGTGCTTGGAAAGTGGTAAAATGAGATTCAAGATGAAATTTAAGCCCAATGGGATTTTTCCACAATTTTAGGGATTTTTCCCAGCTTGTTTGGGCTTTTAACGGGCAAAAAAAGGTATTTATGGGCTAAAAATGACCAAAAATGGTAAAAAGGACCCAAAATTGGTCAGAAATGGCTCAAAATGCCACATCACTCACAGTTCCGTGACTATGAGAAGTGAGGGAGAATTTTAGAACATCAATATCAGCACTACAAGCTCCTCTGTGAAGGGTGACAAAGTCGGCACCTAAGGTATGCTAGTGCAGTCCCGTGTTGTTCCAACCCTGTATTCGAGGCTATGAGGCCACCAATTAAGGTGTCCCCTCTTCAAATAACCACTTGGAAATGAATAAAGAAGTTATAAAGCTTTCATGAAATGGCTACGACGGAGAATTGAAGCGTTTGTGTAGGGTTTTTATCAGGGCGAAAGAGCACTGCAACTGTGTAATTGGCAGTGAGGCTACATCAAATACACACAAGAGTTTTGATTTGATCTTGGTTATTTTTCAAAGAGAAGCTTTCATGGCTGGAGTTTTGTTCTTTTTTTAGTGTATTTTTTGGCTTCAAATCATCTACGCCTTGCATGATTTTGCTACGAGCTCTCACAGTCAGAGGCCCGGCGCTTTCCTAGCCGCACTCCGCACTTCTTGACAGCGGCCAGATGCTCTCACGGAGAGTGCCCGTGACGCTACGGTGGGTGACGACACTTATGAACTGCTTAATATTCAAGAATTCTGTGCAGTTTAGACACGCATATTAGTCATGGAAGGAAATTTTGCATCTTTAAATGAAAACGTCACTAAATTATCTACATTAGTTATACAACTTACACAGCTGTAGGCCAAGGGACCTGTTGACACACACATGCATGAGCAAACTGATACTCAGGGGCAAGGACCTTCTGATCATGGACACGGTCCATCTCTAGATTCTTTGCACACTCTCACTACAAAGGAGGCGGATGAGTTGTTGAAAAACACCAAACCACCGACTTTTAAGGGAGAAGACCGAGATCATAATAAGGATGCAGTGAATATCTTTCTCAGCAAGTGGGATGGAATTCACGCCTTACGACATACTTCGGACGCAGTCAGAGCACTGCAAACAAGCTTGACTCTGGAAGGCAAGGCCTATAAGTGGTGAATGTCTCTCAAGGAGAAGAATAGCATATCACAGAGTTGGCAGCCTTTGAGGCTATGTTTCGCAAAGAATTCTTGCCTACAAATGAGGCAGATGGGAATTGGATGTCTTGGTACACGTGTTTCATGTGCCAAAACCCATCATTACTTGAATATATCTCTCACTGTCATCCTCAAGTTGGAAGGACTAGAAACCTTTCAGCAAGTACATGGGTTTATCCGCGGTCTGACGCCAGAGCTTAAGAAGCACGTCAAGACTCAAGACCCTAAAACACTTGAGGAAGCCATAGTGAAAGCACACATTCATGATGATCCAGATGAAAAGAAATCACATAATAATCATGTGCCTGCTAATACACATGGTAATATACGCACTAGTATGGGCACAATAAAATGAAATTTATAGTAGCCAATTCTGAAGCAGCTAAAAACCCCATGGGGTCAAGAGGTCCTCTCTCTCCTGAGGACTTTGATAAGGCTAAAAAAGAGATGATGTTTTCAATTCTTGGAAGCGGTCATGGAAAAAAGGATTTTCGAAAGGGGAAAGCTGTTGCTCATGGCAAGGAGAAAGCAGTGCATACGGTGCAGTTGTTGCCTCTTGAGTCTTCCTCACGATTCTCTACAGTGGAAGTAATACACACCGAGGTGGTGCATGAATGTTGTCTCATAGCTTCCATGTGGCAACAGACCTTCGGACCACATGAGTTAGTATGTATGCACGGATCTCTGCAAGGGCACAAGGTGCGCATCTTGGTAGATGACAATGCTACTCACAATTTCATCAATTGTGGATTGGTGAAAAAACGGAAATTGCCTCAAAATCCGAGTACCACCACTACAAGGTAGCAATGATGAATGGATATGACGCCGAAATCTGGGATACTCAAGTCCGAGGTGTACCATTGGAAGTGCAAGGCTACTCTACATCCTTAGATTTTCAGGTTATGAACATGGAGCAAGTAGACGTGGTCCTTGGTAGGGAATGGTTGCATAGCCTAGGACCATCACTGAAGCGTAGCTATGAGCACAACAACTTGATGTTTGAATCCCATGGCTCACATGTGTTGTTGTTAGTAGAGAAGGATGTACCTTCTTCACCACTGATATGTACAGCTGAGCTTATGCATCTCGTTTCTGATAATGAAATAGATCAAGTTTTATTGTGTTACTCATTGTATCATTTTCTCTCTAACATTCAATCTGTTGAACATTCCTCAACACCGCATGCTTCTCTCTCTTCTCTTCCACCAATGGCTACTTCTTAACAAGCAAAGGTTGCTAGTGATTTCAATTTATTAAAGTAATTTCATGATGTTTTTCCTAATGATTTTCCATCAAGATTACCGCTGACATGATCAGTGCAACATCTCATCAATGTGGTTGCAGGAACTAAACCTATCAGTAAACCACCCTACCGCATAAGTTACTCTGAAGCTGCTGAGGTGGAACGTCAGCTTGCTGACTATCTTAGCAGAAGTGTTTAGCCAACCGCGTTTTTCACCATGGGCTTCTCCTATCCTATTAGTGAAGAAAAAGGATGGTAGTATGCGCATGTGCGTAGACTACCGTGGCTTAAATACGGTTACCGTTAAGAACAAGTACCCATTGCCACGCATGGATGAGTTGTTCGACAAGCTCACTCATGCTCGTATTTTTACGAAAATAGACTTGCGGTCAGGTTATCACCAAGTACGTAGTTGACTTGCTGATATACCCAAAACTGCATTCCGAACAAGTTTCGGACACTACGAGTTTTTGGTTATGCCTTTTGGGTGAACCAATGCTCCCGCAACATTCATGACACTTATGGATAGTGTCTTGAAGCCGTACTTGGGAAAATTTGTCATTGTTTTTGTCGATGACATTCTAGTATACAGTGCTTCTAAAGAAGAACACTTACAACATCTGAGGCAGGTGCTTGAATTGCTACGGACAAATCAATTATATGTCAAGGAATCTAAGTGTGATTTTCTAAAAGAAGAAATTCACTATCTTGGGCTTGTTATTTTAGCTACTGGGCTACATATGGATCAATCCAAAGTGGATAGCATTTGATAGTGGCCTTCTCCTAAAAATCTGGAAGAGTTACAGATTTTTTTAGGATTTGCAGGTTTTAATTATCGACGGTTCGTTACAAACTACGCTAATATTGTTGTTCCCATGACGGACCAACTAAAAGGCAACGACAAAGCTTTTCAGTGGGGACCCACTCAACAACATAGTTTTGATACACTCAAGGATGCGTTAGCTACAGGTCCAATACTAGCTATTGTAGATCCTTTAAAACCATTTATTTTGGAAACGGATGCTAGTGAATGTGCTATTGGAGCAAGCCTACAAGACGTGTGGCCAATTGCATTTGAAAGCAAGAATATTGATGCAGCACAGTAGAACTACTCTGTTTATGAATGCGAACTCTATGCAGTAGTGTCTGCCTTGAAAACATGGAGACATTATTTGTATGGTGCTCAGTCTGAGATTGTGTTTGACCATGAAAGCATTAAAAGGTTTACATAACAAACCGAGTTGAAGGGTCGGAAAGCCAGGTGGATTGAGATTCTTTAGGAGTATGACGCCAAGCTCCGGTATCGTAAAGGACGATACAATGTGGTGGCTGACGCTCTTAGTCGTATGCCCTAGATCAATTCTTTCTTGTTCAGGAATTTCATAGTGAATTTTTGGATTCTCTAAAGGGAAAATATAAGCAGGATGACGCATATTCCAAAGTGTGGAGCCATGTACAAATGAGGGATCCTTCTCACTCTAATGATGGTAGTGTAGCATTAACTTCCACACACAATTCTCCTCTGTCGAGTGGAAGAATTTTACCATCGACAATGGGTACCTACTCCACAAGGGAGAGTTTGTGTACTGACGGACACAGACATCAGTGGCGCCCAATTCTTTATGTTTTCATGATAGTCCAAGTGTAGGGGACTTGAGTATTAGAAAGACTTATGCTCTCGTACGCCGATAGTTTTACTGGCTAGGTTTATAGGGCTTTATTCAAGATTATGTCTTGCATTGCCAAAAATGTTAGGTTAACAAAGTAGAGTGCCTGAAAGCAGGAGGACTCTTACATCCTTTGGAGATTCCCAATGGTAAATGGGAAAGTATCTCTATGGATTTTATTGTGGTTTACCAACCACTGTACAAGGTCATGACTCGGTATGGGTGGTCGTAGACTGGTTGACTAAACTATGTACGTTTCTTCCAACCAAATCAACAATTAAGACTCCAGAATTAGCCAAGTTATTTGTGGACAACCTATACAAGCTGTATGATTTGCCCATTAACATTGTCAGTGATCGTGATCCCAAGTTTAATAGTCATTTTTGCAGGGCTGTGTTAAACGATTAGATACACAACTAAACCTCAGTACAGCTGGTCAACCATAAGAGGATGGTCAAACTGAAAGAGTTAACCAAGTGCTAGAGGATATGCTACGCGCATACATTAGCAAGAAACAAACAGACTGGGAAGAATCTCTACCTCTTCTTGAGTTTAATTGGAACAGTGCTAAGCATGTTACGATTGGATTTAGTCATTTCATGCTCATGTATGTTTTTCAACCTAGATCACTAGTTACAGTGGGGTTGGCAGCCGAAAAACTCCAACAGGTTAAGGATTTTCTCCAAGACCACATGGATCTTCTGAAACGCGCTCGTCCAAACGTCCGACAAGCGCAGGATTGGTATACGAAGTACGCTAATGAGAAATGTCGGCAAGTTACATTTGAGGAAGGGGAGGAATTATTTTTACGTCAGAGCATTCAAAAAGTCTAAAAACTGATCCAACACCTAAATAATCTCCACGATATTCTGGGCCTTTCAAAATATTCAAGAAAGTGGGTGATTGTGCCTACAAACTATTGCTACCTACACATTCTCGTATTCATCCGGTGTTTCATGTAAGCCACTTACGAAAGCGGCTACATGGAGACGACAATGTCATTGACCAACAGATTCTGGTCAATTTCATTGAACCTCCTACCTTATTGCATGAACCTGAATGAATTCTCAACTATCATGATTTACGTACGCATCATCATGTACATCAACAAGCTTTAATCTGCAAGTGGAAAGATCAACCTGAGGAATGTGCCACTTGGGAAAACATTAGTGTTCTTAAGAGGAAGTTTCCCACTTTTGTTTTCAAGGACGAAACTCTTCCTTAAGGGGGGAGTAATGTCAGGACAAGGGCAAGGCCATGGAGTGATGGACTGGGCCAATGGCCGGACTAGGCAATGTGGAAAGGTAATCCAGCTAGATCAAAGGGCTAGGAGCATTGCCTATATAGTGGGAGGTTGGGAGGTGGATTCCAGGCTCTAGTCACCCCTAGGCTTTACACTGTTCTTCAAAACAATGAAAGTAATGATGCAACAAGTTCTTGGATCTATTTTGGTGCGATTACGCAAAGGAGCAATGAAAACAACAAGAATGACTGCACAACAACTAGTGAATGACACGAACATTGAGAAGCTATTAAATTCACAAATGGGCTACCATGACTTTGAGTGCTTGCGATCATCACCAGACTACAAGATGAAGTTGAAAAAGAATCTCTTCGCCATGATACGTTAGCTAGGCTCTCCAACATTTTTCATAAAATTTTCATTTGCTAAGCGTCAATGGCCACCCCTCATAGGCACACTAAAGAACATATCAGAAACAAGTAGAGCAACGGATGAAAACAAAAGCTTCATTTCTCAAACGCATCGTGCGAGCTGATCCAATCACCACAGCTCGATATTATGTGCACCATTTCCTTGCAATGGAGAGCTTGCTATCCAAAGACAATGCTATTGTGCATTATAGATTACTTCTTCGTGACAAAATTCCAAAGCCGTGGTAGCGAACACGACCATGGGCTCTTTGGACTGACAACGCACCCACTGTAGACAAAGACCCAGACAATGTTATGACTAAATTCATAGACAAGTATATGTGAACGGAGAGTTCTATGCTCTCAATGCACCTCAAAGATTCACAAACACATCACCACCGGAAGACGTGCTACAAAAAAGGCCAACAATGCCTGTTTGACATCCCACGCTACCCAATGCCCTGTACACTAGTCATTTTCCTGAAGATATCAAACAAGACAAAGTTCGTTAAAAAATGAAAAAAAAACACTGAACATATTAAACAAAGCCTCCATGCATAGCACAAGCACCTACATTGTTGTTTGACGAATGGCTGCACTCATTGGCAATAACATTCCAACACTACGTCGAGGTGCTTGAAACAACATTTTCTGTCCACATGGTTGTGCTTAAACGGCATCCAGAAGACGCATACACAAACAACTTCAACCCCATTATAGCAAACTTATGAGATGCCAACACAGATATATTCAATTTATCATGAACGTACATGGGGAAACCAGTTATTGTACCTCATACATGACAAAGTTTGATAATACACTCATAGAAGTAATCAAAACACAATTGGATGAATGCGTCACAATGCTGAAATAATGGATAGGTTTTGCAAATTGGAGAACACCATTCTAAACAATCAACAAATTAGCGCTCAACAAGAAATATACATTGCCCTCTCTCTTGGGCTCTATATAGCTCCACACGTGAGTTCACTTTCATTAACACCAATGAACCCACAAACCGTGCTTTTCTGTTGAAAAGGAAATTCATGCTAGAGCAACTTGATCCGTCCAACAATGAAATATTTTTTGAAACCATGGTGGACAAGTACATGCAAAGACCAGCATCACTCCACAATGTTTGCTGGGTTGATTTCATTGCAAACTTCAAAAAAGAGAGAAATGCTTACAAACAATAAAAAAAGGCTAAAGTAATTTTCTACGTTCATTACAACCCTATCAAGGACCCAATAAATTTCTACAGAGAGCAGTGCTTGCTATTCTATCCTTGGAACCAAAATGAGGACCAGCATTTGCAAATCACTCATCATGGAAGGATGTTTATGACAAAAACTTTGAAACTATTAAGGTAAACGAGGCCAAATTCATTAAGGAATCCATGCTTGATGAAACAAACAACACACAAAAATTAATGACCCCAACAATGCAAGACTCTGCATGTGGCAATGACACCCATAGTGAGATTTTTGACATCGCCACCAACCTAAGGGTACACACCACTCCAAGACATAAACAACCTTTCCAAGCATGTAAAATAATCACAATGCCTAATGAGGACTTCTTCAATGGTCTAACTATGCTTAACCCACAACAAGTACATATTTTCAATGATGTATTGCTGAAAAAATGCCTAAAACCAAACACGGCATTCCATGTCTTCTTGACCGGTGGTGCAAGAACATGCAAAACTTTCACTCTGCTTCTACTCATCTTGGGCGGCTTACTATGCTTTTACAATCATAGAGCACCCCAAGACCTTGAAGCAAAAAAAGAGATGCTTTCAACATTGGGGGCACCACGATACACTCGGCTCTACATTTTCCATTGGTACCGACCACAAACACAAGCCTATGTGCAAAAAATCTTGACAACTTAACATTGTAGTACAAACAACTACAACTAGTCATCTTTGATGAGGCTTCCTTGATAGGGAGAAACCTATTGGCCCTTGATAATGCACGCTTGCGTTCTATAAAGTGATAACACAACAAACCATTCGGCAGTTTGGACGTGCTCCTCTGCGGTGATTTATGCCAAGCCAGCCCTGTAAAAGATTCATGGATATTTAGCAAGAAAACTTCCATACTTGAAACAATTGCACCCTCTTATTGGCACACATTTCCAAGCTGTGTTGAGCTCACAACTGCAGTGCGCAAAACTGACCCTCAATATGTCACCATTCTAAATAAAGTACATATGAACAAGCAATCAATTGAAGACATAGACTACCTAAATAGCAAATACCACCGTCTAATACCAAACACCCATTTGATTTTTCATTTGTTTTACTCAAAAAAAAACAAAGATGGCCACAAGCTTAGGATCTTCGATGAAATGGAAGGAGACCCACAAACTTTTACAGCAATAGACACACACTCATCATGCAGTAGGACAATACAAATTCCCTCCGATCCCAGCTAACTACGGGACTCCATGCCAGGCTCAACCTCAAAACAAATATGGTTGTGGAGATATGTGCTAGCAACTTGAACACTTTGGATGGGCTTTTCAATGATGCTGATGGTGTTTACAAGTGCGCTACCAACACACCATGTCATAATAATCAATATCTAATTCTCCTAAATGATTTTCTCATATTAAACTGATCATTTAATGTGGGGAAGTGCCAAGGGAGAAAAAGTTAGAATATTGGTTAAGTTAGCAGACCGGCCACAGTAGGGATCCAAAGGAGGGAAAATAGGGATCCAAAGGGGGGGCCATCTGCAAAAGAACCATGTGAAACAATGGGCTAAAAAGACCCTAAGGTTCAGCCCATTAAGACTTCCAAAATGCTAAGGTTCCAAAATTCAAAGGTTGTGTCCAAAGGTCAACCTTAGGGAAAATTGGATGCTTAGTGTGTGCCCAAAAAGTCTTTCTACATCCCTACATGGGAGGGGGCGAGCCCCAAAGCTAGGGGATGAGAGAGAAAGCCACACACACACACACAGGCTCCCTTTACACAAAGGGAATGAGGGACACATGTCAGCTCCCTAGGCCAGATGCCCACAAGGTGTGCCCAATTCCTATTGGAAGACCCTTGAAGTGGACCAATGAGAATTAGGCTAGAGTAAATCTAGTTTAATTAATTTAAAAACATTTAATAAAAGAAACCAATAAGAATTAAGTGTCCTAGAAGACTATTGGGCAGTCTCCCAAGGGGTCCAATGAGCATTCAGGAGCCCCATGGCTTGCCTGATTCCTATTGGCCAGGAGGCAAAGGGGTCCAATGAGAGTTTAGTTTAATTATTTAATTATCTAAAGCTCTCACAAAAGGGGAAAGGGGGACACATGTCAGAAGGCTATCACTTATGCTGCTTAATCCCTATTGGCTTGACCTGGGGAGGTCCAATGAGGCAAAAGCCAGACTAATTTAGCAGCTAGGGCTCGCCCAAGAGAGGGGGGGGGCTGATTTTTGCTTGGCATGAACACACACACTCTCACACTTGACCATGTGTGAAGGGAAAATACTCTATCTCCTCCCAAGCTTTAATGGAGAGCTCATCACCTACTCCAAGCTTGTGAGATAGAAGCCTACATCAACACTCTCTTGGCATGTGGATGCAAATCCAACCAAGAGCCAAGCTTCAATGCATGCTCATCTTCTCTACCAAGCTAATTACTAAGCTAAGCTATGCTAATATGAGTGATTATGTGAGGAGATGTACTTCTTTCTCGTAAGATACTTCTTTTTCCTCTCAATCTACTCTCATACCCTGCTAGCTCTCACCATCTTCGAAGGTGTGTGAGGTCTTGGGTCTGAGAACGGGGATAATTCAAGTTGTGTTTGATTAAGTGTTTTGCTTGGTGTATGAAGCTTCCATCTTCATTGCACTAGCTAGTCTTGAAGGAACACAAAGAATTGTATTGTAAAATGTCTCTCTTGATGGGAGAAACCATAATACAAAGCCTTTTGGAGGGGGGACCGGCTCCATGCAAATCCGGTCCTCAACTGTTGTCAATAGTTTAATTGCTCTCTCTTCTGAAAGTATTGTCGATGCTATCTAACTAGGTGTTATGCTTTTTGTTGCTCTCTCCACCCAAGCACTCTTGTAATTCTCATTAGGAATCAACTCTAATGAAATTCCCACTATGTTCATGCTAAATTCCGCTACACATAAGATTTTAAGCCATTAAATGTTACATTGGTATCAGAGCTCAAGGTTTCTCTTTTCTTGCTCAAGAAGGGAGGTCCTCAAGCTAGCTACAAATGGTTGGTATTATTAATTGCCTGTGAGTAAGTAGAATAGGGATTTTTCAGCCTTTCAGTGCGCCTGCCTTTGTGCAGTTAACGGGGCATCACCGTCGAGAGCTATGGTCTTAATAGTGGAGTCCTACGGGGCTTGCCTACGGCTTAACCACTATTGAGCTATTAGAAGCTTGACAGGAGCCGGTGCTGTTTTGGTGTCGAAAGACCCTCTCTTCTATTCCTTGCAATTAATGGTATTCGAGCCGCGGGTTCAGTAGCTTGAGTGCTTTTTCTAAAGGGGTAAAGAGGAGTAGCAACTAGGGCTTGAAGTGCCAAAGTACACCTAAAAAGTTTACACCTAAAAGTTGTTAGAATGGCTGACAATATTAAAGAGAGTGAAATTAATGTTGATAACTTTGATTTTGCTCATGAGCAAGCTACTAATGATGCTTCAATGCTTGTTAATTATCTTGTTTCTAGGCTTCAACAAGCCATGGGCAATCCATCTCTCCAAAGTGAAGTGCAACGGCAGCTCCGTGCTCACGGGATTCTCCAAGCTCATCACCATGACGAGAGAACACCTAGGAAGCCTCCTTGTGAGACTACCAAAAGAGGTCTCTCTCCGATTCGGGAAGAAGAAGAGAATCCATATGAAGGGCTCAAGAACTTACTTCTTGATGATGCATCTCCTTCCCAAAGGAGAACTCAAGAGCCTCCACCGAAGGAACGAGAAAGAAGCGAGTATCCCGCCACCTCGGCGGAGATGGCTCCACGAAGACGGAGGGCTAAACGCTCTCCATCACCACCAAAGCGGAGAAGACCATCACACTCTTCTCCACGCCATAATTCAAAGAGGGATGATAAAAAGCAAGAGAAGAAAAAGGCGAGAAAGAGGACACCCTCTTCTCCATCTTCTTCATCCTCTTCCTCTTATGAAAGCTATGGTGAAGACGACAAAGATCAAGACAAGAAAAAGGCGAGAAAGAGGTCACCCTCTTCTCCACCTTCTTCAAATTCTTCATCTTCTGAAGAAAGTGATGGTGCAACTTTTGAACCATCAAAAAGAAGAGGCCATAGAAAATCCTATGCCGCATGGAAGAGGTCGTCCAAGCTGAAGAAATTCAAAGAGGGAGGGAAGAGCATCTCTTTCCTTACCTATGATGGCACTTTCGGTGCTACAGACAAAGTTTTGGCCTTTATCCAGCAATTCGATGCGGCGTTTGGAGATGAGGGCTTCACGGAGTCCTCTAAGCTACGCCATGTAGCTATGCACTTTCAAAAGTCCGCCAGACAATGGTGGTCTAGCCTACGAGCCAACGGTGAAGCTCCACGAACATGGAAGGCTTTAAGAGCTTCCATTATGAAGCAGTTTTTGGCCACCGATGCCAAAGACAAAGTACTCACCGAATGGCGAAGCTTAAAGCTCTCTCCCAATGAATCCATCCACAAATATGTAGACAAGTTTTGGGACCTACAACTCAAAGCCACTGTCTTCAAAAAGTTGGATTTTGGAGAGCAAAAGCAACAATTTTGTGCGGGCTTAACCGAAGAAATGGCGGAGTATGTCAACTCCCAAAGACCACGTACCATATCGGCGGTAATACACCATACTATGGTGGCCTCGCGAATCAATTTCCAAACGGGGGGTAAAAGAAATAATAAGCCCCCGGAAAACAAGGGTTCCAATGAGCCTAAGGGGAAGGACAATGTCCAAAAGTCTCCTAAGGGCAATTCCAACAAAGCTAAAGAGAAGGGAGTTTACAAAGGAAAAAATAAACTCTGTCCTGAAGAGCTTGAGCGTTATCGTAAAGATAACCGGTGTTTCAAGTGCGGCAAACAAGGGCATGCGTACCGCGCTTGTCCCCAAAAGAACAACCGCCCAGATCCTCCTAGAGTTTCTTTGGTTGAAATCCAAGAGGAGGAGATTCACCAAACTCACCACAAAGGATCTCCTCTATGCCATGCTTGGGGAAAGGTAAGAGAACATGATGCTTTTATTCTCTTTGACCCTGGTTCTACTCACAATTTCATATCTATGGAGTTAGCCACCAAGCTAGGCATACAATCCTACGAGATGGGAGATATCCTACCCGCAGACAGTGCCTTCAAGGGGCAAGAAGCTTCAGTCACTCCCTTAATCGGGAAATTGAGGCTTCATGTCCAAGGCTATGTGGACAAAGAGGACATCTTTATCTCTCCTCTCAAGCATGAGGATGTAATCCTAGGGGCACCGTGGTTTGACCGTCTGGCTGCCCATGTTAAATTTCCTGAAAGGAGAATCTCCTTTAAGTTCAGGGAAAAGGACATGTATATAGATGCTAGGGAGATGGGTAACACCATCCCCATTGTACATACACCAGCTTTCAACAAGTCAATAAAGAGCTCTATTTCCGTGTACATGATTTTTGTTAAAGATTCTCAAAATGAACCTAATGCTTTAGCAAAAGAAAATAAAAGCAACCAAAAGGAATTAGAGTTATCCAATTTTCTCAAGGGGTTTCAAGATGTCTTTATTGACGACATCCCTTGTGAGCTACCTCCTAAACGAGGTAATGACGACCATGCAATTGAACTTCTTCTAGGAAGTTCACCGCCTAACAAACCTCCTTATAGAGTTTCTCAAGCTCAACAAGAGGAGATTATGCGGCAAGTGCATGAGTTAATTGAGAAGGGCATGGTTAGGCCTAGCTCATCTCCATTTTTCTCACCTGTGCTATTAGTGCAAAAGAAAGACGGCACATATCGTATGTGTGTCGACTATAGAGCACTAAATAGGATCACTATCAAGAATAGGTTTCCCGTTCCACGGGTAGAAGACCTATTTGATAAGCTACAAGGATCGACCTACTTCAGTAGGATTGACCTAAAAAGTGGCTATCATCAAATAAGGATAGTTGATCAAGACATTGTAAAGACCGCATTTCGTACTACATTTGGTCTTTACGAATACATTGTCATGCCTTTTGGCTTGACTAATGCACCAGCCACATTTAACCGCTTGATGGAGAAGCTGTTCAGACCTCATCGAACCTTCACTGGAGTGTTCTTTGATGATATTATCATCTACTCTAATTCATTAGAGGAACACAAGCAACACCTCCAGGTAATATTTCAAGTTTTAAGAGAGAATAAACTTTATGTTAATCGAAAGAAAAGTGAATTTTTCTTGCAAGAGATTCAATATTTAGGTCACATTATCTCTCAAGATGGAATCCAAATGGATCCATCCAAGTTAGAGGTAATAAAAGGATGGCCTAAACCAAGGAATCTTCATGAACTAAGAAGCTTTATAGGTATGTGTGCATACTATAGACGCTTCATAGAAAAGTTCTCACAAATTGCGGGACCATTACATGACCTAACAAAGAAAAATGTTAGGTATACGTGGTCTGCTAAGGAGAACAATGCTTTCGAAAAGCTTAAAGAAAAGCTTATCTCTCAACCTGTGCTTACACTACCGGATCTCTCAAAACCATTTGAGGTCCAATGTGATGCTTGTGGTGATTGCCTTGGGGCTGTTTTGCTCCAAGAAGGGCACGCCATAGGCTATGAGAGTCGAAGGCTCGACCCTGTTGAGCAAGCTCTAGGCATATACGAAAAAGAACTCCTTGCAGTTCTACATGCCTTAGACTCATGGAAGCACTATTTATTGGGGACTCCTTTCATTCTGCGAACGGATCACCAAAGTCTTAAGTACTTCATGACGCAGACCAAGCTCTCCGACAAACAAATGAGGTGGGCAAATTTCCTTTCGCAATTTCATTTTCATATTGCTCACATTGCTGGCAAGCATAATCAAGTAGCCGATGCACTCTCAAGACGACCGAGAGTGAATGCGGTTTCCATAGCAACTCACAATGATCTATCTTTAATGATAGATGAGTATGCTATTGATCCCGATTTTAGAGATGTGATTTCAGCCCTTGCATTAGGGAAGAAAGAAGAACCATTTACTTTACAAGATGGTTATCTTCTCTATGGCAATAGACTATGCGTTACTAACTCACTACGTGAGAAAGTAATGTATGAATCTCATGCTCCCCCATATGCGGGGCATAGAGGGATTCAGTCTACCCTCAAGGGAATTGAAACATATTTCTATTGGCCTACCATGAAAGTGAACATACATGAGTATGTTTCCAAATGTGTGGTATGTCAAAAGACAAAATTTGATAGAGGGAAGCAACTTGGATTGCTTCAACCCTTGCCAATCCCTAATTCACCGTGGGAGAGCATATCCATGGATTTTATCTTTGGATTACCTAAGTCTATTTCAAGAGAGAGGTAATGTCATAATAATCAATATCTAATTCTCCTAAATGATTTTCTCATATTAAACTGATCATTTAATGTGGGGAAGTGCCAAGGGAGAAAAAGTTAGAATATTGGTTAAGTTAGCAGACCGGCCACAGTAGGGATCCAAAGGAGGGAAAATAGGGATCCAAAGGGGGGGCCATCTGCAAAAGAACCATGTGAAACAATGGGCTAAAAAGACCCTAAGGCTCAACCCATTAAGACTTCCAAAATGCTAAGGTTCCAAAATTCAAAGGTTGTGTCCAAAGGTCAACCTTAGGGAAAATTGGATGCTTAGTGTGTGCCCAAAAAGTCTTTCTACATCCCTACATGGGAGGGGGCGAGCCCCAAAGCTAGGGGATGAGAGAGAAAGCCACACACACACACACAGGCTCCCTTTACACAAAGGGAATGAGGGACACATGTCAGCTCCCTAGGCCAGATGCCCACAAGGTGTGCCCAATTCCTATTGGAAGACCCTTGAAGTGGACCAATGAGAATTAGGCTAGAGTAAATCTAGTTTAATTAATTTAAAAACATTTAATAAAAGAAAACAATAAGAATTAAGTGTCCTAGAAGACTATTGGGCAGTCTCCCAAGGGGTCCAATGAGCATTCAGGAGCCCCATGGCTTGCCTGATTCCTATTGGCCAGGAGGCAAAGGGGTCCAATGAGAGTTTAGTTTAATTATTTAATTATCTAAAGCTCTCACAAAAGGGGAAAGGGGGACACATGTCAGAAGGCTATCACTTATGCTGCTTAATCCCTATTGGCTTGACCTGGGGAGGTCCAATGAGGCAAAAGCCAGACTAATTTAGCAGCTAGGGCTCGCCCAAGAGAGGGGGGGGGCTGATTTTTGCTTGGCATGAACACACACACTCTCACACTTGACCATGTGTGAAGGGAAAATACTCTATCTCCTCCCAAGCTTTAATGGAGAGCTCATCACCTACTCCAAGCTTGTGAGATAGAAGCCTACATCAACACTCTCTTGGCATGTGGATGCAAATCCACAACCAACCAAGAGCCAAGCTTCAATGCATGCTCATCTTCTCTACCAAGCTAATTACTAAGCTAAGCTATGCTAATATGAGTGATTATGTGAGGAGATGTACTTCTTTCTCGTAAGATACTTCTTTTTCCTCTCAATCTACTCTCATACCCTGCTAGCTCTCACCATCTTCGAAGGTGTGTGAGGTCTTGGGTCTGAGAACGGGGATAATTCAAGTTGTGTTTGATTAAGTGTTTTGCTTGGTGTATGAAGCTTCCATCTTCATTGCACTAGCTAGTCTTGAAGGAACACAAAGAATTGTATTGTAAAATGTCTCTCTTGATGGGAGAAACCATAATACAAAGCCTTTTGGAGGGGGGACCGGCTCCATGCAAATCCGGTCCTCAACTGTTGTCAATAGTTTAATTGCTCTCTCTTTTGAAAGTATTGTCGATGCTATCTAACTAGGTGTTATGCTTTTTGTTGCTCTCTCCACCCAAGCACTCTTGTAATTCTCATTAGGAATCAACTCTAATGAAATGCCCACTATGTTCATGCTAAATTCCGCTACACATAAGATTTTAGGCCATTAAATGTTACACACCAACCCACCAAGTGCTTTGGGTCTCAGTTCAACAACCCTGAAATAGGCAAAAGGAAGCATTATGAAAACAAACCTCTATACTCAAAGTACACCATCTCAAAAAATGGACACCAATTGAGAGAATAACACCGGAATTCCAAATTGAAAAATCCTCAAATAACACGATATCAAGGACTCAATTCCCACTTCAAGGAGCCTCCGCACTAACTATACATAGGTCACAGGGGCTGACACTCAATATGTTTGCTTTTAGTCCATCAAACATTAAGATGCACGGACTGACATACACAACCCTCTCGCGTATAAAAGACCCAAACAACCTGTACCTTCTAGAGAAATTACATCCTAGCCACATAAAGGTGGACAACGTACATGGTCTTGGAAGAAATTTCTCACCTCCAGAAGGATGCACAATGGATTTGTTTGCAACAAATATTTGACCACCCAAACCCACCATCTATTCTTATTCAGTCTCTCAATGTAGTCTCCTTCCATAAACACCACAATCAGCTTTCCCATAGCTCAAACATACTAGCATCCACTGTGATCTTCTTGCAAGAAACAAAGTTATAAAACAAAACAAATTTGTCTCTTAACAACTTCAACCATTTGCAATCAAATCAGTGCAAAGGCATCTCCCTTCTACAGAGGAAAAATATTGCATCTCATTCATTGCACATCCACGCCAACCCAGCTATAGAAATCATCTACACAACACTTCAACTATTTCCAACACTCACCATAAGAATATTCTCATTGTATAGACCACCCTCATCTCCACTGACAACCTTATACGATGAGCTGAACTCCATCCTAAAACAACAAGATCTCAACATCCCCATCCTCATTCTAGGAGATCGATTTCAACATTGATGCAAGTACAAAAAATTATAACTACATGAAACTAAAAAACATTATGTCACCCTACCAACTGACACAACTTATCACGCATCCAACCACCATCTACGGGTCAACAATCGATCAAATTTGGATGACAGAGACTATCACACTGAATACATTGGAAGGAACTACCTCTACTGGTCAGATTACTCATCCACTTTCATAATCCTCTAAATCAGTCCCTTCCAATTCCACGAGTTCGCAGGTCATTGTGAGTTCTCACCTTGTTTTTTCATGGGAATCTCACAGAGATATTACTGTATGGAAAAGGGAGTGGTGAGGAGAGATAAAGGGAGTGGTGATGGGGCTAGGTAAATTTTAATTTGATTTGTAACATGATGTTGATTTGAAGACTATGAAATATCATGAATCAAAACAGAAATGAAATACACCAAGACCTTCTCCGAATGTACAAGGCTCTCAAGAAATATTATACAATAAGCAATTAAAATCTTTGCCCACTATATTTTGGGGTTACAATTTGGTCAATTATTGCTTCTTTGACCAAGTTACCATTCTAGTACAAAAAGAAAAAGTAAGAGAGTTTTCTCTTGCAAGTGATTATTAAACTGTCTCAAAAAATAGCCATTCCACATGTTCCACATGTTGCTAACATGGTTTTTGAGAGTTCACAAACTTCAATGGAGGAAGACTAGAAAAACTAAGGATCCTTCCATGGACTAGGCGGTTTCCATCATACATTATCTGCGTTGAACGTAGAAAGTATAGACAGCATAGTACTTGGAGGAGTGAATGGCACCCGTGCTCACTCCTTCTGTTGTAGATGGTGGTAGGCCGCGCCTAGTTAGGATACGTTGCACGAATGTTACAGGACCAAGCGGCTCCCTACATTAAGAAACAACCTGATTGGTTAGAGAAGATTTTCAACTTGAAACCTCATAGTTTTGTAAGCACAACATTTGCCATGTTTGTAGGAAGGTTATTTGTTGACAAAGCATGTGGAGTGGTGGCTACTTCACACTCTCCTTAGAATGATAAGTTGATTTATTGATGTTAACATATCGATGCCATGTGTGGACACACAACATTGCAAATGTTTTTTGTGCATACATCACCACTTGTGCTTGTGGTGACTATTATTGAGGGGAAACTATTGACTCAAAGTGGTAGTGGAGCCTAGTGATGACCATGACATAGCCACTACCATAGAAAAATTAAATCTTATAGATGTAGTGAATTGATTTGATGCATGTGTGTGTAGATACATACATGCATGCAAATGTATGTGCATGGATGGAGAGAGAGAGAGAGAGAGAGAGAGAGAGAGAGAGAGAGGGAGAAGAAGAAGGAGAAGAAGAAGATGATGATTATGATGAAAAGAAGTTTTAAACTTTGCAAGAACAATCGCCAGAGACTTCAAAGATCTAAACAACGAGTCTTGAACTCAAGACTTGTTGTACCTGAGCAAACTAGGAGGGGGCCTCCATAGGAGATGATAATTTAATTTGATTGACAAAACATGATATGACAACATAGACTCTCACCCACGCTAACAAGCGAGGAGTAACATGCCGATTTCTAACTCCTCCTTTTAGTGGGTAATCCATAATTATTACCCTTGGGCATCACCGGCTAGGATAACCAGTCTATCACACTTGATGAAAGGTTGCTCAGGTTTCCTTTCCTTATTTAGATGCGTGTGTGTGTGTGTGTGTGAGAGAGAGAGAGAGAGAGAGAGAGAGAGAGACGTGTAACTTAGTACAAAGACATATGTGACGAGTTTGAACGCAAGACGTGGACGCACCGTAGAGAGAGAGAGGGAGAGATAGACTTACTCAGCATTGCCGTAATGGGAGGTAGCAGCGAGAAGGTTCCAAGTGATGGAATCGGGATCCACGGGGTGGGCAACGACGCTGTTGGCGGTGACGGCCGAGATGAGAGCGGGCAGGTGGTGCTCGTTAATGGTTTCCCACGTGGGCTGTCCGCCCAGGGCGTCAGGCTCCTCAAGGAAGAAATGGCGTCCCACTGCATCGGTCCCGGTGGGGCTATTGTAGAGCTTGGCGGTGGCGTTGGTGAGGACCCATGCCGTGCCGTTGAACTGATAGTGCTGATGTCCCTCCGCTCTGATGCCCCCGTGCAGGCTGTGTCCATCCGGCACCGCTATCTCGGCCGGTATCTCCACCCCCGACAACAGATCCAGGTTGGCCGCCCATAATGCGCCGCTAGCTGACGAGAGCAAAGAACGGGCTGCGGCCGCCCGCCCAGGCGCCATCACCACCACCGCTACTACGAGCATCCATGCTGCAAGCAGCTGCCGCATGTTACTTATTGACACACACACACACAGAGAGAGAGAGAGAGAGAGAGAGAGAGAGAGATGGGGGGCGGGGGGGGGAGAAGTGTGTGTGCGTGTGAGAGAGAGATCTAGAGAGAGAGAGAGAGAGAGAGAGAGAGAGAGAGAGAGAAGCTCCCTGCACTGTGTATGATTTGTACAATCAGGTCGATCTCATTCAAAGTCAGCTCCTTCCCCACATTTTATAACTTTCTCTCGACGTATACTCAGTCAACCAAGGCTGCTGATCAACCCCATGACAGCTTACAAGGCTGCGACTCGTTCCCACCTAGGCCCCGCCTCCATATTGTCGCTCTCCTTTTTTAGCCATTTCTTATATTTCTCAGAGTCCGGACTCCGGACTCTTTTATCACCACGCTGCCGGCCGGCAACCAAACGGCAGCGTTTTGCATTTTATCCTTTCAAAAAATCAAACAACTAGCCTATTAGGCTATTATTGCATTTTCGCATTTTACACACGCTTCTTGCCTTACGGCACATTCACACGGCCAAGGTTTATTAACCCTCCTCGACTTGTATAAGCAAACACTACTCATTTGGTCTCAACTTTGGAGAAATTGGAAGAAGTCGTAATCATAGTCTTCTACCCCTTCCCTATCAAAGAACACCTTGTAATTTCAAGTTCGTTGCAATCAATAGCAAAAGACGAATCTACTAATGAGAGGCAAGAGTTCTACCCCCCTCTGTGTGAATTTGCTTTTATTGTTGACCAAGGCAAACCCGTATGCAAATCACACTATTACTATGCAAAATCCCAATCTATGCCACATGTCTCATTCAAAGCCTTTATGCATAGCCACCTCTTGAGCAATACAATGTAGAAGTAACCCCTTTGTTGCTAATATACAATGTAGAAGCAATATGTACGAGAGGGCAGTGATGAATGTTTCTATACTAGGGTCTAAAACCTAGATGACCAAGGGAGAAAACCTAGTCTGTAGTGAGAAGTGTTTCTATACTAGGGTCTGAAACCTACATGACTGAGGGAGTCGAAAACCTGGTGGGAAAAAAGTGTGTCTGGTAAACACACTCATTTTGAGTTGAGCACTTGGCATTTAAGTACCTGTTCATACAAGATGAGTACCTTGGGGGATAAACGAAGAGTGCCTAATGCAAGTGCCAATTACATGACATCTATATGCGTACAAGAAATGTAAGACTAGCGAAACTAGTGCCTTGGAGTCCACCTCCCAACCTCCCTCTATATAGCATGGCTCCTAGCCTTTTGCCCTAGTTGGACTCCCTTTCCACACTACCTAGCCCGGCCTTGCCCTTGTCCTGACATTACTCCCCCCTTAAAGAAGAGTTTTCGTCCTCAAAAACAAAAGTGGGAAACTTCTTCTTAAGGACACTAATGTTTTCCCAAGTGGCGCCTTCCTCAGGTCGATCTTTCCACTTGATTAAGGCTTGTTGACGTACATGATGACGCGTACATAAATCATGATAGTCAAGAATGCGTTTAGGTTCATGCGATAAGGTAGGAGGCTCAACGATGTCAACCAAAATCTATTGGTCAATGACATTGTCTTCCCCACGTGACCGCTTACGTAAACGGCTTACATGAAACACCGGATGAATACGAGAATGTGTAGGTAGCGATAATTTGTAGGCACAATGACCTACTCGCTTGAGTATTTTGGAAGGCCCACAATATCGTGGAGATAATTTAGGTGTTGGCCCACTTTTCAAACTTTCTGAATGCTCTGACACACGTAAAAATACTTCCTTCCTCAAAGGTAACTTGCCGACGTTTCTTATCAACGTACTTCTTATACAGATCCTGCGCTTGTCGGACATTATGATGAGCGAGTTTCAACATATCAATGTGGTCTTGGAGAAAATCCTTAACCTGTTGGAGTTTTTCGCTTGCCAACCCCACCGTAATAGGTGACCTAGGTTAAAAACCATACATGAGCATCAATGGACTAAATCCAGTTGTGACATGCTTAGCACTATTGTAGGCAAACTCGAGAATAGGTAAATATTCCTCCCAGTCTGATTGTTTCTTGCTTACCTATGCGCTTAGCATATCCTCTAGCACTTGGTTAACTCGTTCAGTCTGACCATCTATTTCTAGATGATCGGTTGTACTAAGGTTTAATTGTGTACCCAATCATTTGAACTTGGGATCATGATCACTGTTGAACTTGAAATCACAATCACTGACAATGCTACTTGGCAAACCATACAACTTGTATAGGTTTTCTGCAGATAACTTGGCTAGACTTGGAGTCTTAATCGTTGATTTGGTTGGAATAAACTTACATAGTTTAGTCAATCGGTCTACGACCACCCATACCGAGTCATGACCTCGTACAGTGGTTGGTAAACCCACAGTAAAATCCATAGAGATACTTTTCCATTTACCATTGGGAATCTCCAAAGGATGTAAGAGTCCTCCTGCTTTAAGGCGCTCTGCTTTGTTAACTTGATATTTTTGGCAATGCACAACATAATCTTCACCAAAGCCATGTAAACCTGGCCAGTAAAAATGTCATCGTACGAGAGCATAAGTCTTTCTAATACCTGGGTGCCCTGCACTAGGACTATCATGACATTCATAAAGAATTTGGCGCCGAATGTATGTGTCCGTCGGTACACAAACTCTCCCCTTATGAAGTAGGTACCCATTGTCGATGGTGAAATGCTTCCATCGCTGTAGTTTATCACTCGATAGACGAGAACTATGTGTGGAGGTTAACGCTGCACTACCATCATTGGAGTAAGAAGGATCCCTCATTTGTACATGGCTCCACACTTTGGAATATGAGTAATCACGCTCATATTTTCCCTTTAGAGAATCCAAAAACTCACTACGAAGTTCCGTGAACAAGAGAGAATTGATCTCTGGCATATGACTTAGAGCGTCAGCCACCACATTGTATAATCCTTTACAATACTGGAGCTTGGCGTCATATTCCTGAAGAATCTTTGCCCACCTGGATTTTCGACCCTTAAAATCAGTTTGTTTTGTAAACCATTTGATGCTTTCATGGTCAAACACGATCTCAAACTAAGTACCATACAAAGAATTCTCCATGTTTTTGAGGTAGATACTATTGCATAGAGTTCACGTTCATAAGCAGAGTAGTACTGATGTGCTGCATCAAGCTTCTTGCTTTCAAATTAAATTGGCCGCCCGTCTTGTAGCAGGACTGCTCCAATAGCACGATCACTGGCATCCGTTTCCAAAACAAATGGTTTCAAAGGATCTACAATAGCTAGTATTGGAGCTGTAGCTAATGCATCCTTGAGCGTATCGAAACTATGCCTGTTGAGCGGGTCCCCACTGAAAAGCTTTGACTTTTCCTTTCAGTTGGTCCATCATGGGAACATCAATATTAGCATATTTTTTAATGAACCTTCGATAAAAACCTCCAAATCCTACAAAAATCTGTAACTCTTCCAAATTTTTAGGAGAAGGCCACTGCCAGATTGTATCCGCTTTGGATTGATCCATATGTAGCACATTAGCTAAAATAACATGCCCAAGATAGTGAATTTCATCTTTCAGAAAATCACACTTAGTTTCCTTGGCATATAATTTATTTGTTCGTAACAATTCGAACACCTGCCTCAGATGTTGTAAGTGTTCTTCTTCAGAAGCACTATAGACTAGAATGTCATCAAGAAAAATGATGACAAATTTGCCCAAGTATGGCTTCAAGACACTATCCATAAGTGTCATGAATGTTGCGGGTGCATTGGTTAACCCAAAGGGCATAACCAAAAACGCGTAGTGTCCAAACCTTGTACGGAATGCAGTTTTGGGTATATCAGCAAGTCGAGTACGGACTTGGTGATAACCTGACCGCAAGTCTATTTTCGTAAAAATATGAGCATGTGTGAGTTTTTTGAACAACTCATCCACGCGTGGCAATGGGTACTTGTTCTTAATAATAATCGTATTTAAGCCACGGTAATCTACGCACGCGCACATACTGCTGTCTTTTTTCTTCACTAATAGGATAGGAGAAGCCTATGGTGAAGAACTGAGATGTATGAACCCTCTACTAAGGTAGTCAGCAAGCTGACGTTCCACCTCAGTAGCTTCAGAGTAACTCATACTAGGGCGGTCTACTGACAGGTTTACTGCCTGCAACCATATCGATGCTATGTTGCACCAATCGTGTCGGCAGGCATTTTGGTGGCAAATCATTAGGAAAAACATCATGAAATTCCTTTAATAAATTTTTTAACTCAGTAGCAACTTTTGCTTGTTGGGAAGTAGCCATTGGTGGAAGAGATGAGAGAGAAGCATGCGGCGTTGAGGAATTTTCAACAGATTTGATGTTAGAGAGAAAATGAGACAATGAGTAACACAATAAAACTTGATCTATTTTATTATAAAAAACAAGTTTCATAAGCTCAACTATACATATTAATGGTGAAGAAGGTACATCCTTCTCTCCTAACAACAACACATGTGCGCCATGGGATTTGAACATCAAGCTATTATGCTCATAGCTACGCTTCAGTGATGGTCCTAGGCTATGCAACCATTCCCTACCAAGGACCACATCTATCCTCTCCATGTTCATAACCTAAAAATCCAACGGAATAGCTCAAACTTGAGTATCCCAAATTTTGGCATCATGTCCATTCATCGTTGCTACCTTGTAACGGTGGGTACTCGGAGTTTGAGGCAATTTGAGTTTTTTCACCAATCCATAATTGATAAAATTATGAGTAGCACCATCATCTACCAAGATACGCACCTTGTGCCCTTGCAGAGATCCATGCATACGTACTAACTCATATGGTCCGAAGGTCTGTTGCCACATGGAAGCTATGAGACAGCATTCATGCACCACCTCGATGTGTGTTACTTCCACTGTAGAGAATAGCGAGGAAGACTGAAGAGGAACCAGTTACACCATGTGCACTACTTTCTCCTTGCCATGAGCAGTAGATTTCCCCTTGGGACAATCCTTTTTGCCATGCCCGCTTCCCAAGCATTGGAAAAATTATTTCTCTTTCTTAGCTTTATCAAAGTCCTCAGTAGAGAGAGGACCTCTGGACCCCTTGGGTGTTTTAGATGCTTCTGAATTGGCTACTATAAATTTCCTTTTATTGTGCCCGTATTGTGTGCGTGTATTACCATGTTTATTAGTAGGCAGGTGATTATGATGTGATTTATTTTCATGTGGATTATCGTGAATATGTGCTTTCAATATGGCTTCCTCAAGTGTTTTAGGGTCTTGAGTCTTGACGTGCTTCTTAAGCTCTGGTGTCAGACCACGGATAAACCCAGGTACTTGCTGAAAGGTGTCTAGGCTTTCCATTTTGAGGATAACATCCCGATAGTGAGATATATTCAAATAATGATGGGTATTGGCGCATGGAACACGTGTCCCAAGCCGTCCAATTTCGATCTGCCTCATTTGTAGGCAAGAATTCTTTGTGAAACATAGTTTTAAAACTGCCCAACTTTGTGGTATGATATTCTTCTCCTTGAGAGACATCCACCATTTGTAGACCTTGCCTTCTAGAGTTAAACTTGTTTGTAGTGCTCTGACTGCGTCCGGAGTATGCCGTAAGGCGTGAATTCCATCCCACTTGCTAAGAAAGATATTCATTCCATCCTTATTGCGATCTCGGTCTTCTCCCTTAAAAGTCGGTGGTTTGGTGTTTTTCAACAACTCATCCACCTCTTTTGCAGTGAGAGTGTGTAAAGCATCAGCAGATGGACCTTGTCCATGATCAGAAGAAGGGCCTTGCCCCTGTGTAGCAACGTGCTCATGCATGTGCGTGTCAGCAGGACCCTTGGACTGCTGTTGCATTAATTGTATCACTAATGTGGATAATTTAGTGATGTTTTCATTTAAAGATGCAAAATTTCCTTCCATGACTAAAATGCATGTCTGAAGTGCACGAAATTCTTGAATATCAAGCAGTTCATAAGCGTCGTCACCCACTGTAGCGTCGAGGGCACTCTCCGTAAGAGCATCCGAGCCATCACGGACAGGATCATGCGTATTACGCTCAAAATCAAAAGTCATATTGATATTGGAATCCATGGCGACACAGTGCAGTGGAAGGAATAGTAAGAAAAATACCTGATGTCGATAAGATATTCCGTAGATGTAGGATGCACCGCAACGATAATTATCGATAAAGAATCCCGTAGACACTGGTAATTAGCCTTGCAAATTTTGTTCGTGCTCCAAGCTTGAAGTGACTAGCAATTTAGTTGGTAGTCCAAGTTGCTTGAAAGCACCCACTACAAATATTGTTGGTAGTCCGCTCTTTAGGAGACCGTAACTTTACCCGTTGAATAGCACCCATTCGATTTGACACAGTCAGCATCAAATTTCAAAGCCCCTATTTGCAGTTCTGCACCATCATGAAGTTACCACAAGCGTACGGTGCTTGGGAAACAATCCCAGTCTTTCGCGAGCAAAAGGGGGGATCCTTGCTGTGGGTACCCACCCCGAAACCTTGAAAACATTGAGTTTGGCCACCAAGCCTAAGGGTTTTGGGCACCCACAGAGGAGAAAAGAAATTGATTGTAGCTCTGTTGCAACGGGGACGAGCAAGAGAGAGTCGTAGCTGGCCCGACATTGCTCGACGGGTGATGGCATTGTGTCTTGTTCGCCTCAACAGGCCAGCACGACCCTAGGCGGCCAATACACGGCCCATTTTAGAGTGGTCGAGCTCTACATGTCCTCCTCGCCAAGGGCGCCTGCACACGGAGTTCAACTTCATCGTCTCCCTTAGCAAGAGATAAGATCCACGGTGCTCCACGATTTCGACCATGGCATGCAACTCATGCAAGGGCTTTGTGTGGCTAAAAAGCACCACGCCTCCCTTTTTCCCAAAAATAGGAACTTGGCTCTTGATATCAGTGTAAGACTAGAGGAAGTAGTGCCTTGGAGTCCACCTCCCAACCTCCCACTATATAGCATGGCTCCTCGCCCTTTGCCCGAGTTGGACTCCCTTTCCACACTGCCTAGCCTAGCCTTGCCCTTGTTCTTGTCAAGAAAAGTGTCAAGAAAATCATGTGGTGCAAAAATGGAGCTGGTGCTGGGTGCTTCAAAGAGCAAATGTAGCACATGTGACATCAAAAGATATCTTCATAGCTTTCACTTTTCCAAGAAGGGTTTCTGATGTAAAAGCTTTTTTACTCATATCTCATAGTGCTCAAGGTGTGAGTGTCTTTTGGCCTTCTTTCTTCACTTCACCAGACTTTAAATACATTGACATCGACTCTTATGATCACCTACTCTAGCATGAGCAACACAACATAGATATGTCCAACTGTTCAGCTTGAGATTATGTCTATTAGCTATACTTAACACCATAGAGAGGTATTAAACTTGAAGCTTGGGTCAAACACTTTGCACATTTGATGGCTTCACTACCTGACTCTAAACTGTTATGCCATGTACTTTTGAATGGTGACTTGACCTGACCTGGTTAGACCTGTGATTTATTTTACAGAGTTAGGCCTCTATAATTGTTTTGGTTTTTGGATAACACCATTTTTTCCAATAAGTTGGCATATTCTTGCTCCTCTTGATTCTTTCATTGTTCGTAATGATTTTGTGAAACAAGTTCTGAGGTTGCAACAAGTGGAATGAGTTGGACACTTTCAGACAGTTATTCCAAGTTGGTAGTTAGAGTTAGTTCAGACCAAGCATGAGACTTCATATTAGACCAGACATTAACTGAAAGACTAGATTGTAACTGGAATCAATAATGGACACTAAAATGGAAAGAGAACAATATTGGAACCAGGAACTGAATGGAATTGTAAATTCAGATTAGACAAATGTATACAGATGCGATCACTAAGACAAGTATGCCTTTAGCTTAATGAGATTACAAAGGTATAATCAACTCTCAGGTAAGAATGCACAATAGCATTAGGATTTGGATTGGAGAAACAAGGATACGGTCCCCGAAAATGCAGTAGTGAGCCTTACTTATAGCCTCATACTCGCTCTCTAACTGTGACTATTCCTTGTTCCAATTGCCTCACTAATCGATTGTAGTAATTAACATCCTAGGCACCCAAGTATGGCAACCATTGCCACCTTTTACTTTCCTTCTCTCCTTTCTTAAATTTTGGTGTGTACCAAAAGTTTTCAGTGAACAGTCAACCAGTGTCGGTCCATTGAACACACTTCTTCTTATCTGGTGGCTTCCTCTTGGGAGGTTCATACAAAACTTTGAATGATTCTTGAAAACTTGGCCCAACATTCTCTTTCAAGATGAGGCAGTACAGAGCTTCTTGTTCTCGCTGGTCCTTCCTAACTATCTTCATTTCAACCCCATATGGTGTTAATGCATTCCACGTCTTTGTGTCAGGGTCATATAGAGTTCTTTTGCCTCGGTAAGGTGAGATCTGGCCAACTTATGACAGTATGATGTAGTGTGAATCCACCCTTGAGACAAGGTATGGTGACACTTGACTTGAGCTGCAAAGAGGATTTCGGCCATCACAGCGATTTCGGCCATCTCTCTGAACTGTGGTGTTCAGAAGATGCCTTATTGGCCTGCTCCTTTTTTGGTATCTTTAATGCCTCCACGGTGAGCTACAAAATCTCATTGGTGATTTTAAACTAATCAAAAAATTTGAATCTTCCATTGGCCCATCTTGATTTAGAAGTATTGAATTTCTTGAATAAGATTAGGTACTAGATCTTTCTTTAAGAAATTGTTCAACACTTGGGTCCAGGAAATCCATTTGGTGGTGGCTCCCTCATACCATGACTCTCTAAGCTCCTTGACAAGCTTGAAATATTTCTGATGATCCACGAGTTTAGGGTATGTTGGATACAGTGCAAGGAAGAATTCTTGAAGTTAAGATTCTTTAGTCGAAAGAGCATAATGTAGGGGGGAATCTGGGATTAACTCCAAGAAATTTATTACCACCTGTTTTTCTTGCTCCATCATTTTTCTAATGATACTTACTAGGTGGAAAAGGCTCCTGATATTCCTGTCCTATTCTCCCAGACTCATTCTGGTTCTGGCCCCTCTACTAGAAATGGCATTGTTTTCCACAAGGAGCTGAATCTTATGGTCCAAAATCTTTCTAGCACTTTGAAGTTGCAGGAGTACTTCTTTAATCTGTGCCCTTATATCCTTCATACACTTGTATGTTCGCTTATTTCCTAAAAGCATGTCCAATTCTAACCCAAGACATTTGAGATTGATTGTGGATTGATGTTGCAAATGGGGGTTAACCACTAGGTTGTCTTTTGTGATACACCACTCAGGAATTATTTCCAAAACTTGAATGCAACGTGGATGTGGAGGAAACTGACAAAGCTATTAGTTCTGGTAGTTGATTGATTTCCAATTGATAACCATTCTTTTGGCTCCCACAAACAATATCTGAAAGTGCTCTAGATCCGAGTAGGCCATTTCATCCTCATAAAAAAATTCTTGAATTTGAAGTGCTTTTTGTCGTTTTAGAGTCCTATTTAGAGCTAATAGTTCACTAAATGACCCTTTTGAGATTCTGATTTTGGACGAGACTCCACTAGCCTGCTCTTGCCTTTGCTCTAGTTTCTTGATGTATATAGAATAAGAGGCTGATGTGTTGTCATCTACAGAAAACCAATGGTGCCTTGTGTCTGAGTTTGGTCTTGAATCTGATCTTGATGAGACTAACTATTTGGTCATGAGATTGGTCAATCTAATTGGAGAAACCATTATCTTGTGTGGATTGATTCCTGCCAGTTGCTGAGTACGGAAGTGGCTGGTCATCATCTTCATCATCCTCATGACCTAATCATGTATCCTCCCCTAGTCTTGGTCTTCCTCTTGGTCTTCTTCATCTGTATCAACATCTTGATTCTTAATGTATTCAACTAATACCTAATTGACTAATGAAACAGTATATTGCTTGGATTTCTCCTCTAAGTCCGACTTCATATATTTGAGTAAGTTTTGTAGAGCTTCCATATTAAGTGCGAGACTTTCTTCTAGATCATCAATGCCTACTAAAGATTGATAGATATATTTTTCTACGACTACTTGCCTCAGGGTGTGGTGATTGGACATTAGAAACTTTGTCTTCTAACCTGCCCTGCACCTTAGTTGTGGCTTCCTCAACAAATGTTTTTCCTCAATCGATCTTTTCTTGCCCTTCAAAATTTTGGTGATATTGGGTTATGAGGGGGCATTATTCTAGCATCATTATTATGTTCAATATCCATCTACAACATCTTCTATCTCAGCTTACTCAACATTCTCTTCCTTTTCTAACTCCGTCTTGGTCTCTTGAAGCTTCGTCTAAAGGGCCATAATTGAGAGCCTGGAGCTTTCTACTATGCTTCAACTAGTTGTCCCATAGCATGGACAACTGTGTTCTAGCCAGAGTGGCAACACAACCATGTGTTATGGCATCTAGACCTGTTTGTGATGTTTCATCGGCAATAAAAGGGATAGGGTAAGGCATAATTGCCTTAGCTGGTTGTTGCACTACCATCTTGCCATGCAATGGATTTTGTTGAAGGCGTTGTAGTTGATATGGTTGCTTGAGTTGAATTGGAGGTGGTGGAAGTGATAGCTAGGTCTAACGCACACCTTGCTCTCTTATATCCACTGGTGGGGCTTGTTGTGTTTCAGTGGGCTACTATCATGTCTTGTATGGTAAGGTCTAGGCTAGGTCAATGGGTTTATCAGCAGAGGCCCCTTGACCTATAGTTTGCTCCATTGGTTTGTCTGGTATAGTTTGTTTCAGTTTTAATTGTGCTAACATGGCATCTGTTTTTTTCTTTTTGGGTGGCTTTGTAGTGTCACTAGAGTGTGCGATTTTGATGTGCCTGTAGTTGGCAGAACTCCGACGGAGTGCTCTAGATCAACCAATCTCTCTCGCTCTCTCTCTAAAATTACTGATTGCAAATGAGGTCTACTTTGCCCGTTTTGCCTATATATGCTTGGCTTACCCCGAATGCAAAGTGCATACTTACCTTCATTCCTCACATTTCTCATGACATACAACTTGTGGCTTAGACAACTCATCATTTGGATGCCCGATTGTTAATTGCTCTCGATTTTGCGATTTTGGCGCGTCGTAAGTTTCCTCAAATTTTGGCATGTGCCAAATCCTTTCATATTTGTCATGCTCAAAGATCTTGCTTTGTAGATTGGCGTTTGCTTTCAGAACTTGAATCCGACTTTCTTGGGTCTATTTATTATTTTTAATCTGTATTAGGTTTCTTGAAAAACATTACTAGAAATTATTATTCTTTGGCCAAAAATAAAGCCAAAATTATTCCTCACATTCATATGTACAAACGCTCACTTTAGGCATCTTGCTCGTCAAAATTTGTCAATATGGCTCATTATTATGCCGAATAAGAGTTAAATATAACTAAAAGGCAATAAAAAAGTAAAAATTTAAGCGACAAAATCCACTTTATACAATATACAAATGATATTTCATCATCCTGCAACTTCAAATCTTGCTATATGTTGCTCTAGCTACTGTTACTCCCCCCTTCCCATTCTGAGTCATCCTAGACGAAGGTTTGTGCAATGTTCATGGGCGTGAACAATGTGTCTATGCAAGGCCATGGAATGTGACCCTATTATGTGAATGAAAGAGATGAAATGGGTAACACTATATTTTGTAAGATTTGCTGGCAAGAATCCTTTTTCTAGGTAATCACAATGTATTTACTCCACTTAGGTGCTTTTGCTACTCTAAACAATGTAGCATGTTTGATTCTCTTTTGAATGGCACACAATATCACATGAACTAATGTAGTCATGGATGCTTTGCTACATATGAAGACAATACACTCCAAGTCTCATTAATCTCTAATATGTTTGCGTTTTTGCATTGTGAACACTACAAGAGGTTCTTCATATTAGCAAAGCTAACAGTGCAATGACCATTTGTTAAATAGCGACGATCATAGCGATGTCGCCAGTGGTAAAAAAATAAAGCGAGAGCGCCAAACACTCAGATCTTAGATTGGAGTTTTGACGCTCTAGCAAACCAGGTATACGTCCACCTCTCTCTCTCTCTCTCTCCCCTTCCCCCCCCCCCCCCCCCCCACACACACAGACACACACACACACTCACGAGGAGAGGAAGGAGAGCCAGGTATGCTCCTTCCCTCTCCTCCCTCTCATGTTCCCTTCCCCTTTCTCTCTTTCCCTCACACACACACACACACACCCACGCATACACACACTGTGGTACTTAGCTATAGTTTCTAGCCTTTTTTTAAAAACCTCACACCATGGGACTAGGCCCGTATATATTACATGCAAGTAGGTTTTATTTGATGGTTTACTACACTACTGCCATTATTTTCCATGAAGGCGCAGGTCTCTCTCTGCAAACTATAGGCGACCTCACTGTCATGTAATACAGTCGATACACTCATGACGATTCTACTAATGAATTCGATCTAGCGGACCGCCTCTCTCCCTCCTTCCTCTATATAATGAGGTGAGGGCACTTCTTTTGCCCTCACTTAGATTTTTTTTTCTGTTGCCTTGCCTTGAAAATTTTGCGTGGTACTGAAGCATGGAGCTCACTTCTTCTAGCACACATGTCCGCTTCCTTGGCCACATGTTTTTTTATTACATGATTTTTTTGAAAGAACTACTGTTGAGACGGGTTTTTTATGTTTCTCTTGCTCTGTTATCGGATTATGATACTCTTAGATAAGAAGCACACATGGCTTATCATGACATGACATAATGGCTATGGTAATGTCGCGGACATTGTTAATGTTAAGGATGTTTTCTGGTTGCCTATTACATGAGGTTTTTTCTGTGCTGCATTTTTTAATTAACAATAATGTATTAGTGGTTCTTTTATACAGCCTACTGTCTACTGATTGCATATCGGTGGCTGGACCACTTGTTTGGCTATGGACTTTTACCCTGGTAACTGACTGGTGGGCTAATTGGTGCCTTGATTACATGGGTTGTTGCCTTTTGACTGGTTGAACCAAAGTGAACTAGGAAATGAAGGGGGTATGATATCCCACCCTCTACACATTGATTGTGTGTTTATATGCATTGTGCCACGCAATACGTTATGGTAGTTTCTGAAACAAACCTTCATTGTGGAAAGATGATATACTTTACGGTGTTCCCTTTAAAGGACTTAATACTATGGGCTACTGCTGTCTATATTTTTGTGACTGGTTTTTTAGCAGAAAAGGGGCTATATTACTTTGGCATCACTTTGGTAAGGTAAGCTACTAGAAATGCATTCGGTTACGACTTTTGTGATTGTTCCCTAACTTGGGCCGATATACTGCTTTTTTGTTATTTGCATCAGCATCTTGTTTTGTAAGTACAAAGAGACAAGACTTCACCCTGCTGCATATGGGTGTTAGATGGTTCTACTTCTTTTGGGTAACCTGGTTGCACACTATGGTTTTTCTTGGTCTTTTCTGTAGAAAGGATAGGATATACATTACAGTTTTTCTACATGCACTCAGACAGATGTTGCTCCTATTATAGCTTTGGATATTGTTATGGTACTAGCACTTTAAACATGGTTTATCTTTTCCCTTAAAAACTTCAAGGTTTGGAGTATGGCCTGGCTTTTTAGCCAAGCCATACTTGTTACTTGGGCAAGTATCATTCCTTGTTACTTGGATGCTTAAGGAGAAGTATATGGTAAATGATGTATGATTTGGAATCCATTCATTGTGATAGGTATCTAACCTAAAAACAAGTTTTAACTAGCTTGATACTTTGTAAAAACTGTAAATGGAACTTTTTATAAACTTCATTTGGTGGAGCTTTCAGAACTGATAAAACTGTTGAAAATAGAGAAAGGGGGGGATTCAGACACTTGGATTAGAAGGGGTGATGGCCTTCTAATCAGAATGATACTCTTTTACTAAAAACTTTGGGATTATTTTAAAATGATAGAAATCACAATATTTTGAACTAAACTTGTAAAGATAAAAAAAGTTTGTAAGATGGACATGGATAACAACTGCTATAGTCCATTGATACATGTAAAACACATGCAAGGATAACTGAATTGTTGTCTTGTGTGGATGGATGTAGGTAAGGACTCTATCTTATCTTGGAGGTTTTTTTTTACTTTGGAAAGCTGACATACACTGTATTGCACACTCACTTATGATTTGGGAAGTTTTTCTACTATCTACATAGTGGAATGGGACCTCATTCCTACAAACATTGTACATAAATGATTCTAATACTGAGTTGTTTCTGTACTTATTTATTCTTTGTTTTATAGAGCCAACTGTGTTTTGAATGTAAAAGGTCAATTATGTCTTATTATCTAAGATCAAACAACTACACATACATTGTGTCTTTCAGAGAGAGAGAGAAAGAGAGAGAATGTACACACATGCATAAACAAACAAGACACACACACACACACATTGAATGTACACACATGCATACTCACACACATTGAGAGAGGAAAAGAGAGAGAGAGAGAGAGAGAGTGAGAGAGAGATAGACATAGAACAAAGAGAGAGAATGATAGAGAGAGATATAAAGCAAAGAGAGAGAGAGAGAGAGAGAGAGAGAGAGAGAGAGAGAGAGAGAGAGATAGTGGGAGAGAGCGAGAGAGAGATAAGGGGAGAAAACAGAGAGAGAGAGAGAGAGAGAGAGAGAGATGGATAAAAAAATTAGAGAAAAGATGAAACGAGATGTTATATTAAGATTTATGGTTAGGTTAGATTTAAGTTAGATTTAAGATTAGGTTAGATTACATTTAGGTTTAGGTTAGATTCACTACAAGAGGTTCTTCACAGTTGTGAGGGCCTTAGCGACGGAAATACACGGGGATTTTTTTACCCCCGGCGTCACTATAAGCATCGCTATTTGCGTCTCTATGTGCACCGCTATTAGCGTCTCTATATGCGTCTCTATTTGCGTCTCTATACGCGTCTCTATTTGCGTCGCTATATAGAGACGCATATAGCGACGCAAATAGAGACGCATATAGAGACGCAAATAGAGACGCATATAGAGACGCTAATAGCGACACAAATAGAGACACATATAGAGACGCAAATAGAGACGCATATAGAGACGTTAATAGCGACGCACATAGAGACGCAAATAGCGACGCTGCAAGTCCAAAAATAGCGACGTTTATAGCGACGCCCGAGAATAAATTTTTTTGGTGGCAGGGCATACATTACCCTGCCACCCCATCAACCATTTTGAACATAAACACTACAAGAGGCTATTCATATTAGCGATGCTCACACAGCAACGCTCAAAAAAAAATTTCCCGGCGTCGCTATGAGCGTCGCAACTTTCTTTGTAAATTTGCGACGCTCATAGCGACGCCGGCTCGGCTAAAAAAATAACCGAGCGCACCCAAAAACTCAGATCTCAGATCTGAGTTTTTCGGCGCCCTCAAGCAAGGAGCAGGTAACGCTCTCCCTCTCTCTCTCTCTCTCTCTCTCTCTCTCTTTTTCTTCTCTCCCCACACACACACACACACACACACACGAGGAGAGGAAGGAGAGCCAGGTATGCTCCTTCCCTCTCCTCATTCTCATGTTCCCTTCCCCTCTTTCTCTCTCCCTCTCTCTCTCTCTCACACACACACATACACACACACACATAGTGTTTTTGAGAGAGAGAGAGAGAGAGAGAGAGAGAGAGAGAGAGAGAGAGAGAGAGTACAAACAAAAACAAAAACGCACACACACATACATAAACAAAGAATGCTCACACACATTGAGAGAGGAAAAGAGAGAGAGAGCATGCATAAACAAAAAACGCACGCATTGAGAGAGGAAAAGAGAGAGAGAACATGCATAAACAAAAAACGCACACATTGAGAGAGGAAAAGAGAGAGAAAACATGCATACGATCCAAAAAAACGCACACACATTGAGAGAGAAAGAGAGAGAAACTAATTTAACGTCGTAGGAAACTAATTAAAATTAAAAGACCTAAAGATCTAGCCGACGAGGAGTTGAACTCAAGACCTATTATTCAAGAGGGAAATGGCATAATCAATCTATCATACTTGGCATGGGTGATAGAAAGGTTATACCATTTATCTCTTTTTATTGGCACACATATCCACACACGCGCACACACACAAGAAGAAGAGAGTTATAACGTCGTAGGCAACTATCTTAAAAGACGTTAAAGATTAGGTTATATGTAGACTTACATTAAATTAGATTTAGGTTTATTTTTAACTAGATTTACGTTTATTTACGCTAGATTTAGATTTATGTTATATTAGATTAGATTTAGGTCTCCATAGACTGCGATGCCTGCATGAAGCGGGTGAAGAAAGCCCTTAATGGAATATAGGGTATTGCTGCCTTCACTCATGGTGGGCTCCGTCGATCCAAAAGTACTGGTGAAATGTCTTCAGAAGATAGGGAAGAAGGTGGATCTTCAGGGCGGCAAGAGTCACTACATCCCCGACACAATGACCATCTAGACAACGTCTAGTCATTCAACAGCAACTTCAAAGTTAGTAACAAGAGCAAGAACGTTCTAAAGGGCCAATTGCTGTCGTCAGATGTGGATGGAGATGAGGCAGCGTCACTGCCGGAAGTTAACTCTCACATCTTTAGTGATGAGAATGCCAACTCTTGCAGAGTTATGTGAAAAATTATGTGTTAAATCAGTTTTAAGGTTCTTATAATCCCTGTTAGTTTAGTTCTTTGTTTTTAATATAACATAATTTACGTTAGATTTAGATTTATGTTATATTAGATTAGACTTAGGTTTATTTAGGTTTACCCACACACACACACACACACACACAAGAAGAAGAGAGTTTTAACGTCGTAGGAAACTATCCCAAAAGACGTTAAAGATTAGGTTAGATGTAGACTTACGTTAAATTAGATTTAGGTTTATTTTTAGTTAGATTTACGTTTATTTAGATTTACGCTTATTTACGTTAGATCGAGTCCACACAAGAATTACTTACGGTTTAGGGTTTAGAGTTAGACGAACAGTGAAAAGATCTACTGTGAAAAGATGTTAAGATGCACCTCTAGACCGAGGTGTGCGGGGATTGGACATGACTAGAGAATGTGAGGTAAAGAGAGTGAGAGAGCGAGAGAGAGACAGCGAGAGAGAGAGAGAGAGAGAGAGAGAGAGATAAGAAGAAGAATGCCAATAGAATATTAAATTTGTTGTCCAGGTTATAAGTTTTTTATCCTCATTATGAGTAGTGACGAGGATGTGGGACCGTCCAACCGAAACACCTATCTCTCAACGAGGGTCTTATGTCCTTGTAATCAATGCAAGCATGTTGTGCGACGGACAAGACGTGTTTCTTTGCAGCACGTTCGCGAATTTGGCGAGTTCGATCCATCTATTATAGATCGAGTTGTTGCCAATTATAACTCGTCGGACTCTGACGCTGGCCAACAAGCAGCAATCTTGCAACCCAATAGACGTGTTCGCTTTGGTCAAGCAGCATATGTGATGCCACAAGATGTAGCCTCTGACAGCTCGGGGGATGATCATGCAGAGCACATTCCCAACGAGGCAATGTTTGAGCCCGAGATTGATGAAATGATCGAGACGATCATGGATTCAGAAAGGCTTATCTATGATGATATGAAAAGTGAAGCCGATACGCCATTGTATAATGGAGCACGTATGTCTAGATTGAAAGCACTCCTGGTTCTTCTCAACATGCAGGCAAAGTTTGGATGGAGTGACACTAGCGTCACAGCGCTTTTCAGGTGATCTATTACAATTAGTTTACTTTAATAAAACTCTAAATGTATAATGGTCTGATAGATTTTTACACGACTGTATCATATTTTTATGTTGTGTAGATTGCTGAAAGAGCACATACTACCAGCTGACAATGTGATGCCAGATTCCCGAGATGAAGCAAGAAAGATTTTGCGAAACTTGGGGATGGATTACAATTCTATCCACGCTTGTCCTAATGACTGCATTCTTTTCAGAGGGGAATACATAGACATGGAGAAGTGTCCGAAATGTGATTCCGAAAGATATCGAGTAGATCTCCACGGGACAAAAATTCCACAAAAGGTTTTGCAACATTTACCTCTGCTTCCTCGCATCAAGCATTTCTTCGAATGTAAGTCCATGGCCGCCCTAGCATCATGGCATGAGGAGAATAAATCTTCGGATGGTGTGCTACGAATTCCTGCAGATTGCGTAGCCTGGAAACATATAGATGGAACATGGTCGGATTTTGCCAGGGAAGCTCGAAATTTGCGCTTAGGCCTGGCTATGGATGGCGTAAATCCATTTGGTCAAAGATCAACATCTTACAGTGTATGGACCGTTGTCATCGTCAACTACAGCATTCCCCCGTGGTTGACTACGAAGAAGGGGCACCTATGGCTAAGCTTGATTGTGCCAGGGCGATATAAAGTGGGGAATATGGATGTGTATCTTCGTCCACTATTGGAAGAGCTACAACAATTGTGGATTGGCATAGAGGTGGTGGATATGAGCCGACACACAGGACAACAGAATGCTTTGATCAGAGGCATTCTAATGTGGACCATGCATGACTATCCCGGGCTAACAGAATGCTCAGGTGATCTATTGACACTCCTCACTCCTCACTCCTCACTCAGACACTGTAAATCTTGTTTTTTCCCATAGTTGATCTATTATCTTGTGTATACATGCAGGGCTTCAAACAAGCGGATACAGAGCATGTGTCACATGTGGACCTAGACTGAATGCACGTAGGGCACCCTCACTAAAGAAGCAAATCTACGAAGGTCATCAAGCGTATCTTCCAGAGAATCATGTGTTACGCGACGGCTTTTTGGGAAGAGAGCCACCAAGGATGTCTGCACAAGCATGGTTAGAGCAGAAGGAGATGTGCGATGACGGATTGCCTCCAGGGATGAAGAGACTATCTCTATGGTACGAGTTACCATACTGGCCCCGACTCATGATCAATCACTTGCTCGATCCAATGCACATATTCAAGAATGTGGGTAATCTACTATGGGACCATCTGACCGGCAAGAAAGATACTTTGGGAGCCAGAGTTGACCTTAGAAATGTGGATCGTATGGAGCAATATTGGCCGCAAACAGCGTCTGATGGATCAATAAAACTCCCTAAAGCACCATGGATTTTCACAGGAGCCCAAGAACGCAAAGTAAAAGAGACCATTCGATCTTTGCGGACCCCCACTGGCGTAATGCACAGGCTCCGAACGTGTTTTACTAAAGAAGGAAAGCTTACCGGTTTGAAGTCACACGATTGGCATAAAATGTGTCAGGTACGTTCATAGTGTACTTTAATATAATTGCATAAAATGTGGACTTTAATATCATTGCTGCATATACTTTACAGTTTATTTTACTAGTTGCCATTGAGGGATGTTTGTCTCTCGACATCCGTAACACAATCTACAAACTTGCAAAGCTGGTGCAATGGATCTCACAAAAGGAGATCCACGCAGACTCCATACCATTCGCCAAACTAAATGCTGCGGAGCTTGTGTGCATGTTTGAGAAACATTTTCCTACTACAATGCTAACCATTCAGGTGCATCTTCTTGTTCACATAGTTGATGAGGTGGAAATAGCTGGCACAGTTCATTCCAGATGGATGTTCTTCTTAGAACGTTTCATGAAAACGCTTAAGGGATATGTGCGTCAAAAGGCACGTCCGGAGGGTAGCATGGCAGAAGGTTGGTTGGTATCAGAGTCCCTAGTGTACATTGGAGAGTGGCTAGACGGATTTGATAAAGCCCGGGACACGCTATGGCGAACCATAGATGATGAGCGCATATCTGGGATTGTCATGTGCAATCTCGGGGTTGAGAAGAAGATGACGGAAGATCTAGAGGCTAAAATCAACCGATTTTGCATGCTTCACAATCCAGTGATGCAAAAGTGAATTTCACAATATGAGGATGCAAAGCAAGAGCGACAAAGGGCACGAATTGAGTGGAGACGGGGAAGACGACCACCGATGCACTATCCAGCGGTTCTGGAGAGCCTACCAACCTTCATGAGCTTAAGATGGTTGCACAACCAATTGAAAAGCGCACAACAATGCGGTGACGAAGTGACTGAGGAAGAGTGGGAGTACTCTCGGGGTTGCGCGACCAAGGTAAGTTTGCAATGTACGACTAGCAAGTGACTTTATTTATAAACGTTTGAACGGCCACTCATAATCTTTGTTCGTTGTAGTATAAGTCAGACACAACAGCATGGTGTAAAGGTCGACATTTTAGGGTGGAACGAATCGACAAAAAGCGTTTTACTCAAGATTGTGGAATCATGGCAAAATTTGAACAGTCTAGTCGACGACGTTCCTTTGATGCAGATCCTGTGGTGGCGGAACTCACTTACTTCGGCACGCTGCAAGAGATTTTGAGGATCGATTACAGAGGATTTTTTGTCGACTTGTTCGACGTGCAATGGTTCAAGATAATCATGGAGGGTCGCAACGCTACTGTGCGTAGAGGAGAGTCTGGTTTTCTTGAGGTGGATTCTACTAAGAAATGGACTGACCTAAGAGACACTTTCGTACTACCAGAGCATTGTGAACAAGTAAGTATGTAAATAGTTAACATCCCCCTTTTACAAGTTATGTGCTTGAAAGCTCTCATGTAAGTTATGTGGCTCTGGCAGGTAATATTTCATCCTACAAAGTCTACATCAAACTGGTGGTACGTCATAGAGGTAGCCCCTCGTAGTGCAAGGACGTATGAAGGCTACCATGTGCCAATCACAACGGCATCAATGGAGGAGATCAGAGAAGATGCTCAATCAGAAGCCGCTGCGGTGGTGCCAGACAAGCATCAAGATGCTACTACTCTATATGGGGTGCATGCAGAGGAGCTACAAAATGAAACAGAGTATATGTGTTTAAACGGAGAGCTCTATATAGATATAGGAAGTTATGCTGAGTTATGTGAGGATGAGAGAGAGATCTCTTAAAGCCACAAATATTGTATTTGAACAATTTTGCTCCGTGTTGTAAAAGCTCTGGCTCTCTAAGTACCTTCCATGGTGTATAACGCTCTTTTCTACTCGCGCTCACATCTTTTGATTGAAAATTCTGAGTTTTCGACTTGCCTCTTCTATCACTCAATTCATTGCGTCATTGTATTTATATGCGTCATTACGTCATTGTATTTAATGGTCTTTGCGTCATTGTCTACTCTATTCATTCAATATTAAGTTTAAATATTCGTGTGTTTAATGCAGGTATGGATGATGAGGAGTTTCTTTCTTCTTTGTCACCGTAGCAGAGACAGTGGTACGTGGAGCGTCATCGCTGTGGCGCATCATCGCACGTTCCTACTCCATCCGCATCTCCCTCTCTTTCGGAGCATTCGGCGCTCTGAAGCTTCGGCGTCGACGAGACGAGCTTCACACTCGTCTAGACAGCGGAGCTCTAGTGGTGGCGGTGGCGGTTGTTGTGGGGATTCCGCCACCGATGCCTCCACACCGCCTCGTGTTCGATGAGGCTCTTTACCCTCCCCTTCTTTGCCCGCCCCCACACCAGCCACAGCATCGCCATCTACGCCAGGTTTTGCACGGCTGACTTTTCCTAGAAGCTACACACCTCTACCTACTCCGCCAGGAGCCACCCCACTCGACACTCCTCGCTTCGGGGCCCAGACGCCGGTGGAGACACGTGACGTCCGTACCCCCATCGACACGCCGCTAGAGACCCCTGCCGGGACACCCAGGTTCACGCGTCACCGACCAGAGGGCTTGTCTTACTCCATCGACTTCAACGGCGGCATCATCATGGATGATGACGGCAAGAAGGTGATCTCGCGCATGCGTGGTCTTTGCTCTCAGCTGTTTAGACACTACATACTAAACAAATGGAGTGAAGTACCAAGTGATTTAAAAAACAGAGTCATCAGCATACTTCATGATGAGTTTCCCGTTCCAACACGGGATCAACGCTTCAATGAAGACCTGATGAAGATTCGAATGCGCGAATACTGCAAACACAAGCGTTCCGAAGTGCAAAAAGCAATCAAGAATGGGTGGAACAGGCCAGATTGGCTGGCCAAAGAAGATTGGAAGAATGCGAAGAAAGCAGCGCGCGAGAATCCCGACAAGTGGAAGCAACAAAAGGATGCAGCCAGAGCGCGAGTAGAGGCAGGGAGCTCGCACCACTTGGGGAGCGGTGGATGGGCATCATTTGAGGCCGATTTTGTAGTTGTTTTCACATTGCTCTTTATGTTCGGTAGTTGAGGGTTTATGAGTTTTTTAATTCTAACATAATGAAATCTTTGTATGTTTTGACAGTGGTCGATGACAGGACGTGATCCCACACCGTACGAGCGCGAGTACGCAGGCAGGAAGGGCTTAAACGCCCTGATGGACATTCTCAGTTCTCACGGCGGCATGGTTAGTATTAGGGTTTACTCTTTTTTATTTTTTGTATTGTTTTATAAATGTCGTTATATGTTTATACTTACTGAAAGCTGTTTTATTGGACGCGATGAGACGTCTGACTAGACGACGTCAGTTTAGCCGTAGCTAGATAGCATTAGTTTAGGGTTTCTCATAGCTTATGTATCATGAGACGGATTTTATACGTCTTTTTGAACCATGTATATTATTACATTTGTCACCGCAGTTCCTTTTGTAAATCAATTCTTTATGCCTATGATGTTGTACAATTGTCATTATTACATTTGCCAATCAATTCATTTTGCCTATGATGTGTACAATTGTCAATTTTGCAAACAATGCGTCTTGTGGGTGACTATTTTGGGTCTATTATCTACCCTTGCACTTTTTTTAAAAAGTGAATCAAGTACAATATGGTTGATGGGTGGCAGGGCATTCAATGCCCTGCCACCAAAAAAAAATTCTCTCGGGCGTCGCTATAACCGTCGCTATTTATGGCTCTTTAGCGTCGCTATAGTCTTCAGTGTAAACGTCGCTATAACCGTCGCTATGAGCGTCGCTATGAGCGTCTCTATATAACGACGCTTATAGCGACGCATATAGCGACGCTTATAGCGACGCTCTCGTAGCGACGCTCGTAGCGACGGTTTTAGTGACGCCGGGGGTTATAAAAACCCAATGTATTTTCGTCGCTAACAGCGTCACAAGAGCACACAACCTCTTGTAGTGAAAGTTTCCAAAACTAAGATGCAAAACTGACAAAAGTATATCGATAAAAGTGAATTGACAAAGTAATAAATTGACAAAATTATACACATCATAGGCAAAATAACTTGATTATTAAGCTTTGATTAAAATGTACTAGCTACAACGCAGTTGTCATTAATTATTGAAAAAATACATTGTTAGCCAATAGTTACAAAATTGACGTACACACGTCATCTCCTAATATACGCTATGAAAAAAATAAAACTAGTGCTATCTAGCTACGGCTACTTTGATGCCAACTAATCTGACGTCTCATCCCGTCCGAGCAGCACATCTGTCGGATACTGCAAAAAAAAAAAAAACAATAAGACTTTATGTAAGTATAAATAAATAATTACAAAACAATCTAATGTTTAGCTTATTATTAAAATATAACAAATGTAAGAGTGTAAGGTTAAATATTGCCCAAGTCGGAGCGATAAATCTGAATGTCCATAAGAACATTTAAGCCCTTTTTGTCCGCATACTCGCGCTTGTATGGTGTGGGTTCATGTCCAATCATCGACCACTGTCAAGAGCGCGTATGGCAAGCCGTAGATAAAACCATAAGAAGAAACGCCAAATATACAAGCCGTTTTTGAAGTCCTTCGCGTTTTTCTACAAAAAAAACGCAAACGGACTTCTGAAAAGGCTTCAACACTTGACCAAACCATCCATAGTTGATTAGGTAAGCTTTTGGTAAAGTCAGTAGCGCGTTTGGCAAGCGATAGGAAAAACCGTGAGAAGAAACGACAAAAATATACAACCCGTTTCAGAAGTCCGTTCACGTTTTTCTACGAAAAACACAAACCATCCATAGTTGATTAGGTAAGCTTTAGGTAATGTCAAGAGCCTGTATGGCAAGCCGTAGGCAAAACCGCAAGAAGAAATGCTAAACATACAAGCCGTTTCTTCAGTCCGTTCGTGTTTTTTTACAAAAAAATACAAACGGACTTAAAAAATGGCTTGTGTGCTTATCCAAACCATTCATAGGTGATTGGGTAAAGTTTAGGCAAAGTCAAGAGCATGTATGGCAAGCCATAGATAAAACCGCAAGAAGAAATGCCAAATATACAAGCCGTTTTTGAAGTCCGTTCTCGTTTTTCTACAAAAAAACACAAACGAACTTCGGAAACGGCTTCAACACTTGCCCAAACCATCCATAGTTGATTAGGTAAGCTTTAGGCAAAGTCAATAACGTGTATGGCAAGCTGTAGGCAAAACCGCAAGATGAAACGCTAAATCTACAAACCGTTTTTGAAGTCCTTCGTATTTTTCCACGAAAAAATGCAAACGGACTTCCGAAAAGGCTTCAATACTTGCCCAAACCATCCATAGTTGATTAGGTAAGCTTTAGACAAAGCTAATAGTACATATGGCAAGCCATAGGCAAAACGGCAAGATGAAACGCTAAATACACAAGCCGTTTCTGAAGTCCGTTTGTATTTTTCTACGGAAAAACGCAAACGAACTTTAGAAACGGCCTGTGCGCTTGTCCAAACCATCCATAGTTGATTAGGTAAGCTTTATGCAATGTCAAGAGCGCGTATGTCAAGCAGTAGGCAAAACCGCAAGAAGAAACGCCAAACACACAAGCTGTTTCTGAAGTTCGTTTGCGTTTTTCTATGGAAAAATGTAAACAGACTTAGAAAACGGCTTCAACACTTACCCAAACCATCCATAGTTGATTAGGTAAGCTTTCGGCAAAGTCGATAGCGCGTTTGGCAAGCGATAGAAAAAACCGTGAGAAGAAACGACAAAAATATACAACCCGTTTCAGAAGTCCGTTCACGTTTTTCTACGAAAAACACAAACCATCCATAGTTGATTAGGTAAGCTTTAGGTAATGTCAAGAGCTTGTATGGCAAGCCGTAGGCAAAACCGCAAGAAGAAACGCCAAACATACAAGCCGTTTCTTAAGTCTGTTCGTGTTTTTTTACAAAAAAATACAAACGGACTTCAAAAACGGCTTGTGTGCTTGTCCAAACTATTCATAGGTGATTAGGTAAAGTTTAGGCAAATTCAAGAGCGTGTATGGCAAGTCGTAGATAAAACCGCAAAAAGAAATGCCAAATATACAAGCCGTTTCTGAAGTCCGTTCTCGTTTTTCTACAAAAAAACGCAAACGAACTCGGAAACGGCTTCAACACTTGCCCAAAGGATCCATAGTTGATTAGGTAAGCTTTAGGCAAAGTCAATAGCATGTATGGCAAGCTGTAGGCAAAACCACAAGATGAAACGCTAAATGTACAAACCGTTTCTAAAGTCCTTCGTATTTTTCCACAAAAAAACACAAACGGACTTCCGAAAAGGCTTCAACACTTGCCTAAACTATCCATAGGTTATTAGGTAAGCTTTAGACAAAGTTAATATAAGATGAAGCGCTAAATACACAAGCCATTTCTGAAGTCCGTTTGCATTTTTCTATGGAAAAACGCAAACAAACTTCAAAAACGGCTTGTGCGCTTGCCCAAACCATCCATAGTTGATTAGGTAAGCTTTAGGAAAAGTCAATATCGCATATAGCAAGCCGTAGGCAAATTTTCAAGAAGAAACGCCAAACACAAAAGTTATTTCTTAAGTCCGTGTTTTTTTGCAAAAAAACGCAAACGGACTTCAGAAACTACTTGTATATTTGGTGTTTCTTCTTGCAGTTTTATCTATGGCTTGCCATATGCGCTCTTGACTTTGCCTAAAGCTTACTTAATTAACTATAAATGGTTTGGGCAAACGAACTTCAAAAACAGCTTGTATATTTGGCGTTTCTTCTTGCGATTTTGTCTACGGCTTGTCCAAATCATCCATAGTTGATTAGGTAAGTTTTAAGCTAAGTCAAGAGCGCATATGATAAGCGGTAGACAAAACCACAAGAAGAAACGCCAAATATACCAGCCGTTTCTAAAGTCCGTTCTCGTTTTTCTACGAAAAATTACAAACGGACTTCGGAAATGCAAATGGACTTCGGAAATGGTTTGTGTGCTTGCCCAAACCATTTATAGTTGATTAGGTAAGCTTTAGGCAAAGTCAAGAGTGCGCATGGCAAGCCGTAGAAAAAACCACAAGAAGAAACGCCAGATATACAAGCCGTTTCTGAAGTTTGTCTATGGAAAAACGCAAATGGACTTTAGAAACAGCTCGTGCGCTTGCCCATACGGATGATTTTTAGATTGGCATATTCCGGTTCAAGGCGCTTATCATAGATATCTACTTCTAATCCCAAGGGAGTCTGAAAAATATTAAGGTCTAAAAAGGCACAACAGTCACTCTTTGTGGTAGAGTTAAGTTCACAAAACTCCTTGGGATAAATTCCTCCACCTATAGAACTCGAATTCAAGTACATAAAATCTTGAAAAGAAGGAACGTCAGGGACAAAAAGATAATCTACAAAGCGTCTTACATTGCATAACTTGTGCAAAAATATTAGGAAAGTGTTAGCAAGGACAAGAAGAAGTCATAAGAAGTCATAAGTTCAAGGCTGACTTTTTTACTAGCAATGCCTTGTACCTATCCTTCTCAAGCTTGTACGTAAAAACTTTTGAAATAAGAGACTTGACTCTAAATTTAAGGTCCTCCAAAATTTAGCTTTGTATATAGCGTTGTAAAGTCAAAAGTTTGGAGACATAAAAGAGAGTCTTAAAGAATGTTTACGAAAGCTTGAAGATGCGAAGGAAGAAGAGATCCAAGCTCTGCTTGAAAAAGAACACGCAGTCGAAGTGGCAGTGGAGAAAGCATCACATGAAACAACACATAAGAAGATTGACACCAAGATATAGGCGGCTCTACAAGAATGTCGGCTACAAGAATCTCTTGGCCTCAAGGTCAGCATTGGGGGGCTACACTTATCGTGGTGTACCGCGGAGGACACCCTTCAGGAAGAAATCACCAAGCTCAATGACATTCTTCAACCTATCTACATCAAGCCCGAAACTGTTGCTTGGATCAATGAGACACATAGACATGTGCCACCCAAGCATTGCATACTCACTTTCAAGGACAAAGATGAGCGTATGAAGTTGCTACGTGAATCTCGTCTTCTCAAGGGAAAAAAGATTTGGAATGCAGAAGAATGGACCATGAATCAACTCAAGAGTAAAGCAAGCAAGCTCAAGAAAATGCAAAAAGCATGCAAGCAAGGCAAATGGGCAGTCTACCAAGGTGGCAAAGCGATCATCCAGGAATTTCAAAAACCCAAACCTCTCCTCTCAGCTGACTCTTAGGTTTTTGTTCTCTCTTTTTCCCTACTCTACCCTCTTGATGGACCCTCAGTCCTTAACTGATATGTATCAGCCCGCACTGAGAAGCAATTGTTGTAATGTTGTGTTTTTATTCTCATGGGTCATATATGACCTCCGTGGACGATAATTCAATCTCTCTCTCTCTCTCTCTCTCTCTCTCTCTCTCTCTCTCTCATACTAAAATATTAGTTGAAAGAGCCATTGAGCTCGGGAGAGCTAGACGTCCATGATATCAATTGAGGCTCCATCAGAGAATCAAGTCTACTCTAGCGCGATATGGGAGATACCCATTACATCTATTTACAAAGGCGGACATTGACGAAGCTCTTCACCGACCGATGCACTACTTTCTCAGACAGTGCCCAATGTTGGAAATTGATGAAGATGATGATGATTTTAGTCTTCCACTTCACTTTTATGTTTGTACCTAGACATTAGACTAGATCCACAAGGAGTTTATCGGATTGGTCTCATAAGTCATTTTGGCATTTTGAAGACGTTAAATATATCATTTCATTTCATTTCTTTATCTCTCTCTCTCTCTCTCAATGTGTATGTGTGTGTTCTTTGTTTACACATGTGTGTGTACATTCTCTCTCTCTCTCTCTCTCTCTCTCTCTCTCTCTCTCTCTCACACACACACACACACACACACACACACACACACACAGTGTAGAGAGAGAGAGAGAATGAAAGAGGGGAAGGGAACATAAGAGAGAGGAGAGGGAGGGAGCATACCTGGCTCTCCCTCCTCTCCTCATGTGTGTGTGTGTGTGTGTGTGTGTGTGTGTGTGAGAGAGAGAGAGAGGGGGGGGGGGGGGGGGGGGGGGGCAGGGGGGGACAGGTATACCTATTGTGCAGAGAGCGCCGAAACTCAGATCTACAGATCTGAGTTTCGGGTGCCCTCAAATTATTTTTACAGGGTCGGCGTCTCTATGAGAGTCGCTATAAGCGTCTCTATGAACGTCGCTATAAGCGTCTCTAAGAGTCGCTATAAGCGTCTCTATGAGCGTCTCTATGAGCGTCGCTATACGCGTCTCTATAGTCTTTGTTATATAGCGACGCCGGGCTTTTTCCCATTTGAGCGTCGCACTATGAGCGTCGCTACATTGAAGGACCTCTTGTAGTGATTTAAGGCTAGGCTAAACTTAGGATTATGTTAGATTTAAGATTACATTAGATTTAGGTTTATGTTAGATTTAAGATTAAGTTAGATTACATTTAAATTTGATTTAGGTTAGGTTACATTTAGGTTTAGGTTAGATGTAAGATTATATTAGATTTAAAATTAGATTAGATTTAGGTTTATGATATATTTAAGATTAGGGTAAGATTTAAGATTAGGTTAGACTTAAGACTACTAGATTAGATTTAGGTTTATGTTAGATTTAGATTTAGGTTAGAATTAACATTAGATCTATGTTAGATTTAAAATTAGGTTGGATCTAAGCTAGATTTAAGTTACTTTAAGGTTAGATCTAGTTCCACTCCTTCAACGTCGACGAGACGATCTACACACTCTTTTAGGCACCAACGTTCTAGTGGTGGCAGAGGTGGTTACTGTGGAGATGCCGTCGCTGATTCTTCGACATTGCCTTGTAGTCGAAGAGGCTCCTTACCTTTCCCTTATTTGTCCCTCCCCCACATAGCCACAACATTGCCATTTACTCTAGGTTTTGGACGGCTATCGGCCATTCGTGGCTATACACCACTCGCTACTCCTCCGAGAGTCACCGAGTCGACACTCCTTGCTTCGGGGCCCAGACTCCAGTGGAGACACTTGTTGTTCGTACCCCCATCAAGACGCTACCCGATATGCCAATGGAGACCCCTACCGAGATACCCAGGTTCAATCGTCATAGGCGAGAGGGCTTATTGTACTCGGGCGATATCAGCGGCTGCATCATCTTGGATGACGACGGCAAGAGGGTGAACTCGTGCATGTGAGGCTTTTTCTCTCAGGTGTTTCGACACTACTTACTAAACACCTCAAGTGAAGTGCCAAATGAGTTAAAAGACAGCATCATCAGCATGCTGCATGACGAGTTTCCGTGTCAAGTCAGAAAGAGCGCTTCAATGAAGACTTGATAAAGATGCGAATGTGCGAATAATGCAAGCACTAGCGTTCAGAAGTGAAAATTTAGCAATAAAGCATGGGTGGAACATGCTAGATTGGCTGGCTAAAGAAGATTGGAAGAATGCAAAGTGAGCAGCGTGTGAGAATCTTGACAAGTGGAAGCAACCAAAGCGCGAGTAGAGGTAGGGAGCCCGCACCACTTGGGGAATGACGGGTGGGTATCATTTGAGACTGATTTTGTCAACATTTTTGCATTGCCCTTTAGGTTTGGTAGTTATGGATAATTGTACTTGTAAATTCTAACATAATGTATTCTTTGTATGTTTTGAATAGTGGTCAATGACAGGACATGACCCCACACCGTATGAGCGCGAGTATGTGGGCAGAAAGGGCTTACATGCCCTTATGGACATTCTTAGTTCTCACACCAGCATGGTTGGTATTTCACTTTACTCTCTTATATTTATTGTATTTTAATGATAACCTAAGAAAATAGACTATTTTGTAATTATGTGTTTATACTTACAAAAAGTTTTATTGTTTTTTTTCCAGAATCTGAGAGATACGTCGCTTGGATGCGGTGAAACGTCTGATTAGACAACGTCAATCTAGCCATAGCCAGATAGCAATGGTTTTCTTTTGCAATAGCATGTATATATGATGACGTGTGCACGTCATTTTTGTAACTATTGGTCAACGATGTATTTTCTCAATCATGACAACTGTGTTGTAGCTATTACATCAAATGATTTTTCCTATGATGTGTATAATTTCGTCATTGTATTACTTTCGTCAAACTACTTTGTCACTACAAGAGGTACTTCACATTAGCGACGCTCGCAGTGCAACGCTCAAAAGTTAAAATCCATGGCATTGCTATGAGCATCGCCATAAGCGTCGCTAGTTTCTTTGTTGCATAGCGACACCTATAGCGAGCCCATAGCGACGCCGACAGGAGTAAAAAATAAACCGAGAGCGCTAGAAACTCAGATCTCAAATCTAAGTTCTTGACACTCAAGCAAAAGAGGTTACCAGCGCTCTCCCTCTCTCTCTCTCTTTCTTCCCCCCCCCCCCGCCTCCCCCCCCCCCCCCCCCCCACACACACACACACACACGAGGAGAGGAAGGAGAGCCAGGTATGCTCCTTTCCTCTCCTCTCTCCCCTGTTCCCTTTCCCTCTTTCTCTCTCTCTCTCTCTCTCTCTCTCTCTCACACACACACACACACACACACACACATACATTGTGTCTTTGAAATAGAGAGAGAGAGAGAGAGAGAGAGAGAGAGAGAGAGAGAGAGAGAGAGAGAGAGAGAGTACACACATGTATAAACAAAAAGTATATACATACACATGCATAAACAAAGAATGCACACACACACACATTGAGAGAGAGAGAGAGAGAGAGAGAGAGAGAGAGAAGAAAAAACCAAAGAGAGAGAGAGGGGGGGAGAAGACGAAAAGAGAGAGGTAAGGAGAGAAAACAAAGAGAGAGAGAGAGAGAGAGAGAGAGAGAGAGAGATAGATGAAAAAAGTAGAGAAAATAGGAAATGAAATGCTATATTAAGATTTAGGGTTAGGTTAAATTTAAAATTATATTTAATTAAAATTAGGTTAGATTAAGTTGGATTACATTTAACTTATATTTAAAATTTATGCTAAATTTAAAGTTAGGTTAGACTTAAGATTAGGTTAAGATTTAAATTAGATTTAAGATTAAGTTAGATTACATTTAGATTTATGTTTATGTTGAGTTTAAGATTAGGTTAGATTTAGATTTACGTTAGATTCAAATTAACTTAGATTTAAAATTAGGGCAAGATTTAAGATTAGCTAGCTAGGTTAGATTTAAGTTAGATTACGTTTACGTTTAGAATTTAAGATTGGATTCCATTTAGGTTTATATTGAGTTTAAGATTAGATTAGATTTAAATTTAAGATTAAGACAAGATTTCAGATTAACTAGATTAGATTTAGATTTAAATTAGATTACATTTAGGTTTATGTTATATTTAAGATTAGATTAGATTTAGGTTTTTTGAGTTTAAGACTAGATTAGATCTATATTTATGTTCGATTTAAGATTAGATTAGATTTAGGTTAGATTTTAGTGTATGTCCATGAAAGCTTTGCCCAAAGAGCAAACACTAGTTACACAACAATATGTATATTCCCATCAAAATCTGAGACTGATTAACTCACACACCTAACATATTTAATTAGCCATGAATCACCATATGTTTCATTAGGTATTTTTTAATATTAGATTTTGGATTTTGTTTTTGGGTGAAAGCATGTTAACGTATTGCGCTTTTTGTGCTAGTTAGCATTTTCAAGTTAGCACATCTTAAAAACATTGGGCGTCCGATAATTTTTTTACAAATAATATCAAAATTTGTCGGAGGCTGTACATTTGGATTCCTTGTTTCAAGAGCTTTCTACCGATATATCATACGTCATAGATCTTGGAGAAGTTGCTTATGTTATTATACTAGTTAGCATATGTCAAAATTGTGCTAGTTAGCATTGTCCGGGACATGAAAAAGTGTGACATGTTAACATGCTTTCACCCTTTTATATTAAAGTCTACCTTCGGGATTATGGAAAAACATTTAGAGTTAGGCGAACGGTGATCCCTCTCTTCCTCTATATGGATGCGACCTTAAGTTGGAAAGCTTTCAACGTCATGATACTCAGATTGGAGGTCAACATGTAATGTGCTAAGTAATCCCTCGAACAAAGATCTGCCATGAAGAAATGTTAAGATGCTGTGAATTGCTACAGCTATTGAATAGGAAAAGGGGTTTTGTCCACTACATGCACTATCATGTAGACGTGGGCGTGTAGATTTCTCATACCCACAAATATAGGCATTGACCAATAAAGACGAGATTATAACCCGGTGGTTCTGATCTCCATGCATCTCTAGACCGAGGTGTGTGGGGATTGGACATGACTAGAGAATGTGAGGTAGTTTACACTATGAACAAAGAGAGAGAGAGAGAGAGAGAGAGAGAGAGAGAGAGAGAGAGAGAGAGAAGATGGAGGATGCCAATAGATTAAATTTATGTACGGGTTATAAGGTTTCTACATTCATTATGAGTAGTGACGAGGATGTAGGTCCGTCCAACCAAAACACCTATCTCTCAACAAAGATCTTATGTCCTTGTAATCAATGCAAGCATGATCTACGATGGACAAGAGGCATTTCTTTGTAGCACGTTCGTGATTTTGGCAAGTTGGATCTATCTATTATAGATCGAGTTGTTGCCAATTATAACTCGTCTGACTCTAGCGTTGGCCAACAGGCAGCAATTTTGCAACCCAATAGACGTGTTCACAGGCACTTTGGTCAAGCAGCATACGTGAGGCCACAACATGTAGCCTGTGACAACTCGGAGGATGATCATGTGGATCACATTTTCAACGAGGCAATGTTTGAGCCGGAGATTGATGAAATGATCGAGACGATCATGGATTCAAAAAGGCTTATCTATGATGATATGAAAAGTGAAGCCGATACGCCATTGTCTAATGGAGCATGTGTGTCTAGATTGAAGGCGCTCTTGGTTCTTCTAAACATGCAGCCAAAGTTTGGATGGAGTGACACTAGCGTCGCAACGCTTTTCATGTGATCTATTACAATGTGTTTACTTTAATAAAAAACTTTAGATGTATAATGATCTAATAGATTACTTACACAAGTGTACCGCATTTTTTTCGCTCTGTAGATTTCTCAAAGAGCACATACTGCCAGTTGATAATGTGATGACAGATTCCAGAGAGGAAGCAAGCAAGATCTTGAGAAACTTGGGGATGGATTACAATTTGATTCACGCTTGTCCTAATGACTGCATTCTTTTCAGATGGGAATACATAGACATGGAGAAGTGTCCGAAATGTGATTCCGAGATATATCGAGTAAATCTCCACGGAACAAAAATTTCACAAAAGGTTTTGCAACATTTTCCTCTGCTTCCTCACATCAAGAATTTCTTTGAATGTAAGTCCATGGCCACCCTAGCATCATGGCATGAGGAGAATAAATCTTCGGATGGTGTGCTACGGATTCTTGGAGATTGCGCAGCCTGGAAACATATAGATGAAACATTGCCGGATTTTGCTAGGGAAGCTCAAAATTTGTACCTAGGCCTGGCTATGGATGGTGTAAATCCATTTGATTAGAGATCAACACTTACAGTGTATGGCCCGTTGTCATCGTCAACTACAACATTTCCCCATGGTTGACTACCAAAAAGGGGCACCTGTGGCTAAGCTTGATTGTGTTGGGGCGGTATAAAGTGAAGAATATGGATGTGTATCTTCGTCCAATATTGGAAGAGCTACAACAATTGTGGATTGGCATAGAAGTGGTGGATATGAGCCGACGCACATGTCGACGTTCTAATGTGGACCATGCATGACTATCTTGGACTAACAAAATGCTCAGGTGATTTACACTCAAACTCAAACAATGTAAATCTTGGTTTTTCTCAAGCTTATCTATTGTCATGTGTATGCATGCAAGGCTTCAAACAAGCGGATACAGATCATGTGTCACATGTGGACCTAGACTTAATGCACGTCGGGCGCCCTCATTAAAGATGTTCAATCTATGAAGGTCATCAAGCGTATCTTCCAGAGAATCATGTGTTACGCACGTCACTAGATGTCTATAGTCATCTTGGTCAAGAGCGTAAACTTGTGCACCGGAGAGACGTCCTCTACTAAGTATGGATCAGTCATGGTTAAGAGACGTATCATCCACACTACAAGAGGTTATTCATATTAGCGACGCTCACACAGCGACGCTCACAAAAAAAATTCCCAGCGTCGCTATGAGCGTCGCAAATTTACAAAGAAATTTGCGACACTCATAGCGATGCCAGCTGGGCTAAAAAAATAACCGAGCGCGCCCAAAAACTCAGATCTCAGATCTGAGTTTTTCGGCGCCCTCAAGCAAGGAGCAGGTAACGCTCTCCCTCTCTCTCTCTCTCTCTCTCTCTCTCTCTCTTTTTCTTCTCCACACACACACACACACACACACACACACACACACACAAGGAGAGGAAGGAGAGCCAGGTATGCTCCTTCCCTCTCCTCATTCTCATGTTCCCTTCCCCTCTTTCTCTCTCCCTCTCTCTCTCTCTCACACACACACATAGTGTTTTTGAGAGAGAGAGAGAGAGAGTACAAACAAAAACAAAAACGCACACACACATACATAAACAAAGAATGCACACACACATTGAGAGAGGAAAAGAGAGAGAGAGCATGCATCAACAAAAAACGCACGCATTGAGAGAGGAAAAGAGAGAGAGAACATGCATAAACAAAAAACGCACACATTGAGAGAGGAAAAGAGAGAGAAAACATGCATACGATCCAAAAAAACGCACACACATTGAGAGAGAAAGAGAGAGAAACTAATTTAACGTCGTAGAAAACTAATTAAAATTAAAAGACCTGAAGATCTAGCTGACGAGGAGTTGAACTCAAGACCTATTATTCAAGAGGGAAATGGCATAATCAATCTATCATACTTGACATGGGTGATACAAAGGTTATACCATTTATCTCTTTTTATTGGCACACATATCCACACACGCGCACACACACAAGAAGAAGAGAGTTATAACGTCGTAGGAAACTATCTTAAAAGACGTTAAAGATTAGGTTATATGTAGACTTACATTAAATTAGATTTAGGTTTATTTTTAACTAGATTTACGTTTATTTACGCTAGATTTAGATTTACGTTATATTAGATTAGATTTAGGTCTCCATAGACTGCGATGCCTGCATGAAGCGGGTGAAGAAAGCCCTCAATGGAATATAGGGTATTGCTGCCTTCACTCATGGTGGGCTCCGTCGATCCAAAAGTACTGGTGAAATGTCTTCAGAAGATAGGGAAGAAGGTGGATCTTCAGGGCGGCAAGAGTCACTACATCCCCGACACAATGACTATCTAGACAACCTCTAGTCATTCAATAGCAACTTCAAAGTTAGTAACAAGAGCAAGAACGGTCTAAAGGGCCAATTGCTGTCGTCAGATGTGGATAGAGATGAGGCAGCGTCACCGCCGGAAGTTAACTCTCACATCTTTAGTGATGAGAATGCCAACTCTTGCCGAGTTATGTGAAAAATTATGTGTTAAATCAGTTTTAAGGTTCTTATAATCCCTGTTAGTTTAGTTCTTTGTTTTTAATATAACATAATTTACGTTAGATTTAGATTTATGTTATATTAGATTAGACTTAGATTTATTTAGGTTTACCCACACACACACACACACACACACACACAAGAAGAAGAGAGTTTTAACGTCGTAGGAAACTATCCCAAAAGACGTTAAAGATTAGGTTAGATGTAGACTTACGTTAAATTAGATTTAGGTTTATTTTTAGTTAGATTTATGTTTATTTAGATTTACGCTTATTTACGTTAGATCGAGTCCACGCAAGAATTACTTACGGTTTAGGGTTTAGAGTTAGACGAACAGTGAAAAGATCTACTGTGAAAAGATGTTAAGATGCTGTGAAGTGCTACAGCTAGAGAAGAGGCAAAGGGGTTTTGTCCACTACATGCAGTATCATGTAGACGTGGGTGTGTAGATTTCTTGTACCCACAAATATAGGTATTGACCAATAAAGACGAGATTATAACCCGGTGGTTCTGATCTCCGTGCACCTCTAGACCGAGGTGTGCGAGGATTGGACATGACTAGAGAATGTGAGGTAAAGAGAGAGAGAGAGAGAGAGAGAGAGAGAGAGAGAGAGAGAGAGAGAGAGAGAGAGAGAGAGAGAGATAAGATGAAGGATGCCAATAGAATATTAAATTTGTTGTCCAGGTTATAAGTTTTTTATCCTCATTATGAGTAGTGACGAGGATGTGGGACCGTCCAACCAAAACACCTATCTCTCAACGAGGGTCTTATGTCCTTGTAATCAATGCAAGCATGCTGTGCGACGGACAAGACGTGTTTCTTTGCAGCACGTTCGCGAATTTGGCGAGTTCGATCCATCTATTATAGATCGAGTTGTTGCCAATTATAACTCGTCGGACTCTGACGCTGGCCAACAAGCAGCAATCTTGCAACCCAATAGACGTGTTCGCAGGCGCTTTGGTCAAGCAGCATATGTGAGGCCACAAGATGTAGCCTCTGACAGCTCGGGGGATGATCCTGTAGAGCACATTCCCAACGAGGCAATGTTTGAGCCCGAGATTGATGAAATGATCGAGACGATCATGGATTCAGAAAGGCTTATCTATGATGATATGAAAAGTGAAGCCGATACGCCATTGTATAATGGAGCACGTATGTCTAGATTGAAAGCACTCCTGGTTCTTCTCAACATGCAGGCAAAGTTTGGATGGAGTGACACTAGCGTCACAGCGCTTTTCAGGTGATCTATTACAATTAGTTTACTTTAATAAAACTCTAAATGTATAATGATCTGATAGATTTTTACACGACTGTATCATATTTTTATGTTGTGTAGATTGCTGAAAGAGCACATACTACCTGCTGACAATGTGATGCCAGATTCCCGAGATGAAGCAAGAAAGATTTTGCGAAACTTGGGGATGGATTACAATTCTATCCACGCTTGTCCTAATGACTGCATTCTTTTCAGAGGGGAATACATAGACATGGAGAAGTGTCCGAAATGTGATTCCGAAAGATATCGAGTAGATCTCCACGGGACAAAAATTCCACAAAAGGTTTTGCGACATTTACCTCTGCTTCCTCGCATCAAGCATTTCTTCGAATGTAAGTCCATGGCCGCCCTAGCATCATGGCATGAGGAGAATAAATCTTCGGATGGTGTGCTACGAATTCCTGCAGATTGCGTAGCCTAGAAACATATAGATGGAACATGGTCGGATTTTGCCAGGGAAGCTCGAAATTTGCGCTTAGGCCTGGCTATGGATGTCGTAAATCCATTTGGTCAAAGATCAACATCTTACAGTGTATGGCCCGTTGTCATCGTCAACTACAACATTCCCCCGTGGTTGACCACGAAGAAGGGGCACCTATGGCTAAGCTTGATTCTGCCTGGGCGATATAAAGTGGGGAATATGGATGTGTATCTTCGTCCACTATTGGAAGAGCTACAACAATTGTGGATTGGCATAGAGGTGGTGGATATGAGCCGACACACAGGACGACGGAATGCTTTGATCAGAGGCATTCTAATGTGGACCACGCATGACTATCCCAGGCTAACAGAATGCTCAGGTGATCTATTGACACTCCTCACTCAGACACTGTAAATCTTGTTTTTTTCCATAGTTGATCTATTATCATGTGTATACATGCAGGGCTTCAAACAAGCGGATACAGAGCATATGTCACATGTGGACCTAGACTGAATGCACGTAGGGCACCCTCACTGAAGAAGCAAATCTACGAAGGTCATCAAGCGTATCTTCCAGAGAATCATGTGTTACGTGACGGCTTTTTGGGAAGAGAGCCACCAAGGATGTCTGCACAAGCATGGTTAGAGCAGAAGGAGATGTGCGATGACGGATTGCCTCCAGGGATGAAGAGACTATCTCTATGGTACGAGTTACCATACTAGCCCCGATTCATGATCAATCACTTGCTCGATCCAATGCACATATTCAAGAATGTGGGTAATCTACTATGGGACCATCTGACCGGCAAGAAAGATACTTTGGGAGCCAGAGTTGACCTTAGAAATGTGGATCGTATGGAGCAATATTGGCCGCAAACAGCGTCTGATGGATCGATAAAACTCCCTAAAGCACCATGGATTTTCACAGGAGCCCAAGAACGCAAAGTAAAAGAGACCATTCGATCTTTGCGGACCCCCACTGGCGTAATGCACTCGCTTCGAACGTGTTTTACCAAAGAAGAAAAGCACAGTTCATTCCAGATGGATGTTCTTCTTAGAACGTTTCATGAAAACGCTTAAGGGATATGTGCGTCAAAAGGCACGTCCGGAGGGTAGCATGGCAGAAGGTTGGTTGGTATCAGAGTCCCTAGTGTACATTGGAGAGTGGCTAGACGGATTTGATAAAGCCCGGGACACGCTATGGCGAACCATAGATGATGAGCGCATATCTGGGATTGTCATGTGCAATCTCGGGGTTGAGAAGAAGATGACGGAAGATCTAGAGGCTAAAATCAACCGATTTTGCATGCTTCACAATCCAGTGATGCAAAAGTGGATTTCACAATATGAGGATGCAAAGCAAGAGCGACAAAGGGCACGAATCGAGTGGAGACGGGGAAGACGACCACCGATGCACTATCCAGCGGTTCTAGAGAGCCTACCAACCTTCATGAGCTTAAGATGGTTGCACAACCAATTGAAAAGCGCACAACAATGCGGTGACGAAGTGACTGAGGAAGAGTGGGAGTACTCTCGGGGTTGCGCGACCAAGGTAAGTTTGCAATGTACGACTAGCAAGTGACTTTATTTATAAACGTTTGAACGGCCACTCATAATCTTTGTTCGTTGTAGTATAAGTCATACACAGCAGCATGGTGTAAAGGTCGACATTTTAGGGTGGAACGAATCGACAAAAAGCGTTTTAATCAAGATTGTGGAATCATGGCAAAATTTGAATAGTCTAGTCGACGACGTTCCTCTGATGCAGATCCTGTGGTGGCGGAACTCACTTACTTCGGCACGCTGCAAGAGATTTTGAGGATCGATTACAGAGGATTTTTTGTCGACTTGTTCGACGTGCAATGGTTCAAGATAATCATGGAGGGTCGCAACGCTACTGTGCGTAGAGGAGAGTCTGGTTTTCTTGAGGTGGATTCTACTAAGAAATGGACTGACCTAAGAGACACTTTTGTACTACCAGAGCATTGTGAACAAGTAAGTATGTAAATAGTTAACATCCCCCTTTTACAAGTTATGTGCTTGAAAGCTCTCATGTAAGTTATGTGGCTCTGGCAGGTAATATTTCATCCTACAAAGTCTACATCAAACTGGTGGTACGTCATAGAGGTAGCCCCTCGTAGTGCAAGGACGTATGAAGGCTACCATGTGCCAATCACAACGGCATCAATGGAGGAGATCAGAGAAGATGCTCAATCAGAAGCCGCTGCGGTGGTGCCAGACGAGCATCAAGATGCTACTACTCTATATGGGGTGCATGCAGAGGAGCTACAAAATGAAACAGAGGATATGTGTTTAAACGGAGAGCTCTATATAGATATAGGAAGTTATGCTGAGTTATGCGAGGATGAGAGAGAGATCTCTTAAAGCCACAAATATTGTATTTGAACAATTTTGCTCCGTGTTGTAAAAGCTCTGGCTCTCTAAGTACCTTCCATGGTGTATAACGCTCTTTTCTACTCGCGCTCACATCTTTTGATTGAAAATTCTGAGTTTTCGACTTGCCTCTTCTATCACTCAATTCATTGCGTCATTGTATTTATATGCGTCATTACGTCATTGTATTTAATGGTCTTTGCGTCATTGTCTACTCTATTCATTCAATATTAAGTTTAAATATTCGTGTGTTTAATGCAGGTATGGATGATGAGGAGTTTCTTTCTTCTTTGTCACCGCAGTAGAGACAGTGGTACGTGGAGCGTCATCGCTGTGGCGCATCATCGCACGTTCCTACTCCATCCGTATCTCCCTCTATTTCGGAGCATTCGGCGCGCTCCAAAGCTTCGGCGTCGACAAGACGAGCTTCACACTCGTCTAGACACCGGCGCTCTAGCGGTGGCGGTTGTTGTGGGGATTCCGCCACTGATGCCTCCACACCGCCTCGTGTTCGACGAGGCTCTTTACGCTCCCCTTCTTTGCCCGCCTCCACACCAGCCACAACATCGCCATCTACGCCAGGTTTTGCACGGCTGACTGTTCCTAGAAGCTACACACCTCTACCTACTCCGCCAGGAGCCACCCCACTCGACACTCCTCGCTTCAGGGCCCAGACTCCGGTGGAGACACCTGACGTCCGTACCCCCATCGACACGCCGCTAGAGACCCCTGCCGGGACTCCCAGGTTCACGCATCACCGGCCAGAGGGCTTGTCTTACTCCATCGACTTCAGCGGCGGCATCATCATGGATGATGACGGCAAGAAGGTGATCTCGCGCAAGCGTGGTCTTTGCTCTCAGCTGTTTAGACACTACATACTAAACAAATGGAGTGAAGTACCAAGTGATTGAAAAAACAGAGTCATCAGCATACTTCATGATGAGTTTCCCGTTCCAACACGGGATCAGCGCTTCAATGAAGACCTGATGAATATTCAAATGCGCGAATACTGCAAACACAAGCGTTCCAAAGTGCAAAAAGCAATCAAGAATGGGTGGAACAGGCCAGATTGGCTGGCCAAAGAAGATTGAAAGAATGCGAAGAAAGCAGCGCGCGAGAATCCCGACAAGTGGAAGCAACAAAAGGATGCAGCCAGAGCGCGAGTAGAGGCAGGGAGCTCGCACCACTTGGGGAGCGGTGGATGGGCATCATTTGAGGCCAATTTTGTAAGTGTTTTTGCATTGCTCTTTATGTTCGATAGTTTAGGGTTTATGAGTTTTTTAATTCTAACATAATGAAATCTTTGTATGTTTTGACAGTGGTCGATGACAGGACGTGATCCCACACCGTACGAGCGCGAGTACGCAGGCAGGAAGGGCTTAAACGCCCAGATGGACATTCTCAGTTCTCGCGGCGGCATGGTTAGTATTAGGGTTTACTCTTTTTTATTTTTTGTATTGTTTTATAAATGTTGTTATATGTTTATACTTACTGAAAGCTGTCTTATTGTCTTTTTTTGCAGAATCTGACAGATACGCCGCTTGGACGCGATGAGACGTCTGACTAGACGACGTCAGTTTAGCCGTAGCTAGATAGCATTAGTTTAGGGTTTCTCATAGCTTATGTATCATGAGACAGATTTTATACGTCTTTTTGAACCATGTATATTATTACATTTGTCTCCGCAGTTCCTTTTGCCAATCAATTATGCCTATGATGTTGTACAATTGTCATTATTACATTTGCCAATCAATTCATTTTGCCTATGATGTGTACAATTGTCAATTTTGCAAACAATGCGTCTTGTGGGTGACTATTTTGGGTCTATTATCTACCCTTGCACTTTTTTTAAAAAGTGAATCAAGTACAATATGGTTGATGGGTGGCAGGGCATTGCCACCAAAAAAAAATTCTCTCGGGCGTCGCTATAACCGTCGCTATTTATGGCTCTTTAGCGTCGCTATAGTCTTCAGTGTAAACGTCGCTATAACCGTCGCTATGAGCGTCTCTATATAGAGACGCTCATAGCGACGCATATAGCGACGGTTTTAGCGACGCCGGGGGTTATAAAAACCCACTGTATTTCCGTCGCTAACAGCGTCACAAGAGCACACAACCTCTTGTAGTGCCATTCTAATTCCTCAAAATTCCTCTCGCATACTAGCATATCTACTAGATCCCATTCACAGGCAAGCACCGAGTAGACTATGTGAAACATTTGTGAAAAGGAAAGAGGGTACCTCTCACCCAAGGTAGGAGTGGATGACTCTAGTGTACTAGCCATATCTGCACACATATAGATGATGGTTAGAGTGAAAATATTATAAGGGTCATGTTAAAAGTTCGTACCCTTGTGCATAATGTGTTTTTATGATTTTTGATCATGTACTAGAGCTTGTAGGTTTCCAGGTTTTTTTGGATGGCTCTTGCTCTTTGATTTTTTATTTTTTGTTTTCTTGACTATAGGATGATATATATATATTCCTTAAGATTGAAAGATTGAGAGGTCAGGGAGGAAGGTTAAGAGTGAGCAAGTCAATGATGGATGTCGACAAACAATCCCCCCTTGCTTGGGTAGATCATACATTTTGGAACAATGTCATCACCTTTTGAAATCCATTGTTCCAAGTTTTTATGGGTGAAGACTTTGATCAACAGTTTTCAACCGCCCCACGTATTTTATCTAGTTGCAAGGGTGGTAAGGCACTCTTGGTGAACTTACAACGGGAGGTGCAAATTCTTTCTTGCTTGTGTGGATATTTACAAGGGTAGGTGGAGGTTGTGTTAAAACTTATATTTTTGTATATGAGCTACATGAAGAGCAAGAAGCTTCATTTTTTTTTTCTATAATTGAGCCGAGTGGAACAAGCCCTTCTCGCTTGGGTACCCATACTAGCTCCAGACTCGGCATTAGGAAGAGAATAGGGTCTAGGAGGGCCTCTTTATTTGGCAGTATGAGGGAGTCAAAACTCTAGTATCCAAGGTGGGCAACAAGAGAGGCGACCTCTAAACACCCCTCAAGGCTCCCATACTGCCCAATTGGGGCTGGGGGAAACCACAAGCAAAAAACAACAACAACAAAACCACATCCAAACAAGTGAAGGGGCACCACCTAGTTATACAGCGAACTAGGACGCAAAAGAGGAGATTCCTTGAGCAATCAAGTCAGAAGGATGGGTGCACTATCACTAATATCAATGCTAAAAATACACACACCAAACACAAAGAGAGAGAGAGAGAGAGAGAGAGAGAGAGAGAGTTTTGTGAAAGATTTTAGCTTCAATTTTAATGATTGACGTGGGTGTATAAAGAGCTTGGAGGAGAGTCAACAGACACAATTAATTTTGATGATGTTGTGATGTACACATTATCTTAGGGTTATGGGAACCCTCTCACCATACAACCATCTTATAATGTTTTATCAAGAAACAAACACAAGAGCACTTGAGTTACATACAAGAAAATACTACAAAATAATCTCAACATGAGAACACGCCACCTTAAACCAAATGAGATGAGGTTGCCAAGAGTGAATTGGAGAGACTCAAGAGAGTTTTGAACTGTGGTTGCACCCAAACTATTGATTCAATTGATGTGCAAGAGTAGGTACAACTTTGATTGGAAGTTATGAATCACTCACTCCCTTGCAATGCTACAACTAGCTCAAGAAGCTTTCATATACACCACAAGTAATGGTGTATAGAGAGCTCACTCTCTCTCCCTACAACTAAGATGGAGAATGGTATGCTCAAAGTAGTGAGCAATAGTGTAGATATCATGCCATTTACAAAGGGAAAAGGGATCTATTTATAGGTGAGGAGAGCACTTATTAGGATTATCTCTTGATCAACATTTAAATAGAAAACCATGTTTATGAAAAAATAATTATATATTCTTATGAGAGTGGGGCTGTCTTGTCTCTTGAGTCACATGGATGTGGTCTTAGGAGGAGAGAATTATTGAGGTGAAATAGAGAAGACTCTAGAGAGGTAAGTAATTTTTTGTGTGAGGTTGCCTACTCCAAGGTAGAGTAGAGTAGGTGCAATTTACAATAAAGGGTTAGTAGCTAGTGTTAATAATCACTGGAAAAAGTTAGTAGTATAATTACAATGTATAGAATGTCTTGAAGTATGAGAAAAGAGGGGTGAATGAGATGGGTGTACCCTTGAGATGGTGAGTCCTTGAGGAATCATGGACTCACCCGTGCGTAGATTGCATGACCGCCATTATTCTTCTTCTTCTTTTCATATTGCCACCATAGTTGAATCACCACAACGGGAATGAGGGTTTTGTTGATTAAAAAAACCCCATTTTGTAGAGATTAAGTATGGTTAAGTTGTTGATTTTTTATGACTTCTTGAAAGGATAGAATAAAATTGTAAGATGAGAGTAATAGAGAGAGATATGGCAATGGTGGATGTAGGTAGAGCTTTAACACTAGAATGCTAACCTAATAGGACATAAAAGTGTCCTTTCAGGGTTTTGGGAAAAATTTGAAAACCATAGTAGATCCACTCATTTTGAAAAATCCTTTCATGAGCTTATAGTTCAAGGGGATTTAACATTTGCGAGTTTTTCATTTCAAGTTTTTTTGACAATTTTAGCAATCTTTAGAGTTTTTTTAACCAAATATGTGTCATAGCATAAAGTATCTATTTAATGTAATTTTCAATCGTCATAAGACTCCATATATGTGTGGTTGACGGAGAGAGAAAGTATAAATTCTAGAGAGATAGTATTTATGCGAGTTACCATTGGAAGAAGAGATCATAAATCCTTGAGAGAGAGAGAGTGACTTCTCTTCTAGAGAGAGAAAGTAAAATCATAGAGTTGTATATCACTACGCAGAGAAAGAGAGAGAGAGAGACCGAGAGGGCATAACGACGGAAAAAATGTAAACAAATAAAATCACCATTTCACAACTCATGCCATTAGAGTCAAATATGCTCGCAACGCATGTGATCAGAGTCAAATAATCCACAGCATATAAACATGCGATAAAGTAAAAAATCATGCAGAATAGAGAAAACACTAATTTCAGAGTTAAATATAATCCACAACATATATAAATGTGATGAAGTAAAAAATAATGCCAGATAGAGACAATACTATTTTTCCCAAGCGATTGCTTTTTGAAACAACATAAGTTTGAGGATGTAAGTACATTCGCAAAACTACCACAGGATAAGATCAAAATTAGAGTACAAAAAAGGATAGTCGCCATAAATGTAATGGTCACTCTAAAAGGCAAGTAATTTGCTCCCAAATAGCTTGCAAGATGCTTCATATCTTTTTCTTGAAATTTGAAATCCTTTGCTGCATAAACAATGTTTTTTCAAGATAAATAATCACAAGTATAATAAACCAAAATAAATACAGAAAAACACTTTCATATCATAGATCAATATTCTAGTTGAGTGAAAGAAGCATACCAAACCAGTTGTAATTAAATGGAGGGAGAAATCATCCTTGGTTGTCCAAGAATAAAAGCGATGTCCATTGGTGAGAGGGTTGGCTGATGAATAATCACGTGCTCCTTAGGTTCAAGTCCGAGCACTTTTGTGTACACATAGTACATATGTTTGCATGCCAAAAAGGATTTGTTGGTATTCTCTCGCTTCTGAAAATCCGGACACGTGCATGCTGGACTCTGTTTTATATGAATCTCATAACTATTTTCAGTGAGAACTCGGAAAATTACATGCTCTTGAGACCTTTTCACTTCATTCAAAAATATAATCGTCATACTATTACATGCTTCCAATTTCTTCATGGCCTCTTTAGAGATTCCATGCCTCCACTTTTTCTTCCTCGAGCTGCCACCACCTTCTTTGCAGTCGCCAGCAAGAGGTTGTGGATTTACCATTGAATTCTCTGTCCGAAATCCACTCTGATGCAGCGCAGCAAGTTCCTGTGTGGAGATATCTGTCCCTCTTGCTACTGGCCAAACATTTGGAGCAGGAGGTAAATCTTTGACTTGTCTTTTGATTGATTGGGTATGCAAAATATCATGATTACAAAACCATAACCATTGCTCGATTGTTTTACCCTTGAACATTCTTTCGGACCATATACATGGAGCAACAAGACCAATTGAGTGACTATGCAAGATATTGTCACAATTTTTTCTCCCTACTGTTCCAAAACATTTTCTTTGACTTTGAATGGGCATTCTCCTGAGGGCCCACTGAGTGCGTGGCACATCACTCTCAAACACATTGTTTGTTTTAGATGACAAAGGTGTGGTTGTTTCTTTTTGAGATCCAATATCATCATCACTGTCACTAATTTGCAGCGGAATGTTAGAAATACCTGGTCCTTGGGTATCAAACTTGATTTTCTTTGGTCAACCGCGATGGTTTCGTTGCTTAGATTCCATGACATATTCCGGCCGATGGGAGCTACTTGTTCCTGTTCTGCCCCTCTTTTTGCGTTGTACTGTTTCTTTGTCTCCATGAAAAATTGGTTGCGCATACATGGGAGTCCCTGCAACAGCCTCGTGTAATAGATGGTCCACGTTGGTTGGAGTTGGAGTTTGCTGAGATTCAACTCGAGAAAGCAAGGTCTCCATTGTGGGACCCGTTCCTATATAACGCCCAGTAGTATATCCCAAACGCTTTGCACATTGAATATATGAGTTTATAACATCTGTTACACATGCATCATACAAGGATATTTTTCCCTTTCCACCTTCACCTGCTAACCAACTTGTATGTACACTTTCTGATAAATTAACATTGGGAATTTGTGCCCGCTCCCACGGACTTAGACCACCCTATGAAATGCAAAAAAACATGAATTAAAATTTATAAATTTCATGTATGAAAAGAATTTTTTCTAAAAATATAGATTGTCATAAAGGTACTTACATCTGTTCCAATTCCTCCCTAGTGTGAAATTCGTTGCTCCCACCATTTAAACCATCTGCTCACTCTTGTGATGCTCTCTGTAGATAGATGTTGTCTCCACCACTTTTGAATTGAAAGTGCCTTTTGAGATGCAAGCACAATGGTCTTACAAGCTCTCCAGTCCTCACACATATCAATGTGTTGATTTGTTAGATGTTGAGGTATCCACTTTTTAGCATATTTGTGGAGACTCTACTCCCAATGAAATAGGCATGATCGTTCACGTCCCTCCATGATATTATCTAGCCCGCCATTGAAGACTGTTCGAATAGCATTCCAATTTGCACCAGCTTCATCAGACATAAAACCTGCAAAGTCAGCTGCACCATGTCCGTACTTTTCCATTGTTGAATTAAGGCTCTCCCAAAAAATAACTTGAGTCTTTGCATCCTCCTCTTTAGTTTCACATATAGCAATTATTTGTAGTGATCGTATGCTGCAAGATATTCAACAATAACATTTTCACACATCTTCTTTTATTTAATGATAAAAAAAATACGATATATTTAAATACGTAAAGATTACCTTGGATCATAAACTGAGCATGACATTGTTGCCCATCCATCTATTCTATGGGTAAAATCAAAATGTACCCATGCATTTCTCAAGTCTCCAGTTCCAGTTCTTTTCATCCGATTTACTAGATCAATCCCAGAACCTGGTCCTTTAGTGGACATTTTAAATAGGAAGCACTTGTCATCCTCTTCACCCTGTCCAGGAAATCTACTCCCATGGAAAAAAGGAAACATGCACTTTTTTTGAAGCAATAAAATATTATCATATCCATCCCCAATAACAGCACCTTGACTCTTTCTCTCCTTTGAAACAATTGAAGAAAACCTACACGATGCATCACAAGAAGGCTAAATTTATAATAGTTAAAAAATTAACAAATTCAAGGAACCAAATTGAGTTTTCTTACCCTTTGGTTTGAACCAGTGGCATCATTTCTTCCAAAAAATCATTGAATTGTACATCGGATGTAGCTTCAGTTTCCTCACCAATCAAGGAGTGAAGAACAAGTTGTTGAGCCACCAACATTTGAATTTTTCTTGGGCCACCCTTTTCTATTTTTAGTACTGTACCTACCAGTTTCCGCACTCTTGAAATAGCAGCCCTAGAGGTACCTGCCTTAACATTATGACAATGTTTACCAACATGTATTGCCAGTCGCGACATTGTACCATCTGTAGGCAAAACATAATAGATTTTGCAAGGACAAGCAGCAACACAAGTAACAACCTTCTGACAATAATGACAAGTTATTGTTGTATTCTCTTCCATTGCAAGGTAGTCCTTTTTCACCTGTCTGTCCAAATATCCATGAAAATCTCTACTATTGAATTCTTGTTCCTTAATATAATGAGGACACGTTGAATAATTACACTGCATGAATCCCAAACAGTGGCTTAGACGAATTGTGCATGCTATTGCCATGGTTGTCACAGATGGGCAAGTCCACAAGTGACCATCAAAGCGTTGTTCCATCCCTGTCATTCGTTTTGTTTTATCCTGAGTCGCAGGTAACTCAAAACACAAATTTCCATCATAATGTTGTGGAAGTTCAGCAACTTGTAAAGGAGCTCCACATAATGTTAACAGATCATTTAACTTTTTTGCCCCTGGATTTTGTTGAATCCAAATGACGATTGAATGAGTTTTGAGCTGTCCTATATTGTCACCACTACTTTCAAAATGCACAATGCTTAAAACATCTTCAGATATCTCTTTGTCATTTCCTTTCTCATTGTCAGATACCTGTATAAATGTGTCTGAATGAAGCATCTCAAACAAGCTCGAAAAAGAACCATCTATTAAGAAATGCTGATGACCTTCTATATCCCACTGTGGTTGCAGCAAGACTTTTGTTAGGCCACAATCACTTTCAATAAGAGCAGATAGTGACTGAAAATGGCAAGATGGAGGCAGCAAACTCTGCAAATAGTAAGCACTAAGCAACAATGAGTTACCCTTCAACTGAATGTCGCGGTTGACTATTTGACCACCAACCTTCCAAGTTATTGTTACTTTCATGTTGGACATATTCTCTCAAGCAACAGATTACAGGGTGGAGATGCGAGAAAACTGTGGTGGATTAAGTGAAGGTGGTGAAGGTTAATGAAAGTTAAAGATAAAGTTAACGTTAATGAAACTGGTGAAAGTTAATGAAAGATGTGAAGGTTAATGAAAGTGAAAGATTGGTAGGTAGACGAAAAGACAGTTGCGTAAGATCTTGTGACGGCTCAAAGAATAATGAAAATCATAATTGAAGAAGTGCATTTAATATATGACGGTTCTGAATGTATGTGTAGTGGAATATGTCATCAAATTTGAGGGGCCATTTAATTTCTAAATGGTGGTTCAAGGACTGCATTTAATGCAGTCTAATAGTGTCTTCATCTTTTGTGTATGTGTGTGTGTGTGTGTGTGTGTATATATATATATATGATTGTGGGAGTGTGTGTATAAAAAACGTAACATTCTATATGACTGACTTTGTATAAAAAACGTAGAAATTTTTTTAGTTAAGTTATATATATGATTCCATCTTGCCATTTTATATATATGTGTGTGTGTTTTTGGTAATGTGTATATATAATTATTTTAGTTAAGTTATATACATTACTGTGCGTGTGTATAAATGATTTTGTGGGTGTGTGTAAACAACGTAACATTTTATTAAGTTAAGATATTTAAGTTAAGTGTATGTGCACATAGTTTAAGTTAAGATATTTTTAAGTTAAGTGTATGTGCATTTTTTTAAGTTAAGATATTTAAGTTGAGTGTATGTGCACATAAGATATTTAACTGTGCACATAGTTTTTACATTTTGTGTGTGTGTGTGTGTGTGTGTGTGTGTGCATGACTTAACTTTAAGAATGCTACGTTTTTTATACACACAAACACATACAATCATTTTTTTAAATATATGGTTGTGTGTGTGTGTGTGTGTAAAAAACATAGTATTTTTTTAGTAAAACTATATATATGAATCCATTTTGTGTATAGCTTTGTGTGTGTGTATACATATATATATATATATATATAAATGAATGTGTGTGTGTGAGTGTTTATACCACAATATCATTTTTGTAATATATGGTGTGTGTGAAAAAACAAATAGTTGAGATGAAAGTGGAGTGAAGTTTAAATGGAGTTTTAATTGAGATTGAAGTGGAGTGAAGTGAAAGTGAAGTTTTTCTGTGAAGAAGGAGATGAAAGTGGAGTGAAGAGAAAGTGGAGTTTTGCTGTGAAGAAGAAGGAGCAAGAGAAGACAAGGTACTGTGTGTGTGTGTGTAGATTTTCTATCAAATGATGTGTGTGTGTGTGTGTGTGTGTGTGTGTGTGCTTACCTGCGCACGCTCGCCCGATCCACCGGAGGAGCTCCAATGGAGCTCCCCCATGACTTGAAAGGCATGGTGAGAAGGCAGCGCGCGCGCTGCTTTCTCACCATGCCTTTCATGGCATGGAGGAGCTCCAATGGAGCTTCCATTGGACCTCCTCCGGTGGATCGGGCGAGCGTGTTCAGGTAAGCACACACACACACACACACAGTGATACCTCCACATCAAAAACACTTGCACACACACACATCTAAACACTTGCAGTCACACACATCAACACACTTGCATACACTTAGAGTAACAATTACAATGATGTAAGAACAGGTCGTTGTAGAGAAGAGGTATACAAATGTCAAAGTGGATTTGTATTTTTCCTTGCCATGAGCAAGTTGAGAATGGTTTTTTTTGTAATTTGCATTTTACGCCGTTATGCTGCGGAAATTTAGAATTTTATATTTGTATTGTCAAGCATATACACACATACACATATATAAACACTTTTATTCACAACATCAACACACTTGCATACACACACATATTACACTTACATTCACACACACATAATCATGCACACATCCACTTGCATACACACACATACATACATACATACACCCACATATATAAACACTTGCATTCACAACATCAACACACTTGCATACATACACACATACACATATATAAACACTTGCATTCACAACATCAACACACTTGCATACATAGCACAAACACATACACAATCATGCATAAAGACACACACATATTACACTTACATTCACACACACAATCATGCATACATCCACACACACACACACATATAAACACTTGCATTCACACACTTTAACACACTTGCATACACACTTACAGTAACAATTACAATGATGTAAGAACAGATCGTTGTAGAGAAGAGGTATACAAATGTCAAAGTGGATTTGTATTTTTCCTTGCCATGAGCAAGTTGAGAATGGTTTTTTTTTTTAGTTTGCATTTTACGTCGTTATGCTGCCGAAATTTAGAATTTTATATTTGTATTGTCATTGCTAAGAAGATTTTGTTGTTTGTGGTTAATAGATTATGGCTCGTACACCATCTAAACGTGGCAGGACAGGTATCTCTCAAAGTAAGTTCAAATACATTAAGCTATTTGTTTTCTTTTCTTTTGTCTCATCATACTCACTAAACTATTTGTATTATTATTGTTTTTTGCTTGTAGGAGTAGGATACACAATAAGATCTGGCACTACAGGGCATAGGGCCAATGCACGATCTTCCATTGCTTCTTCCAATGTCCATCGAAATAAAGATATTTTGGGTGATGTGTATGAAGAAGAGGATATATTGAGTGATGTTCATGAAGAAGAGGTGTTCATAGATATTCATTCTACACAAGGTGAATTGGTGGCTCACAGTGTGTCTGAAGCAACAACAATTGTTGCTAAACCTCCCGATCATCCAACAGTATTTGGAAAGGATGTTCATGGTCGAATATTAGAGGAGATTGTAGAGGGTTTTATTGTAAAGAGAGGTGGGGAAACTGCTCGAATTCCTCTTTGTAGATTGATGGAAAATGAAGCCATTAGAGCGGTGGGTCCAGGCACTGAGGGCTTGGTGAAAAGGTTTGAGATGTCTGGATACAGTGTGCTTGGAGCTCCATTTCTTGTGTCATTTAAGAAGCCAGGCCATGATCAACATTATGTTTCCGACTTAGACAAAGATGAATGGGGGCCTATTTGGCGAGAAATAAGCGATGATTTTGATAATTCCCTTCCCCTTGAGTGGGAAGACTTAAGGGGAAAAAATTTATCGTTTGGGATGGTAATCACCGTTTGAAAACTTGGATGCGCTTAATAGAAACACGTAAGTGATTTCTTTTTTGTTTAATGTAAAGTTGACTTGTATTACTCTATGCTTTCTAATTTTCTTTTTTGTTGTTGTAGAATTTTCAATGATAAAGTGGAGACATTGTTCTGTGAAATGTCAATTTGTCTTTGTTGATAGAAGTGCAGAGGGGGATCAGCTTATGCTAGCTTTGCGCTCTCAAAATGAGTAAGCACATTTGTTGTTTTGAACGTTATTGCTATTACTTTATCGATGTCATTCTACTACCATTTAATTTAAGATATTGTGGTTTAGGATTGGTAGAACCAATGTGAGCACAAATTTTGGGCAGGAGATCTTCTTGTTCCAAAAACTGGCTGTGGCAAGCAAAGATTCTTTAATGAAGGACTTTCCCCAAGATTGGATTCGATGGATAGAGGTAGAGCTTGCTTGTGAGAAGAAGGCATCTAAAGGGAGTTGGTACAACGCTCCTACTCTTTTATTAGCAATGCTCATATGGAAGGTAAATTTTTTTGCCTTAAAGTACACTTTTTATGTAATTTCTAAAGCTTGACATTATTTTGTAAAATCTTACTTTTTTTTTCATTTGCTCTACAAAAGGAAGACTTTGACTTGTCTCTTATCAAAGAGATGCAAGAGATCAATGATCCCTCGATTTCACTGCCAGAAAAGGAAATGGTTGCTCGAGGAAGAATAGAAAAAATATTCAAAGAAAGAGCTTATAAGGTAAACACTTTCTCTTCTCCCCGTTTATGTTTGAATTTCTACTAAATTGTAAGTTGACATGTCATTTGAATTTGATATATTTGATTGAAAAATTGATTTGATTTGATCTCGTGCTAATATAACATAGATGTTGGCCATTGCCAACCCCGCCAATGGCCAAGGGTTCTTCTCTTTATTATTTAACTTCAATTGGATAAGAGAAAAGGATCAAGTGGGCCTTACAAGAGACAAAGTGCACTCTTTGGCAACTTCTAAAATATCACCAGAGAGGTAATAATTTTTGGATAAAAAATACACATGAAATCATCAAATGAATCAATGCATTTATGGTTTGTTTATTGTTTTCTCTATAGGAAAAAGAAAATATTGCACTCTTTGATGCATTGCCGTGTAGATGATGTTACTTCTGAGCGTTATATTAGTGCAATGAAATTTAGAATGTACTTGCGTAAAGAGTGGTATTGGGGAAGTATCTTGAAGCAATGCTTGAGGATCAAAGGGAAAATGATTGAAGAAATGCCGGAGGGCTTTGAAGCATGGTTTCATCACCAATTGAGGGACCACATTGATAAAGCTTTTGTGGAGCTTTGGAGTAAGCTCAACACAAAAGAGTCGGATGAAAAAATTCCAGAGCTTATGGAATCTTCAAGGAGAGTATTATTCAGGTAATACAATTGATATCTTTATGGTTGTCATTCTATTTTTTACTTAGAGTTTGTATAATAAATAAGTCACTTAGGAAAGGAGCTCAAATAAAGTTAACTGCATTTTATGTAGATGGCTAATTCAGCTTTACGATCAAACTTTGTTGGAGAAGTTGCCAATTGCTGTTGAAAGTTGGAGGGACCTCTCTTGTGAGGAGTGTATGTATCCACTATGGATGAGAGATTATGGTTTGATTGCTTGGGAAATTGAGTATTGCCCTTGGTGGCTAGATTACACTCGAGGCACCTACCCATGTGATGAAGGGAACTTATATAAAGGTTATTTTTGGCATTTATAAAAAATAAAAAATTGTTAAAGTGCTCATACTATTTAGATTATGTTTGTGAGAAATATATTTTTGTTTGCTTTAGAGCACGTTCTTGAAAGAAATGAAAATGGTATTGGGGAGATTGGCTCAGCTTCCAAGAAAGCCACCTCTTCGAAAAGAGTAAACAATAGTACAATCTCCTCTATAAAGAAACGATTGGATTTTGTTAGATCCAAGAAGCCCAATAAGTCTCCCAAAAAGAACCAAAAAGGTGCTCAAGGCTCCACAGGTAAACTTGCTTGTATAGATATCTAGCTGTCACTTTCTTTCTACTCAACAATTCTTGATGAAATATTTTATTTTCTGATTATGCAGTGCCTTCCATAGATTGTGATGTGAACGTTATTGGGAACATGCTAGATGTTTACAAAATTTCTCTCGATGATGAGAAATGGTAAACACATGTGAAAAGAAAGACTAACTATGTGTGGTGTGTGTTGTGAATGTTTGAAATACATTTATTTGATCGTATGCAGGATCTTGGATTTTCTTCATTCATCCCATGTTGATGGGGAAAAGAGCAATGAAGTGGCCTCTCTTTTGTTTGCAGATTTTCCAACAAACTTTAAAGTTGAAAATTTTTCAGAGAACGAGGTATGCATCCTTCAAAACCATAATGGACAGTCTATGATAGTTTTGGAACTTTAATTAAATTAACGATGCGTATTATGCAGGTCCCTCCATGGAATCAATTCTCTCAAAAATTAAGTAAGAAAGTGGCCGTAATAGCTTCAAAGTATGTGGCAGACAATGGGTGGTACATCACCCTAAGCTCCACTGATCACTTTGGCATTGTGTCTAGCCATGCCATCGAGATGGGATTCAAAATGATGCACACCATCCTTATTTTGATCCCCGATGGTTATGTGCGAAAGACCATTGAGATTGAGAGAGTAAGTAAATTTATTTGTTGATTGAGAAGCATGCTTGTAGTTTTCTTCAATTAGATCACATTCTAGTTGTAATTTGTAGGTGGAAACACTATTGCTAGGATTGTTTTATCGTAAGGGTCAACGTCCTATCTACGATCGACGAGATGGAGAGAGCGTGGACAAAAACTCTTTCGATGCCAAGTCCGAATACTGGTGGAGCGCATCGACGGAGAGTACATTGGAGGACACGCTCTTAGAGGTGCCGCCGAGCGTAGCCTTGACTTCTTTCGGTAAGAATATATGCTTCCTACTATGCGTTATTGGACTATGTTACATAAAGTAAAAATACGCATATTTTTTGCTTTTTTTAGCTGGCTTGTGCGGACATTTACTGCGGAGCACACCTACATTGTTGATATGTTTTCTGGATGTGGTGGCTTGGGCAATGTTTGCGTTGAGTTGTCTAGACACTGTCTCTGCATAGATAGTGATCCAGAGGTATTCCATCAACATCTTTCACGCTTCAAGGCTCCATGTGTACGTGCTATTTCAGCAGTTGATGCAGATAGTGATGAGGGGACTGATTGGCAACAATATGAGCCCGGATCACATTGCCCTTGATTGACATCAACATTGGTATTATCTATCATTTTTTCTAGTTTGTGATTTTTATGGAACGATGTGTGACCATGGTGTTTGGGTGCCACTTTTTTGGTATTACTGAAGACATGTTGTTGGTGTTGATCGTCCTTATCAATTCAGCCATGATTTCATATTTATTATACTAGATAGAAGTTTGTTGAGAGCTTTGGATTTACCAAAGTAATATACCAACATATGCTTTTTTGCTTATGTTATTTCTTCTTCCCGTGAGCATTCGTTGCTGCACGGAAGCAAGTATGGAATGGGAATTTTTTTAGTTTGAATTTTCATACCGTTATGCTACCGAAATTTTGATTGCTTATCAATATCATCATGCTTTTTGTTCATGTTTGAAAACATAATTATGATTTCACGTATACAGAAAAGTTAGTCAAGCTTCACGGAAGCAAGTATGGAATGGAAAATTTTGTTGTTTGTATTTTCGCGCCGTTATGCTGTCGAAATTTTGATTGCTTGTGAATATAATCATGCTTTTTGTTCATGTTTAGAAACATAATCATGGTTTCATGTATACACAAAAGTTAGGCAAGCTTCACGGAAGCAAGTATAGAATAGGAAAGCTTAACAAAAGTTAGGCAAGCTTTCACAGAAGCAAGTATGGAATGGTTTTATTTTTATTTTTCACATTGTTATGCTGTCAAAATTTCATTTGCTTGTCAGTATTTCTTTACACTGTCGGTCTAAGAATATATATAGTTTTATATATAATATTTATATTATATATATAATATCTTTTTATTTATTTATTTATATGTGTGTGTTTATGTACGTAAGGAGATCTTCAACTCGGTAAAGTGTTTTTAAGTACTTGTTTATACAATATATATAGTTATTTATACGTGTGTGTTTATGTATGTATGCAGTTCTTCAACTCAGTAAAGTGTTCTTAATTACTATTTTATATGCAAGAGTCTATGCGTGTTTCATTACTTTGAGGTCTTCGCCCAAACAAGTACAACCATCAATATTTTTTAGATTCCTAGTTTCAAATTGGCTTATTAAGCATTCATCCTTGTTTGCAACAACACCTACATGGACAGGAAAGTATATTCTACTAAAAGTAGGGTAAATACTAAAGACATGCTCATCTTTTTCTTGCATTATATAAAAAATTCACATAGATTTTCTTTACATTTTTGGCTTTCAAACAGCTTGTAGTTACATTTGACGGTTTAGTTTAGCTACAAGATATCAACAATACCCTAAATTATGACAGATCTTGAAGATGTGTTAGTAGACCAGGCCGATTAAAAGTATCACACTACTTCAATAATAATAAGTCACACAGAGACATATGAATTATTCTCGCCAAGGCACTGAAGAGTGGAACACCATCATATAGTTAAAATAAGCATCATATAATTAAAATAAGTTGTTTACATGATTACGTAGGAAATCAAACCTGCACACACACACACACACAGTACAACTTGCATCACACTAGTACAATTTATCATGTGCTAGTGCATATTTATATAACTATATTATTTAGTGCATAATTATTTAAATCTTGCCTCAATCTTCTACCACATTAGAGCCAGAGATGTCGACCAGGTTGATTGTGCGTTTGCAGACAAGCAAATGGTCAATCTCCGCCTGTAAAGCGGCCCTTCGAGAGCTATCTATGTACCCCCATGTCTCCCACTTGCCCAGAGCTTCTCGCATTGTCTCAAAGCCATCATTGAGTTCCTGGTCTCCGGTGTTGCGAGCGCGATTAAGGTGGTTGAACATCCGGATCGCCTTGTTTGTGTCATGCTCTCTTTGTGTAAACGTCTTCTTTTCTTCAAGGGGTGCGTTGGGGGGGAGTTTGTGAAGCTCTTCATGGATTTTTGCAACTACCTCATTACCAGTACTAGCATATCCTATAGGCATTGTATAAGTACAGGGAAAATGAAAAAATCTCTCTTAATTAGCACCTCCGATTCACTTGTGCAGCATATGGTGCTTGCCTTGTAACATTTACATATAGGCTAAAGCACCATGCTCTCAAAAAGCATTGATAGTGATGGAAGAGTGGCATGTGTTAGTGACATGAGGGGTCCCACGCAGCATATGCTAACTGCTAAATTGGAACGTGCAATAATATATGCATGATTTGTCAATATGAATATTATAATCGTCTACTACTCCACCACTAACTTTTAAAGTGGGGTGTGCAATAAAATATGCATGATTTGTCACTACGATTATTATTCCCCTATAAGATTTATAAGCATCTAAAAGTGCAATGAGTAGACAACACTAACTGCCTCTCTAAGGGCTCGGGAAACACTATGATTATTATTCTTCTATGAATACTATAGGCATATAATAGTGCAATGAGTAACCACCACAAACTGCCTCTCTAAGGGCTCGGAAAACATTATTTATGGACCCGGATTTGGAACCTTTTCACACGCATATGAACAAGAAAACTCTCTCTCTCTCTCTCTCTCTCTCTCTCTCTCTCTCTCTCTCTCTCTCACACACACACACACACACACACACACACACACACACACACGTGAGTAGAAAACGTGCACACAACCTCCTTCTTCACAACAAAACTCCACTTTCATCTCAATTAAAATGTGGGATATTTATAAAATATATAAATAAACCAACACATAAACAATTCTATACCAAGATACTAAATGAAATAATTTGAACCGGCTTGAGAACCTTCTTGCCCAAACTTGAGCCGGACTTTTTTCATTTTGAACCTATCTTTCCTCTCTCCCCCTCATCTCCCACTCTCTCTCTCTCTCTCTCTCTCTCTCACACACACACACACACACACACACACACACACACACACACACACATGTGAGTAGAAAATGTGCACACAACCTCCTTCTTCACAACAAAACTCCACTTTTACTTAACTCCACTTTCATCTCAATTAAAATGGAGGATATTTATAAAATATATACATTAAACCAACACATAAACAATTCTATACCAAGTTACTAAATGAAATAATTTGAACCGGCTTGAGAACCTTCTTGCCCAAACTTTAGCCGGACTTTTTTCATTTTGAACCTATCTTTCCTCTCTCCCCCTCATCTCCCACTCTCTCTCTCTCTCTCTCTCTCTCTCTCTCTCTCTCTCTCTCTCATTGTCGGTACTCTCACAGCCCGATCCTATCTCTATTTCACAAGTATGTTTTTCTCTCTCCGTCTAATCCTTCTTCTCTCTCCTTCCCTCGGTACTTATTTAACATACCACAACGCCACCTTAGAGAGCATACATATGACTGGAATCCATGCTTCTATAAACTCGAAAAAGCATCACCTGTAGCAAAAACACACGAATTGATTAACTCGCAAATAAAATTAACCCATAGTTCAATAACTACTTCTTATGGAAAAAATGAGAAACTTGTAATTTTTCTCATCCCTTGGTCATTACAAGACTCCAAAGTTGATGGACCAGTGCATTTTGCCCAAAACAGTAATTTCTTACGATTGATTGCATATAAATAAGAGTGGGGATTTTTGTAGGACATGAGATAAAATACCCCGTTAACTTCAATGGGTTGGTGACCAAAACATATGGTTGCTTTTACCTCACTAACTTTTTTTTGGGCAAAAAAAAAGGTACAAAAAAGTTACATTTTTGCCATTCTGCGGACCTATCATCAAAGTTCCTATAGTCACACTCAATACAGATACTATATACATGTTTTCTTAGTTCCCTTGGGGCCTTTGGATTCAAAAGGATCCATGGAGCATGTCAAAAGGATAATGAATCTCTTACAACTGGAACCTTGGGGGCAATGATAAAGTGCTAAACGCAGCAAACATGAAAAAACTGGGTTTAGCATTATGACCTCTAGAAACCCATAGAAACTACTCAATATCTAGCCAAGTTTGTAGTCTATGATTAGATATGGCTACTACCTACAAAATACACACAATTGGCCTAAGATACTAGCAATATTGAGAAAGTTATACTTGCTACTCTAAAATGTATTGTATTCTTCAGCAATCAAAAAACTCAACAATCATCATATACTATGCTATATAGCATATTAGGTCCCCCAAAACTCAAGGAAGATTAGCTTTATGTTATACATTACACTTACACAATCAAAATTGAATTTGGATATCAAGAAAGCCACCAAAAAAATAATAAAAGTGCTAATTTTGGCCAAAAAACAGGATTATGCAATTCTTGTAAATTGGTCATAACTTTCAATTTTAACACCTAGCTCTCCCTACAAGAATCAAAACATGTTGAGAACTATGAAGGCCTAACCTCTAGCCATCTAAATCTCACAAACATGAAGTTTAGAATGGTATAGTTGCCAAAAATTGAAAAAAAGCCAAAAACAGGACGCGTTTTTTCATACAGTTTAGGTTCAAAAATGTTGTGCAAGAGTAAGGTTAATGGTGAGATCGATACTCAAAAAAAAATGCTAAGTTTTTTTCAGCTCATAAGGCAACTTTGTGGATATATAGCACCTAGAAATTCATTTTCATACTCTTCAAATAATTCAAGAAAAATGGTCACTTAACAGGACACAAAAGTGTCCAAGGACATAAAAGTGTCATGTTACCATTCTAGTGTAAGAGAGCTATGGGTGTGAGAGGGGAGGGTAATGGTGAGTAGGGTGAGAGAAACAATGGAAGATGCAGGTTTGACTAAGGGATGGAGAGGAATGAGTGTGTGTGTGTGTGTGTGTGTGGAAGTGTGAAAAGAAGTGAAAGAAGACTAGGGGTGACTTGTGAGATAAAGTGGGCAGACTAGGGTCCACCATAAAATTCATATCTCACCAATGATAGCTCCAAAACTTATGCAAAAAATTGGGGTGATTAGTCAGCTTGTGTGCTACATTTTTTTTGTTGGTCACTTTTTCAAATTCCAAGCGGAGATAGGCACCAAAAATCTCACCAAAAAGCCTATTTTTTGTGCCTACAAAAGTTTTTTAGTGGCCCTCTCCTTTGTTGAATTTGCACAATTAATCCAAGAGAGCCCCAAATTTGTCATATCACAATACAAAGCATCCAAATTATCTTTACACATGCATGGAGGAGGATTATTGGTGAATAAATAAATGTATACATGGCGGGACTAGTGTTGTATAGACTATTCCTAGATTGTAGCTCAATGAGCACATGGTGTTACAATAATGAGTACATAATGAAAATATAAAGAAAAATAATGGATATGAAAAAAGATACTGGAATCATATGGTATGGTCCTTCTTTTGTATTATTTTGGGTGAAAGAGGAAACAGGTGACTAAGGGAGTAGGAGCGGGTTTTTTTATTTTCACAAGGGTGAGGATAAAAATGTGGAGGTGATTTGTATAAAAGAAAAAAAAAATTGGGATTAGAGAATATACACATTGGAAAAAAATATATACTTATGGTGCAAGAGGATAAAAGAAGGCATGCATAGACTAATAAAAAACACACCTAGGTATAAATATTTAAATAAAATAACAAAATAACAATAAAAAATCCATAGATACAATAAAATATTTACACACAAAGAGGCCATAATATAATTTTATTTTTATTTTTTTATGGATCAACTAGCCTAGTGACTTGAGGGTTTTGAAGGAGATATGGGAAAAGTCCCCTAACTCACACACACCTATGCACAGTGAAAGGGTGAGGATAACCATCGTGTTTTAGTGATTTTGGTAGGGTGTGGTAGCTCACTATGGCAATTTTGAATAGCCAAAAAATGGCTATCATTAGCCCTCCCCCAAGATGATAGTATATTCATATACCATCATAAAGCATCTTTTTCAAAGAGGGTGCTTCTGAGTCCTTGACAAGATTTTCATTGTTTGGCCCCTTGGCATTTTGGCGTGGGCTACACTCATGCTTCATGTAGTGATAGCCGTTTTTTTGGCTATCTGTAATTGCCACAGTGAGTTACCTCACCCTACCAAAATCACCCAAACACTGTGGCTATCCCTACCATTTCACTGTACATAGGCGTGCGTGAGTCACGGGACTTTTCCCTTATCGTCTTAAAAACCCTCAGCTAGCTAGTCACTGGGCTAGGTGAGCCAAAAAAAAATAAAAAAAATAAAAAAAATAAAAAAATAAAAGTATATTATGGCCTCTTTGTGTGTAAATATTTCATTGTATATATGGCCTAAATATAGGGATTTTTAATAATTATTTTGGTATTTTATTTAAATATTTCTACTTAGGTGTGTGTTTTATTAAACCTATGTACACCTTCTTTCATCCTCTTACACCATAATTTTATTTTTTTGCCAATATGTACATACTCTAACCTCATATTTTTCCTTTATACAAATCACTCCCACATTTTCACCCTCACCCTCGTGAAAACAAAAAATTGATTTCTACTCATTGGTTACTTTTATTATATTATTTACTTGCATACATTTTCCTCTTTCACCCAAAATAATTCAAGGAGGGACCATATCATATGATTCCAATATCTTTCCATATCCATAACTCCTCCATATTTTTATTATTATTTTTACTCATTATTCTAACACCATGTGCTCATTGAGCTAAAGTCCATGAATAGTCCATACACTAGTCCCACCATGTATATATTTCTTATTTCACCAATAATCCTCCTCCATGCATGGGTCAAGGGCAACTTGAATGCTTTGTATTATAATATGACAAAGGAGGAGCTCACTCTTGGATGCATTGTACAAATTCAACAAAGGAGGGGACCACTAAAAGACTTTTGCAGGCCTAAAAAACAGGCTTTTTGGTGAGAATTTTGGCACCTATCTCCACTCCGAATTTGGAGCGGTGGTTAAAAGAGAAAATGTAGCCCACGCTCTGAATAATCACCCCAAAGTTTTTCATGATTTTTGGAGCTACCAGCTGTGAGCTATGATTTTTTTAGTGGACCCCAGTTTTCCCATGCTATGCAGCCACACTCTCTCTTCCACTTTATCATTTTCCTCTTTCACACACACTTCTCCACTCATCATCCCCATCTCTCTCACCACTCCTCTCTGCACACTACTCACCTTCTCCTCAACCTTGAAGAATAAGAGAAACCATGGTGAACTCATACCTCCCACACACAATTCCATTCCAAAATTGACCACCTAGTCTCATTTTTCCTCCTCCAAATTACCCATATCTATCAAAAAACCACAAAATTCAGCCTCTTCTCTTAAAAGATAGCATCATGGTGGTTGATTACTCAGCTTCAATTACCTTGTCTCTCAAGGAAGGTCAAGAGTGGAGAAAAAATGTACCGTCAAAGCTAGTGGACCGTCAACAAGCGTCAAAATTGGCCCTACTTAAGACACTTGGAGCATCAACCCTGTAAGAAATCCACCTTTTCTTACCTCTTAAGAGTTTTTCTTCCTTATTTGTATCCTACATGGATACTCCCATTGTAAATATTCAATTCCATTTGTAAATTAATACTAACTCTACTAACACTAACCCACTATGAAAAGTCCTATCACCTCCATTTCTCTCCTCTCTCTTTCCCCACCAACTTCTTGATAATTCCAAGCAAAAGAAATTAGATAAATTGCTGAAAATCTAACTCAACCATGGTTAGAGGAGTAACCCTAGCCTTCAAAATTGCTATAAAAGGAGGGTGTAGCTAGCATAAAAGGGGAAGCCATAAGCAAGAGCACTATGCTATAGCTTGAGAAGCCAAGCTCAACCTCTCTAGAAGGAGCTCTTGAGTGGAAGCTCATTGTCTTATGCATGTGCATGTGTTGTAATAGGGGATTAGCAAGGGAAATCTATGCCATTGTAAGAGAGAGAGTGATCATTCAATTGAGAGTAGGAAATCTATCATTTCTCCTACTAGTGTAAGCCCAACATTCGCTGAATCAAGGAGGGTGGATTTGGACTAATCTTGGATATTTTGTCTCCCTTCCAACGTGAAGTAATGGACAACAATGATGCGTAAGTGTCTTGGTTTTTTTTTAAAGTTCTTGATAGCTTGTCTCTGGTGTTGTCATCAATCTAGCCATAAATCCCACATACTGTAAGAGGGCGACAGGGTGGAGAGGACTCCCCTGGCCTTAAGACAGTGATTGGGGTGGCTTTTCTAGTGATGTGTTGTGGTGAAATTTACGCAAGCTATGTTGAACAAGTACTAATCTCACTTTGATTTGTCATGACAGATTTGTAAGAAGGTATTAATGCAACAAGCACCCCCTCCCCCTTCCTCTCTCTTTCTTAAATATATAGTTGTGTTTGCTTGATCATCACCGATACGTTTCAAAGCAGCCCGAGCACTATCTCTCTCTCTCTCTCTATCTCTCTCTCTCGTGTTTTAGTGTGTGAGAGTATTCCATTGGTGTTAGGGTTAGTGTAATTCCTTCCTTGTTTGTGGGTTGCTCTAACGATTCTCCTCTTTTGCGTCCTAGTTCGCTCTTAAACTAGGTGGTGCCCCTTGTGTAGTTTGGATTTGGCGGTGGGTTTGTTGTTTTGGTTTGCGTTGTGTTGTGCCCCAACCCCATTGAGCAGCACGGGAGCCTTGAGGGGTGTCTAGAGGCCACTCTTCTTGTTGCCCGCCCCGGACCGCCTCAGTAGAAAAACTTACATGAGATAGTTTCATTTTGATAGATCTTTGGTAGATCCTTTGGTAGAAGGCGACTCAGGTAGGGCTTTAGTCAGTACCCATTTACCTTCTTAGTATGCTCCTTGCCATCTAAATCCATGAGCTGATAGTAAATTGAATCAAATGATTTTTTAACCACATACAGACCTTGCCATTTGGTGCTGAATTTGGCATCAAACCTACTGTTGAGTCGATTGTCATACCTTAACACCAGCCCACCTTCCTTGATAGCCTCATCCTTGACCTTCTTATCGAGCTTCTCCTTTGCTTGCATAGCTTTCCTCTTGTAGCACTCGTAAGCTACTTATTTTCTCCACTCAAGTTCGACTAAGGTAAGAAGTCAATCTGCCCATTTTTCTTTGTCATCTTGTGTCCCTTTTTCATAAAGCCACATGGATGGAATGTTGAGCTCAATAGGCTGCAAGGCCTCTTGACCATAGACCAAGTGAAATGGTGTGAAGTCTATGGCTTCCCTATATGTGGTTCAATACGCCCACAAGGCACCATCTAAGAAGTCATCCCATAACTTTGTCTTGCTTCGGACCATCTTTCTAATGATGCTTGCAATAACACCATTAGCCTTTTCTAGCAAACCATTTGAATGTGGGTATTAGGATATGCTATGCCGATGTAGAATGTGAAGATCTTCACAAACTTCCGTGAGTAAACCACTCCTGAACCTTGGACCATTATCAGAAACAATCTCCAAAGGTGTGCCAAATCTGCAACAAATATTAGTGTAGACAAATATACTCACTGTTTTTCCATTTACCCTTGCCACACTTTGAGCCTCTACCCACCTAACCATGTAATTAACAACCACTAGAATGTAGAGTTTACCATTTTTTGTTCTAGGCAAAGGACCCATAGCATCAATGCCCCAGTTTTCAAAGGGTCCCTTTGCAAGCACGACCTTGGACCATGGACCAATCGTCTATTTCCATTTACCTGACAGTTGTGATAGATTACCCCGCAAGAAAAAAAAATTGCGTAGTAAACTCTTGGGCAAAATGACCACCACATACCTACAACTTGTGTAAGGTGAATCAACAAGTTGTTCAAGGACTCATCTAGCTTCTCAATCGCCTCAATGATTACCTCAGGAATCTCCCTAGATGTTGATGCTTGCAATTTTTCCTTGGGTCTAGGACCCTCTATTGGAACCTCTCCTCTTAGGCACTTGAGTTTTCTATACTTCTCAACAGCCCTAGTTTCAGCATCAAAGGTAGTAGGTACATCCGCCTCAACTTTTATCATGAGTGTGGGAAACAGACCGTCTATGAACCTCTCCTTCTTTACGAATTGTGCACCATCACGAGGGTTGACAACATTTCTCACCCATACAGCCCAAAGACGTAAAAACTCTTGTTTATACATGTAATAGTCATCTATGTCCTTTTGCTTGTGAGAAACAATGTCTTGCCATAGATTTTGAGTGTTTTGGGGGTCAAAGAAGTACTGGTTGAAATGATCAATGACCTCCTTATAGTTCCCTTAACTTCTTGAGATAGAGAGTTAAACAAAGTGCTAGCATCTTCCTAAGGACCACTTCAAACATTTCTAAGCATTCATCATCTCCTATAACTCTCTTTATGCGGCAAGCCATTTTCAAATTTGCTAAAAAATAGATGAGTGTCCTCACCAAGATCTTCAAAAAAGAGAGGATATCCTGACATTTGGCATTGGGCCTCCATTGAATCAATTTCAAAGTGACAACACGTTTACTCTTTCTTAAAAATATTTATCCAATAGTGTTTTCTAAATTGCAATCTATTCTACAACAAAATAAAAAAATATGCACATCAAATGATCTATGATAGTCAACAAGAGGCAGGGTGACAGGGTTTGGTGACGCAAGAATTTTTTATACTCTTTGAGTACCAAACATGAACACCATATGTTTTTGAAAATGGATCTTTCTACTAATTGAAACATTTATTCTAATGTGTGGAGTGAAATGGAAGGTAAAAACCTTTACTCCTCGGCCATTATCCATGGTCTATGCATGACCTAATGCTAAAACAAAACAAAAATATAAACGTACAAACTAAGGTCGTACCTAATGAGAGGTAATAGAAGGATGTATTGAAGCCTTTATATCGGCTAGCCTAAGAGGGCCCAAAATTGTACGAATTACTTGTTGAAATTGTAATTTTGTGCTTACACTAGTGCATTCTTGCAATGAGAACAAACAAGTCATACAATTTTTTGTGATTCATGCAAGCTACTTGATTAATCTAAGGTGGCATATTCACAACAACATACACAAGCCCTCCCCAGTAGGTGCACCAAAATTGAGGCGGTCAAGGGTGGGCAACAAGAGAGGCGACCTCTAAACACCCCTCAAGGGTCACATACTGCTCAATTGGGACTGGGGAAACCACAAGCAAGAAACAACAACAAAAAACCCACAGCCAAACAAGTGAAGGGCACCACCTAGTTATAGATTGAACTAGGACGCAAAGGAGGAGAATCCCTCAGCAATACAAGTGAGAAGGATTGGTACACTATCACTAATATCAATGCTACAAATGCACACACAAACACACAGAGATAAAGATAAAGAGAGAGAGAGAGTTTTGTGCAAGAATTTAGCTTCAATTTTAATGATTGACACAGGTGTATAAACAGCTTGAAGGTGGGGCCAAGAGACACAATTAAGTTTGATGATGTTGCGATCTACACATTATCTTAGAGTTATGGGAACTCTCTCACTATACAACCCTCTTATAGAGTTTTCCCAAGAAACAAACACAAGAGCTCTTAAGTCACATACAAGCGAATACTACAAAAGAATCTCAAAATGAGAACACTTCACCTTAAAACAAAGGAGTTGAGGTTTCCAAGCGTGAATTGGAGAGACTCAAGAGAGTTTTGAACCACGGTTGCACCCAAATTTGATTCAATTAATGTGCAAAAGTAGATACAAATTTGATTGGAACTTATGAATCACTTACTCCCTTGCAATGCTACAACTAGCTCAAGAAGCTTTCATATACACCACAAGTAGTGGTGTATAGAGAGCTCACTCTCTGGAGAATGGTATGCTCAAAGCAGTGAGAAATAGTGTAGGGATCATTCCATTTACAAAGGGAAAAGGGATCTATTTATAGGTGAGGAGAGCCCTTATTAGGATTATCTCCTTATCAACATTTACATAGAGAACCATGTTTATGATTTTTTATATATATATCTATGAGAGATCTTGTCTCTTGAGTCACATGGATGTGGGCTCAAGAGGAGAGAACTACTTAGGTGAAATAGAGAAGACTCTAGAGAGGTGAGTGATTTTTTGTGTGAGGTTGCCTACTCCAAGGTAGAGTAGAGTGGGTACAATTTAGAAGAAAGGGTTGGCAGTTAGTGTTAGCAATCACTAAAAAATGGTAGTAGTATAACTACAATGGGTAGAATGACTTGAAGGATGAGAAAAGAGGGGTGAATGAGATAGGTGTACCCTTGAGATGGTGAATCCTTGAGGAATCTTGGACTCACCCGTGCATAGATTGTCGAAAGTGACTGCCGTTATTCTTCTTCTTCTTTTCATGTTGCCACCATAGTTAAATCACCACAAAAAGAATGAGGGTTTTGTTGATAAAAAACTCTCTATTTTGCAAAGATTAAGTATGGTTAGGTTTCTGATTTTTTATGCATTCTTGAAAGGGTATAATAAAATTGGAATATGAGAGTAATAGAGAGAGATATGGAGATGGTGAATGTAGGTTTGAGTGAGGGATGGAGAGGAGTGTGTGTGTGTGTGTGGAATTGTGAAGTGTGAAAAGAAGTGAGAGAAGACTAGGGGTGAGTACTTGTGAGAAAAAGTGGGCATTCTAGGGTCCACCATAAAATTAATATCTTATCGATGGTAGCTCCAAAAATTATGCAAAAATTGAGGTAATTATTTAGCTTTTGGACTACATTTTGTCTGTTGGTCACTTATTCAAATTCTAAGTGGAGGTAGATGCCAAAAATCTCACTAAAAAGCCTATCTTTTGTTGCTGCAAAAGTCTTTTAGTGGCCTCCTCATTTGTTGAATTTGCACAATTCATCCAAGAGTGAGCATCTCCTTTGTCATATCATGATATAAAGCATCCAAATTCTCTTTACACATGCATGTAGGAGGATTATTGGTGAATAAATAAATATATACATATGGGACTAGTGTATCGTGGATTATTCATGGATTTTAGCTCAATGAGCATATGGTGTTAGAATAATGAGTACATAATGAAAAAATATGAAAGAATTATGGATATGAAAAAAGATATTGGAATCATATGATATGGTCCCTCTTTTGTATTATTTTGGGTGAAAGAGAAAAAGTATGGAAATAAATAAAAACTATATAATAAATATGACTAAGGGAGTAGGAGCCGGTTTTTTTGTTTTCACAAGGGTGAGGATGAAAATGTGGAGGTGATTTGTATAAAAGAAAAAAATATTTATGAGATTAGAGAATGTACACATTGGCAAAAAAAATATACTTATGGTGCAAGAGGATAAAAGAAGGCATACATAGACTAATAAAACACACACCTAGGTATAATATTTAAATAAAATAGCAAAATATTTATGAAAATCCCTATATTTAGACCCTATATACAATGAAATTTTTACATACAAAGAGGGCATAATATACTTTTTTTTTGTTGGCTCAACTAGCCCAGTGACTTGAGGGTTTTTAAGGAGATATGGGGAAAGTCCCCTAACACTAGGTTGGTAACCTAACAGAACATAAAAGTGTCCTTTCAGGGTTTTGAGAAAAACCTTCAGAACCATAGTAGATCCACTCATTTTGTAAAATCCTTTCATGAGGTTATAGTTCAAGGCCTACTGCACATGGAAAAAATAAGAAACTTGTAAAATTTCTCATCTTTTGGTCACACCAAGCCTCCAAAGTTGATGGACCGGTGCATTTTCATCAAAACAGTCATTTCTTACGTTTTGTTGCATAAAATTAAGATTAGGGATTTTTGTAGGACTTGAGATAAATTCCCTAGTTAACTTCAATGGGTTGGTGATCAGAACATATGACTGTTTCTCACTCACTATTTTTTGTTTTGCCAAAATAAATAGGTACAAAAAAGTTGACTTTTTACCGTTCTGCAAACATATCATCAAAGTTTGTATAGCCACGCTCAATACAAATAATATATGCATGTTTTCTTAGTTCCCTATTGTCCTTTATGTTCATAAGTAGCCATGGAGCATGCCAAAAGAATAATACATCTCTTACCAAGGGGAATCTTGGGGACAAAGATGAAGTGTTAAATACAACAAACATGGAAAAACTGGGTTCAACATTATGAGTTGTAGAATCCCATAGAAACTATTCAAATCTAGCCAAATTTGATCCTTATGACTAGATATGGTTACTACCTACAAAATGCATTTATTGGCACAAGAAACTAACAATATTGAAAAAGCTATACTTGATATACTAGAATATTTTGTTTTCTTCTATAATTAAAAAAATCAGCCATCATTGTGTACTATGCAAAATAGGGTATTAGGTGCCCCAAAACTCAAGGAATGTTAGATTTATGTTACAATATGCGACATAGAAAATAAAAAATTCATTTGGATATCATGAAATCCACCAAAAAAATCATAGAAGAGCTAAAATTGGCTAAAAAACAGGATTTGATAATTTTTGTAATTTGGTCATAACTTACAACTTTAATATTTATTTATCCCTAGAAGCATCAGGACATGTTGAGGACTACTAAAGATAGTTCTCTAGCATTATAGACCTCACAAACATGAATTCTAGAGTGGCATAGTTGCAAAAAGTTGAAAGAAGCCAAAAACAGGACCCGTTTTTTCACACAGTTTAGGTTGTGAAATGTTTTTCAAGGACAATGTTAAAGATGGAATTGATATTCCAAAAAAATGTCGAGTTTTTTTCAGCTCATGAGACAAATTTCTAGATAGATAGCACCTCAAAACACAATTTGAAACTCTTTACATAATTCAAGGAAAATGGTCACTTAATAGGACATAAAAGTGTCCCATTACCAACCTAGTGCTAACTCACACATGCCTATTTACAATGAAAGGATGTGGATAGGGTGAGGTAGCTCACTATGGAAACTTGGAATAGCCAAAAAATGGCTGTTAAAATTAAGAAAGAAATCAAAGGACAGCTTTTGAACTCAAATAGGAAAATTGGCTAGTTTATTTGAATTCAAATTTTCCCCTCAAAATGAAATTCAAAATCTAATGGGCAAAACTATCTAATGTAATGTATCTACGAAAAGATCTTGGAGTGTAGATTACAGATCTATAATCTCCGCTCAAATTAGAGATCATATGTAGGATTTATGGAAGGTCGAAAATCGTAAAGTTGTTCCCTCCTTTTTTTTGGGGGGGGGGGGGGGGGGGGATGCATCCTTTGACCATTCTTACACCTCTCTTATACACCCGCCATTCTTGCACACATGGCATGCATGTACCTATTTGTGAAAATGTTAATCAACCCCATAATATCATGGCAAATAAAGAGGCCCTCCTAGACCTCATTCTCTTGTTAATACTGTATAGTGTTTTGTGACCTTTTGCTTTCCACAATCTTCAATCGGCTTTATCGTTATAGGATTTGACTCACATGGGTCAGGTGACAGGTAAGAGCACAATTTATGTTTTGGCACCCAAATTTGTCACTTCCTTGATAGTAGCCTTGGGATTCCAATAGTCGTTTAGGAATCCAACGCAACAATTTTTTACATTTCTTGGAGCGAGTGGGGCATTTCTTACAAGGCTTCTGTTTTTTAGCATAAAAAATTGTTGCTAGAGAAGCTTTAGGGACCCATTTTTATGTTTTCTTAGTTCAATTAACATGGGTCTTGTGTGTCTCATTTTTTGTTTCAACTACAAAAGTTGAAGCTCTAGAGAGTTGGGCTATAGGGACATATGGTTCAACCTCCTGGACATTCCTTGTTTTGGGTTTTATTTCCTTAGGAGGTAAGATCTCAGGGACTATGGCTTGAGTGGAAGGTCTAAGAGTTGTTTTTTGCATTGTGACTCTTCCTGTCCCCCAATCAATAGTTCATTTGGTCGCTATCATCCACGTACGTCCTAGATTATATTTCCTTCCATAGTTCTAGCAGGCATGACCAAAAAGTCTTGAGCTACAACCTCGTTGTCATAACTGACAAAAGTGTGTCAGATTTTAAAATTCGTAGTTTTTTTCTTGTTGACACCCTTGACTTGGATGGTACTCTTAGATAGAGATAGCTTTCCCAATTGACACTACACCCCATATGACAACATATTATATTTAGCACCCGTGTCCATTAAGGCATTATATTGCACTTTTTCATAGGTGCTATTTAGCTCAATAGGGTATCATAGAGGTTTGTCAGAGTCCAACCAATCATCCTTTATTTCAACGTGAAATGCATGTATAACTCCAAGGTTGGCCTCTTGTTGGCATCTTATGCGTTGTTGTCACTCCTTAGCCTGAGCTTGAGCTTGTATCTTCTTCAAATCTGCTTGTGCCTTGGATGCCTTTTTTTTATGGATGGCACGTAGCTCCTCTTGGCTTAAAGAATCATAGTATCTTTTAAATTTTCTCCCATTGAGGAATCCAGTGGTTTCAACTCCCTCAAGAGTTTCCACATGAATGGTGCCTTGTGGGGTGATTTTGGATACTCTATATGGTCCTTTTCCCGCATATTTCAACCTTTTCCTCTCGTTATGCACTCTATACATAAGGACTTTATTACCAACATTGATATCTTTGCTCTTTAGATGACGGTCAAGCCATTTCTTTCTCCTATCTTTCTCCACAAATGCATTCTCCACAACCAATTACCTTTCTTTATATAACCTCTCAAGGATATATAAACACTCAACTAAAGGGATACCATCTCAACCTTCTTGAGAATCTACCTGTAGACTAGGAATTACAAACTCCCATAGCATTGTTAGGAATTGGATCATGCTAACTATGGTGGATGAAAGAGAAACATAGCGTCAATGCGTGAGTGTGTGTGTAAGCAAGGTTATCACTCAAGTGAATTATGTTCCAAGATAGAATTAGCTTGGACTCATAAACACAATCTTGAGTATTGACTTAGCTTAGCACAAGCTCATATGGCTTCTTGAAAAAGTTTTGTAATCATGCTTGCAAAAATGCATTAAAATAGGGGTATCTTTGAGAATCATGCAAGCTAGTGTCCCACTAGGATTTGAATCCTTCCTACTAGCTATTTAAAAGAAATTTAAGAAAATATGAAAAATACAGAGAATATATATATATTGGCAGTTACCCTAGATATAGGATCTATCTAGGGTGTGAGATAATAATGAGATAGTAGAAAGAAAGAATCAATGTTTTTTGCTCCAAGTTAAAGAGGTGGAGCTATTGACGCTTTTCCCATAGTACTTTTTGACGGTAAAGTAAGAATATGTTATCCTTGAGATAAATAATAGGATGAGATAGAAAGCTTATTATTATACTTAGATATACATATGTACATTATAAGAAATCTAATTATGTATCTAAAAAGTTGCAAGATAGATCTTGTAGCATGCCTTTCTACTATGTACATGTCACAACACGACAACACGTTTTATGAAACTCTAGCACCATTCACCTTGTAAGTGTAGCTTTTGATGAAGTGCCTTAATTGACATGTGGTGATTAGAGAGGACAACCCCAATGCAATCAGTGTGTGTTTATCAAGAGTGTGCTTAAAGATTCTAGTCTATGGTAAGTCGGACTTCGGTGGGCTTAATGTGTGTAGGTGATGCTTGATTGATGATGTGATTAGAGTTAGTGATTAATGACTAATATTACATTGGATGAGCATACTCTTGAATCCTCTCATTCGATACATCGGATGCTCATGCTTCCATGCCCTAGCCAGGTTGCTGATCCTAGGATTGATAATTTTGTTGGTCTTGGGTTGATAAGGCTATGATACGATAGGGCTATGTTTAGGCTTTAGTCCTTTAGTCCGTTTTCCATAAATACTCTCATGATGGAAGAAATAAAAAAGTGCTAAAAAAATAAAACACTGAAGCAAAAAAGTGTCAAGAAAAAGTAGCAAAAATGCTACTAGACACATGAAAAGCAAATTTCTATGTTATCTGGTGCCTTGTGAGGCCTAGCGCCTTATTAGCAATTGGCAAGCAAGGGGAATCATCTTGGATCACTTGGTCAAATCCCTAAACCAATACCCTAGGCTGATAAGGATTTGTCGTCGCCTTGGTAGGTTAGTAGGATTTTGGAACACCTTCTTGAGGGTTCAAGGAGCCAAGAGTCGTACCTAGACTTGCCTTGGGGTGGTACCTTTGTGTTGTGATCTACTTTTTTCTATGGATGACAAAAACAAAACAAAGCTGTGACAATGTACTAATAGATTTGGAGCTTTTTTATAGCCCGTAGACATGATAGGCATGAATGATTTATTAAGATTGGTCATAGTTTTTAGGCTAGTAGGTTTATGAACTTGCATTAGCCTACGGTCTGAATTGATTGCTTGTGTTTCATGCATAAAAATGAAATTTCAAGTGGTATAATCTTCACAATAGTTTAGGTGTCTTTTTTTATTTATGTTGTCTAGTTTTTTTACTATGATTCACCCATCTTTTAGAAGCAAAAAATTCACTTTGCATGATTGTTCATTGTACTTCATGTAGTGTTAAGGTGGATAGGTTAGTGTGCCATTCATTGCATAAGAATGCTTGGAGAGGTTAGTGTGGAGCTATTAGACAATACAATATAAAATATACTTGTAAATGATAAAAGCTTAATATTATTCAACAGAACCTGCCTCTATATAGGCTTTTACAAGTAGGTAGCCTTTTGACACATGAGCACAAAAACAAAACTACTTGTATTTTGCCCCAAGCTTTGGCTTAAGGGGGCGATTGTTAGGGTAAGCCCATGCTTGTGGCACCACGCGGGAAAATCCCCTAGCACTTGCAAGGCTATTAAGCTTCCACACCTCTTCACAAAGAGCATTCCACCTAGCAGGCTCTGTGGCACACTCCCATGGCTTATTCTACCTCTATATCTATAGCCTTCTTGTACACAATTTTCACCCACTTTTGAATTAATGCTACTCTAGCACTTTTGTACAAACTCTTGTCTACTGTCTATATCCTAATTAAGTGATTATTAGCAGAATCATGTAATTATGAATGCTACTAACGTACATCTTCCATAGCTATTAACCTTACACTTCATGTTTTTATTTATCCTTGTTGGCCTTTGATCCTCATTACTTGTTCTTATGTTTTGTAGCTCAACATTTCTTCCATGGACTTGATTTCTACCATGTCTCTGTGCTTTGCTTCACCGGCACACCAGGACATGTGCCAAATTAGGAAGGGGGAATGTTAGCAGTGGCTAGCAAATGCTACACCGATTGTGCATCAAGCAGGAGATATGCTATGGATGTGACTCACATTGTATAAGGTCTTGGACTCATTGAGGGTTCCAAAGTTGTATATGCTAGCTAGAGGGCTCAAACTTAAACCCATAGTAAGGGATTGTGGTTAAAGCCTTTATAAGGAAGCCTTTATGCAAGGAGGCTTCATTCTTGAGTATCCACTTTTGAGAGCTCTCTCTCTCTTGAGTGTTCACTCTATGGATGGCCTAGCCTTGAGCTTAATGTCTATGCTTAAGAGGCTAGTGCTAATCCATTGTAATTAGAGAAGCTATTCTTAATCTAATATCTACTTATTCATCAATCTAGTTCTTCTATTCCATTATGTCATGAAGTAGTTTCACCTTTCTCATTATTCTAGATTTGAGTGTGTGTGATGACTTCTTGCTTATTAACCACTCCTGTCCTTCTATGAGCACTCAATTTGAGATATTTAACATCTCTAATTAGGTTGATTAAGTTGTTTCTTAATCTTGTAATTAGTGTATGTGCCCTATTATTTGCTTGTGTGTGGATGGGTTTTATGACACTTTAGCACCATTCACCTCGTGTGTGTAGCTTTTGATGAAGTTCCTTGATTGGCATGTGGTGATTGGAGAGGCCAACACTAATGCAATTAGTGTGTGCTTGTCATGAGTGTGTTTTGGGATTCTAGTCTATGGTAAGTTGGACTTTGGTGGGCTTAAAGTGTGTAGGTGATGTTTGGTTGATGATGTGATAGAGTTAGTGATTCATGGCTAATCTCTATTGCATTGGATGGGCATACTCTCGAATCCTCTCATTTGATACATCCGATGCTCGAGCTTCCATGCCCTAGCCGGGTTGCCGATCTTAGGATTGATAATTTTGTTGGTCTTGGGTTGATTAGGCTATGCTATGATTGCCCCCAACAGGAAGCCTTTGTGTGTGTGTGTGTGTGTGTGTGTGTGTATTTTCTCACCTCAGTCTCTCACTTCCCCTACCTTTAGGGTTCGCCCCCTCCTTTTTAGGAGTCTTTGAAGACTTTGTGTACACTACAGCATCCAATTTCCCGACGCAATGACCATTGGACTTAACCTTTGAATTTTGGAACCTTAGCATTTTGGAAGTCTTAATGGGTTGAACCTTAGGTCTTCGCAGCCCATTGCTCTTCTCCAGATGGTCCCCCTTTACCAATAATCTAGCTTTTTCTCCCCTGATACTTTCCCATATTAAATGATCAGTTTAACATGAGAAAATCGTTTAGGAGAATTACATATTAGTTATTATGACAAAAATATGGAATACCTTGACATACCTTTTGGTGGAGGACACGGAGACGATTGTTGTTGTGGTGCTCTTCCCAAATGGTTGCCCAATCTGCCATCATGAGATTCACATGGGTCTTCCCATTTGTTGGAGCCTTGTGCTTGCTATTCCCTTGGGGTAAGAAATGATGGTTGTTTGGATAGATTACCTTGCGCAAGGCATCGCACCTCTCTATCACCAACGATGGCCCGCAAGTAGGACATGCATTGTGCCTCGATGTGGACAACCCTGCATACATATCATACCGTTAGAGATATGAGTGAATTAAAGGGAGAGAGAGATAGAAAAAGAGATCAAAAGGGGGTACCAAAAATCTCACCAAGACCAGGATAGTGGTGCATAGTCCACATAAGGATTTTCCTCACAATGGCTTCTCTCCCACGCTTTGCAAGTGAGACATCGACAACAAGAATGCCTCTCCATAACTCCTCCAATTCCATGATGAGGGGCTTGACATAGACGTTGTCAGCCATTTTTTGGATGAAGATAAAGTCCCTAATTTATGTTAAAAATCTTTCTCACTAGCCTCGAGTACATAATGTTTTGGGTTTTCAAAGTGCTCTTGTAAAATTTATGTATTAAGGCTTGGTTTTGCTTAATCATTTGCAAAAGTTTTGGGTTGGTCAAATTCTAAAAAGTGGTTCTCCATGCGTATTTTTAGTTGTGCTTGAGGGACGCTGAATCAAACTCATACATCTTGAGTTACATGCATTTGAAATGGGCGGTTCCTTAGTTAGCAAGTGGGTGTGAATGCATGCAAGGAAAGGAAAGTGGGCCAATTTTATGGATTTAATTAGAAAAGGTGTGGTCTAGGATTTTTGGAAATAGCCAAAGTGATAAGCTCTGAGCCGGGCTTTACAGCATTGCATTTGGTGCTCGGAGTCACCCGCCACGCCTCTGCAAAGATTGCTCGATGCGAGGAGCAAAACAAGAAATTCATAGGCTTAAGTAGGGAGGTGGGAGGATGGTGCCAAGTGGAAATGGAGTAATCCCACATGGGGGGGAGCAAGTGGAAATTGGAGGGTATAAGGGGGGATTGGGTACCCCCTAAGGTTGTATCAAAGGAGCTAATGGAGCTCTCTTGCCTTGCTAATGGGGGGCTCGTGGGGGAAGAGAGAGGGCGCCCATTCTCAGTTCTTACATGCTGCCCAAGTGCCTGGCCAAGCTTTTGGTCCTCTGGAAACTTCCCTTCCCCACTTTCCTTGGTCAAAAAGTGGCCCACATGACATTTTCCACCCAAATTAAGCCCAAAATAGACCAATTAAAAGATTCCCAAAGATAGAACCATGTCGGCTAAGAGGAGAGAGAAGATTACTTGGGATAAGATCCAAAAATATCCCCTTTTTAATAGATGTAATTACTTGCACACTTTTACAGAGACTAGCTTTTTTGGAGCTTTTGAGAGATACCCCAACTTCAAGAGCTTGTAACTCTCTTGTCTATTGTCGGAATCAAGCATATGTATACTCTATAGAGGTCTACATGACACGAGCTTCATCTTTATGGTTTTGGTTTTCAACAATTTTAATCATGGTTTGGGTTAGGACTATTTCCCGACCGCCTTTACAGGCGTTCGACATAGGTGTTTTCCGTAGCTTTATGGTGTTTACTTTTGATGGTGTGGTGTGTGCAAGGCTATAGAGGTTCTTGTTTTCCTTCTTGTCTGCATGCTAACATTTTTTTGGTTCCCCGACTGAGGAGCAAGTGCTCCTACACCCCAATTCCTGGGAAATATGTATATTCTGCAGGCAGTGAATGTAAAAGGGATGTGGGTCCTTATGGACAACCGCCTATGTATGTGCAAATTGTGGTCAGCACTTGAGGCGGTCGTGTAATTGTATTGCAGCCTTTGGAGGGTCGTGAGGTTTTGTGAAGCCAAGCACTGGGGGCCGGGTTACCTAGTGTGAGGTGCATTAGGTACTAGAGCGATCCATCGGCATCCCTTGTGTTTTCGACGTCACATGTAAGTGTTTTTGTGGCAATCAAACATGGTAGGAGAGTTCCCACAGTTTCATGGATTTCCTAATGAAAATGCACAGACATTTATTGAAAAGTTGGAAGTCAATTGCTAACTACACAATATACTAGACCAAGTTATATTGTTGCGGTTGTTGCAATATAGTTTACAGGATGAGGCGAAAGTTTGGTTACACAATTTTGAGGAGTTGATGCAGGCACAAATGTAGGGGTGGTTTTGGACTACAATCATGTGAAGCAAGCTTTCCTGGCACAATATCAATCCATCAAAGTACCTGATGAAGTTTGGCATGAAATTTTGGGGTACACTCAAAGGACTAATCAAAGTGTGGATGATTTTGTCATGCAGTTCACCCGTTTATGGGATAAATGGGCTCGGGCCTTGGGAAACGAGATCCCTTCATCCATGTTAAAGAAGGACCGTTTTGTGGAAAACCTAAAAAAAGTCTCAAGTTCAAAGTTGAGCTGAAATGACCCGTCACCTTCAAGGAAGTAGTCGCCATTGCCAGAGAGAAAGAATGGAAAGATGAAAGGCTTAATGAATACGGGAAAGCGGTCCCTGAACAAAATAATGGTAGCTAAAAGGAGGAGAATCAAGTAGAAGTTGGAGGCCAACCTATTCAAAGGGCTGTTAATATCAAACAGTTGCAACAAAATATGCAAGACATGATGACCATGATGCAGGCATTATGACTTAGTGTTCTTGGTGGTGGAGGTGTCGTGGTCGTGGAAGTGGTAGAGGGATGGCTCAGGCATTTGAAGCTCATCCTAATGCTAACCAGGGTCGTGGACAAGGTGGTTTTGAGCCGCAAAGGAGGTCCATTCCTACTTGTTATAATTGTGGTGAGCTTGGTCACATCAACACTTATTGTCCAAAGCCAACAAGGATGGGAGGGGATATTTTTCCACTTCCTCAGCAGATTCCTAGCAAAGCTAATGATTATGCATTGGATATACGGGGAGATCAAGGTACTCGACATGAAAATAAAGCTTCAACTCTGGTGGTCATGTGGTGTTGTGTGAGTCAAAAAGAAAGAAGCAGATGTACTGCCAGTGAGACAGGGAAGTCTATGCAGCACCAGGGCCTAGCAGGAAGAAAGAGAAGGAGAAAGAGGGTGAAGATGCAAAAGCCAAGAGAAAGAGAAAGCCTCGTAGATGATTTGAAGTGGCAGATTTACCATTGGGAGAAGGCCAAACAACTTACAATTTAAAGAAAGACCTGATTGGGAGGAAAGTAGATTGTACTTTTGGACAGTTGATGAATACGGTGCCCAAATTTAAAAGGCAGTGGAAGTCATTAGTGAATCCAAAAAAAGAGCCGAAGCATGGACAAGTTAGAGTGTTGTCTGTGGGAGAGTTACCCAACATCTTTCATGTGGTGAACGCTTGGCACAAAGGTGTGGGCATGGGAGAAGCGTACATCAATGGAGGTGCTCAAGTTTGTGTGATCACACAGTCACGTGTCGAGAGACTAGGCCTCATTACATGCGGAAGCTTTCGGTTTTGGATTCAACTAGGAAACCATGCCAAAGTGAAATGTTTGCGAATGATCAAGAATTTGGAAGTCAAAGTCTTTAATGTGAAGGTTATGGTAAGCTTTCATGTTATGCCAGTTGGTCTGGGAGCCTTTCCTCTCATTTTGGGATGACCTTGGTTGAGAGGTGTGGGTGTTGTGCAAGATTGGCGCAAGGGCACAATCGGTGTGTATGGCAACAAGGGTGAAAAGAAAGTATTTGATATGACTATCAAGCAAACGTTTCATTTCCAGTGATGAGGGTGAAGTGTCATTTTTGTTGTTGGACCAAAAACAAAAAGAAATTATTAAAGTGTTGCAAATATCAGTGAATATTAATGCTTCATGCCGTTTAGAGCAACTTGAAGAGTTGATGCAGCCTAAACAGAACTGTCAGTGAAGAAAGAGTTGATTCAAAATATGTTGACACAAGGAGAAAGAAAGGAGTACTTAGCAATGTTGGACAGGTTTCCAAATCTTTTCATTACCTCATATCAGGAGATAAGGGGTTTTGTTGGGGATCCTGTGAAGATCGAGCTAGTTGAAGGGGCAAATCCAATATAGCAAAATTTAAGAAGGGTGGGTAACGCACATATGAATGCTTTAAAGGAAGAAGTAGATAAGGTTTTGGATGTAGGGTTCATTGTGCCAGTGGATAATGTTGAATGGGTGAGCCCTGTAGTAGTCACCCCAAAGACAGATGGGTGTTGGAGAGTTTGTGTTGATTACAAGCCAGTAAATGCGGTAACCAAGAAAGATCCTTACCCTTTGCCTTTTATTGATCCATTACTAGATGCAGTGTCTGTGATGGGTATTCAGGATACTTTTAGCTTATCCTTGCTTCTGAAGACCATAAAAAGACTACTTTTATCATTCCATGGGGTTGTTTCTGCTTTTGTTGCCTTCCTTTCGGGTTGAAAAATGGGTTGGAAGCCTTTGAAAGAAAAGTAGATTGTGTCTTTGCCCCGTTCCTTGGGAAGTTTGTCAAAGGATTCATAGACAATTTTTGTGTATACAGTTCAAGAAAAGAGCATGTTCAAAATCTTGAAATGACTTCTGCAAGGTATGATGAATGCGGGGGTTGGCTAAACCCTAAAAATTGTCATTTGGCACAGCCACGGGTGAAGCTTCTTGGGCCTGTTATTTCAGAAAATGGGATTGAAGCAGACCCAGAGAAAGTGGAGGCTTTGCTGTTACTGTCATCCCCAAAAGATACCAGACAGTTGGCCACTTTCATACAGAAAGTTAAATATTTGCCTCGTTTCATACCTTTGGCATCACAGCTATTGTATCCATTGTAGCAAACAATTAAGAATGATCCCTTCGATTGGTCTCATGAGTGTGATGATGTTTTTGACAAAGTTAAATAAGTTTTGAGTACGTTACCTATTATGCAAGCTCCTAACTGGGAAAGGGATCAGTTTTATGTCAACCCATCAGTGGGAGATGATGCTATCGGGGCTATGTTATTGCAAAGGGGGAAGTAATCTCAGTATATGAAGCCTGTTCATTATGGTCGCAGAGTAAAGACTCCTCATGAAAGAGATTTTTTGGAAATTAAATTGGTGATGACCAATATGGTTTATGCTTGCAGATGATTCAGACACTACTTATTGCAAAAGTCATTCACCTTCCTCACCAGTTATTCATTGCTTTTTGCAGTTATTCAATAATTCAAATATATCAAAATCAGTGATGAAATGGGTTATTGAGCTTCAAGAGTTCTAGTTCACCTTTTTGGTGGAGGAAAGTACTTGGGCTACCCTGGAAGATCTTCTCACTTATAAGGATACTCCGGTTTTGGTTAAAGAAGAGGTGGTACAAACGAAGGAAGACTCTTGCCATCCCTAATGATTCACTGTTATACTTTGATGGTTCTTGTCAAAGAAGTCATGATGCTGCTTCAAGAGGCATTGTTATTTGTGATGCACAAGGAAAGCTTATGAGTAAGCAAGGGTTAAAACTTGACGCAAAAAGTAACAATGAAGCAGAATACATGGCTCTTGAAGATGGTTTGGATATTTGATTACAATTGGGAATTCGAAGCTTGCAAATTAAAGGAGATGCTTTGTTGGTTGTGAAGCAAGTGCTTGGAGTATGGAAGAATAAGAACCCTAGACTGAAGAATTTATGCTTTAAAGTGAAGCCGTTTCTCAAAAAACTTGAAGCATGGAGTTTGCAGCATATTGAGAGGTCTCTTAATCAAGAAGCTCATGATGCTGCCCAGGAGATGATCACTTGTGTGTTTGTGGTAAAGGCAATTGCCCCTTTATATCATGGGAGGGAAATCTTATCAAAGGAAGTGGATTTTCTATTGACAAGTGTTCTAACTGAAGGTTTACCTTCTTCTAAAAAGTATGCGTTCATAAGGAAAGCCAAGAAATATAAAGTTCTTTATGATGTGCTTTACATGAAAGAGGTAATTTGGTTTTGTGTTGTGTGCATTGGAAAGAGGAAATTTACAAAATCCTGGAAGAAAATCATGAGGAGTCTTTGGAGGTCATTTTGCTATGAAGATCATGTTGCATAAGGTCTTGCAAGAAGGTTACACATGGCCAAGTATTCAACATGATGCTAATCATTAGTGCAAGTCGTGTTTTCCTTGTCAAAGGATGGGGAAGAGAATTTTGAAGTATGAATTGCGAATGACAATTCTAACTTTTGACGTGTTTGAGAAATGGGGTCTCGATGCCATTGGACACTTACCTATGACTAGAAAAACAAATGCTTACATCTTGACCGTAGTGGATTATTTTTCACGATGGACAGAAGCCAAGGCTATCAAATAGATTACCAGTAAAGAGATGGGAAAATTTGTTTATGAGTACATCTGTTGCAAATTTGGTGTGCCACTAGAGTTACTTTCTGATAGAGGACCAGGATTTAGAGGAGAGCTGTTTGATTTCTTATGCGAAAAGCTCAATATACAACATAGGTACAATTCTCCCTATTATCCACAATGCAATGGTCTTAATGAAAGGTTCAATGGATAATTGGTAAAGGTCTTGACAAAGATGACTCAGACACATGGGAAGACTTGGGATTCAAAATTTCCTTGTGCGTTATGGACCTACAGATCTTCTATTAAAACACGCACAAGATTTCCCCCTTCCCACTTGGTTTATGGCAAGGAAGCTTTATTGCCAATTGAAGTGGAAATTAGTTGTTTTCATTGGAAGATGAGGAGCAAACAAATGGATGGCAGAATAAGTTATTGGATTTACAATGATCGCAAATGGATAGAGTGTTAGCTTTGAGCTACTATGAGGAAGTGTCAGGGAAGGCTCAACTAAAAGCCAATGAGTACATGGAGGATAAAACATTTGAGAAGGGTGATTTGGTGTTGTGATACAATAGTAAATTGGACAATACCTTTCAAAAAAAATTCAAATCAAATGGGAAGGCCCTTTTACTGTTGTAAACAAATTTGTAAATGGCATATATCAGTTGGCAGACTTAAGTGATGCACATTATAAATATTCTGTTAATGGTTATTGATTGAAGAAGTATCTGGCACGTTTGATGACCATTAAAACTGATGAAATGCTATCAATAGAGGGAGACAATGTGGAAACATCTGAGAATGTGAATGAGGTTTATGGAGATGAGATGCAACAATTGTTCACCCTAGAAACCTCTGCTTGTCATGAATGATCAAGAAGTCTAGGGGGGTAGGCAAGCTATGTCAAACATTTTTTGGATGAAGATAAAGTCCCTAATCCATGCTAAAAAGCTTGCTCACTAGCCTCGAGTACATAGACGTACATAATGTTTTGAGTTTTTAGAGTGCTCTTGTAAAATTTATGTATAAAGGCTTGGTTTTGCTTAATAATTTGCAAGAGTTTCGAGTTGGTCAAACTTCTAAAAGGTGGTTTTCAAACAATGAGTATTTTCAGTCGTGCTTGAGCTGGTGAATTGAACTCATACATCATGAGTTACATGCATTTGAAATGGGTGGTTCCTTACTTAGAAGGTGGGTGCGGATTCATGCGAGGAAAGGAAAGTGGGCCAATTTGATGGATTTAATTAGGAAAGGTGTGGTCGAGGATTTTTGGAAATAGTCAAAGTGATAAGCTTCGAGCCGGCCTTTACAACGTCGCATTCAGTGCTCGGAGTCACCTGCCACGCCTCCACAAATATTGCTCGGTGCGCGGAGCAAAACAAGAAATTCATAGGCTTAAGTGGGGAGGTGGGAGGATGGTGCCAAGTGGCAATGGATGAATCCCACATGGGGGGGAGCAAGTGGAATTTGGAGGGTATAAGAGGGGGAGTGGGTTATACCCCCTAAGGTTGTATCAAAGGAGCTAATGGAGCTCTCTTGCCTTGCTAATGGGGGCTCGTAGGTGTTCGGGAAGAGAGAGGGCGCCCATTCTCAGTTCATACATGCTGCCCAAGCGCCTAGCAAAGCTTTTGGTCCTCTAGAATCTTCCCTTCCCCACTTTCCTTGGTCAAAAAGTGGCCCACATGCCATTTTCCACCCAAATTAAGCCAAAAATGGACCAATTAAAAGATGCCCAAGAGAGAACCATGTCGGCTAAGAGAGGATAAAAATTCCTTGGAATTAGAGCCAAAAAAATTGCTTTTTTAATAGCTGCAATTCCTTGCACACTTTTTTTGCCTAACAGAGACTAGCATTTTTGGAGCTTTTGAGAGATACCCCAACTTCGAAAGCTTGTAACTCTCTCGTCTATTGTCGGAATCAAGCATATGGATACCCTACGGAGGTCTACACAACACGAGATTCATGTATGGTCTCAATTTTCAGCAATTTTAATCATGGTTTGGGTTAGAGTTGTTTCCTGCCCGACTTTACAGGGGTTCGACATAGGTGTTTTCCGTAACTTTATGTTGTTTCCTTCTGACAGTGTGGTGTGTGCAAGGCTATAGAGGTTCTTGTTTTCCTTCTTGTTGCACACTAACAACATCAATATTTGACACTTTTTACTTCCCTGGAACAAGCAAGGAAGGAAGTATATTGCCCTTCTTGGTTGTCTCCCATGGTGGAATATTGTAGTCGACGATCACCACCACAGGCCAAGTGCTCCATGAAGTAGACATAGTGCTGAAGGGGTTGACACCATCACTTGCTAGCCCAAGGCTCAAGTGTCATGGATCCAACCCAAACTCTGACCATTGAGTTTTGATGTGCCTCCATGTAGATGAATCGGCAGGGACACGCCATCATTCCATCATTTGAGTGGTTGTTGGCATGCCATGCAAGAAGCTCCATAGTAGACCTATTTTTAAACATGTGTTGAGTGCGAGGAATTAATGGAAAATTCCTCAATACCTTGCAGGGTAGATGCACCCCGCTCACTCCGTCTTGTATCATGCCCCCCTGCACACGGGACATGACGTAGCATGTGCGTGCTCATTGTGGTATAGCATGCAATCATCATTGATGCACGCATGGATGTGCTCATACTCCATTCCAAGTGCAGTGACATACGATCTAGCTCGTCAACGATCTGGAGGCATGTGGCGATCTTTTGGCAACATTTTGCCCATCAAACTACAACAAACCGCGTATCAGTACAATTGCTAGGAGACGGCAAGGAATAGGAGTGAAGAGTATATAAAAAGCCATATTTCATACTTACCCAAGGAGTGCATCGACACTTGCATTGCTCCAACCAAATTTCACGTGCAAGTTGAGGACTTATAACGATGCCCGGAGCACCAAGTACTGTGCACCGTCATAAAGAGGTGTTCAGGCACTCACTCGAAGAGTGCAAGGCTGACAATCCTCCTCGTACGTGTCACGCTCATGAGCTAGTAACTCATCACACATGTTGAACATGTACTCACACTTTTCCTTAAACTGCAACTGAGACGCTATAGGAGCTGACAAAGTAGAGCCAATGGGAGGATCAACATGCTGTGCACCCAAATTGTCCAATGGCTCTTGCCTCTACCGTTGTTGAGCCAGCAGAGGATCACACCCGCATTTTTGGTCACACCCATCATTTTGTAACCATTGATTGTAATAAATGTCTTTCCGACATTTAATTTTAATTTGAGCCATTCATTAAGTAACGGGACTCAATTGAGTTTCCAGCTTGTAATCCCGACGTAATTTCACCTGCTGATGTAAATAATTAGAGATGTTTTCACCTCCAAGGCTGAGGTATATAAGCCAAAGTTTTGTAACCTAAAGGAGATTTCAATTATTAATCAAAGGGAGTTTTTGAGCGTCGTGACTGTGTCTGAGAGAGAGAGAGAGAGAGAGAGAGAGTCTTATCTCCTTGCTACGCGAGCTACGGGACCGCCATTGGAGAAGCGACACCACCATTGCATTAGCAACGGTGAGAGCTACGCACAGATACCAAGAGTGCGCGCTGTCGGCTTCTACGTGTGGTAAGTTCCTACGAGCTTCGGTGTGAGTTTTCTTCCAACTCGTGTGTCGGAATAGAGTGTGCAGCATATCTATAGAACCACAACGAGTAGAGCTACACATTAGTACCATCGGGGTCAAGTTTCGGTCACCTGTATTTTTCGGCCTGTCTTCATACACGTTTACCGCACGGAGTGATTATAGGTTGATTTCGCAGTTCAAGTCTTTAGGGTGTTGTTCTTACCTAGTGTATAGACTTCCCCTTGAGTTTGAGATCGATTCGATGATTCTAGATCCTGTTTCGTATAGCATTCGTTCGTAGTACGGATTTCAGTCACTTGCGTATTTTAGAACTTAGATTTGATTTCCTTAGTAGTGATTGTCATTAGAAGGTCGAGTAGGTGATTTGACACCCACCTAGTTGTTTCCATGCGCCTGCGGGTCAAGCTCCGTCCTCGTCTGACAAATTCTGTTGTTGGTTGAGTTCTCGCTATTTAGCTTCCGCTAGCGGCGTAACCGCCTTAACATTTGGCGCCGTTGCCGGGGACGAGAGCCCTAAGTAGGTGACCTTAGACTAATCCTACGAGGTGAGTCGCATAAACTACTTTGTATACTTTAGTTAGAAAAGATCTAGGAGTGGTGGACTCCGAAGGTCTCGAGAGATACTAGGAAGTGGGGTATTCCTGGGTCTTCCGTGTTGACAGTATTTTTAGTCTAGCTTAGATTAGATTGTTTTTTGATGGTGTTTAAGTGGTTGTTGACATAAAAAGCATTTGCTACTCCTTGTGTGGTAGTAAATCTCTTTATATTTTCAATTGCAAAAAAATCCATTTTATGATTAGAAGTAGCTTAGGTAGGGCCTGATTTGATCCTGATCTAGAGCTATGAATTGGTGTTCTATTTGCTTGATGTATTTGATTGCATGTTAGATCACTGAAAAAAGTCGCTTTGGTAGTGAAATATGCAATACACAAGTTCAGAAAAATTTTCTGTGTAACTGATTGTTGCTGAGCACTTAAAAGAGCTATTGGAAGAGTTCTGTGCTGAAAAACTGGAAATCTGCAACTTTAGACATCATACGCGTATGATGTCTTAAGACCTAAACAGAGACTAAAATTGAAAATTTGACATTGCCAGAGTGTTTAGAAGGGGGGTTTTACCCTAAGATCAACTTAAAACAAGAACATTAACACTCAAAGAAACCCAAAAAGACAAGTCGGAGTCCAAGAAACGCAAAGAATAGGAAATTTTGGATTCAGATCTTGTTTTTACATTCAAACCTGACAAAAACACTTGAAACTCAATTATAAACATTGGAGAAGGCTTAAAACCAAAAATAGTCAAAATCTGTGAAAAAAGACATCATACGCGTATAATGTCTTTTGGCACTTCCACTGCTTATTTTTGAAATCTGACCTGACAAGATTGTTACAAACACTGTAGAAAGCATAAATATCAAGTTTGGACCCAAATTGATGAAAAAGACATCATACACGTATGATGTCTTTGACCTAATTTTGGACATATTTTGATATTTTGCTAACACAGATCCATTGTAATAGCTGTCTAGAGGTTATATTTCAAGTTTCATCCCATTTTGATCACAATTGACCCAAAAAACAAGTCAAAAGCAGAAAATTGCCAAGAAAAGCCTGAACTAGCCATAGCTTGCTCAAACAGAGTTCAAACTAAATTTTGTGAGTGAACAGAGCATAAAGGGGCCATCGAGAGTGAGCATAACCAAAATAGTCAAAATCTGTGAAAAAAGACATCATACGCGTATAATGTCTTTTTCAGCATAACAGTAACAAAATTTTCACTTGATGAAACAGAAGTTGTCCAACTGACAAGATTAAACAATTGACCAAGTATCAGTCAGTTTGGATCAATTCTGACCACAAAAACTTGGGGAAAACAAATTGCCGAGACGGAAAAGTTACAGTCCTTTAGGGGAATTGATGAATTTGAGATCGGGCAGGAATCTCCGGAATAATCAACCAAAACAAGGGGAACCATCAAGTGTCATATCAACCGAGGTAAGTGTAAACCAAAGTTGGGTGCAACCATTAGAGCTGATCTTTGAAGGAAGTGTCTCTGATACTTCTTCGGAGAGATCTTACGAGATTTTCACTGGAAACTTGGAACACTCGAAAAGGAACAACAGAGAAAATATGGCAGCAGGATCATCAAACCCTTCCGCCACAATGAAGCTACTGTTCATAAAATACCAGTACGACAATGAGCAAGGTGCCAAGATCTACAAAGATGGAATGGACCGCTATTGTGTAAAGATAGAAGATAGACCTAGTGAGTTCAAGGACTTAGTGCCTGTGAGCTATAGCGGAGATAGATATCTTGATGACGAGGGTACCATGTACTTGGTAGTCCTAAACCCTAACATTGTGGACAAGTGGGGATTGATGGGCACCAAAGCCAAAATAGATGAAGAACTCGAGGAGAAAGCACCAATAATGAACTTCCCTAATGCGAGGTTAAGAAGAGAGAATGAAACTACAAGGATCAACACTGATAACATCTATGTGGGGCTATACAAATATAGTAATGGGGAGCAAGATCTCTATTATAGATGTGAAGAACCCTACACCAGAGAGTTGACAGACCAAAAAAGACTTTATGTCTTTACCTACACAGAGGGATCGGAAGTGAAAATTGCCGCTTACGATAAGTATGGCAGGCAATACTCAACAATGGGCAAGAAAGAATTAGAAGGATATACATACTTTGGGGGACCTCTACATCAGTATTATGTTACTTCTAGCTCACATAGACCAGCACCAACAACTGGAGTGCAAAACTCAATGACAACAGGAGGACAAAGAACTCAGGTTGCTGACTCTTTCAGTCAACCTCAGTACTCGAAGCCCGGACCAATGGGATCATTACATTCCAGAGAGTCAATGGAGACGAATCGAGGTAGTGCAGTTCCAATCCCCACCTATACCACGCCAGGTCCAAGGTTTGAAGCGGAACCATCACATTTACCTCCTAGTAGTAGATTCAGGGCAGGGGAACCGACAAGGGTAACCCATGAAGTCCATGATGCTAGAGAAAGCTTTAGCCGAGACACAGGAGCAATGAGATTGGTAGCAGATCATAGACGTATGAGACCATCTCAAGTAGCCAAGTGTATGCCAAAGAAGTATGGTGGTTCAGGAGATCCGTATGCACATGTGTCACTCTTTAAGCAAGTCTTAAGAGCTGAGCAGATAACAGATTTCCATACACAATACGAGGGATTTGGTCTTACTCTAGAAGGTACCGCATTGACATGGTTTCAACCAATGAACATAGGGGGATTCCATGACATTGACCATTTGCTAAGAGAGTTTGCTGAGGAATTCTCAAAACGAGGGATTAAGCACAATACGGTCTCACAAATATATGCTTTTAAACAGAGAGAACACGAAAAAGTGAAGGAAGCTTCACTTCGCTTCAAACAATACATTGAGAGATGTCCAGTACGTGAACGACCACAAGATGACAGACTATCTGTTCTCTTTATTGAGGGACTGAGGAACGACACTCTCAAGAAGGACTTGCACTTGAAAGCTTGTACAAGTTTCGAGCAAGTAACGAGAGAGGCATTGTACTTAGTGGATAACTGTACGGTTTATGGAGAGGTGTCAGCGGATACAGATTTTGCATCCAGTAGCTCCTCCTCCGTAGCGAGCGAGACTACCACTAAAAAGAATGTTCAAACAACAACCATGCCAAATGTAGAGCAAATGATAGAAGATGCTCTAAAAAGGATGGCACCATACCAAAAACCATTGCCAAAAACACTGAAATGGTGTGCTATTGAACAAAAATGGACAAATCATCCAACAGAGGAGTGCTATTACAACAAAGGGTATGTAAGGGAGCGCCAGTATGCACCTCCTGCTCAATTAGCACCACCTCAAGTACATCCAGTACCTCGATACCCAACGGGAAATGTACCTGGACCTATGGGGATAGAAAGACCTCAACCGGTATTGGGACAACAACCACCTTTACCAGGAGCAAGACCAGTGGGCATTAGATATGCACCAACCTTAGAGAATCAGGAAGAACAAGCCTTAGTGCCTGTTCAAGCCTATTACGAAGAATCGGGTGCACACATGTCGCCGACAGTGTATTACCCACCAGAAGAACCAAAACAACCAGAACCATGGGGCATGATGGGGAATGTTGGAACACCAACAGTTACAAGTGCTTCTGATGAAGAGAGATACAATTTGGACGCAAGAACATTGATGTTCATAGCTCATGGAGGGTTAACAGGACAAAGACCATCCTATCCACAAAGGACGAATCAAATGGGACCAAGACCAGCACTAGGACCCTGTTACAAGTGTGGAGGTGACCATCTGATGAATGTTTGCCCACATACGGAAATCATTAGAATTAACGCTTATTGCACTGAGTGTGGGGTTACTCACTTCATTGAGGATTGTTCAAAGAATCCAAACAAAGTGCAAAAGACGACATTGAATATGCTAGAAACTATTCCTACCAGCAGTGGGTCTGAAAATGAAACTCTGATACCAACGCAAGTTGTTACTAGAGCTCAAGCTAAGAAAACCACTAGAGAACCTGAGAATGGAAAGTTAGCGACTGAAGTAGTTAGTCAAGGACCGCGGAGTCAGAAAAACACATGGAAAGCTAGAAAAGCACGCATGAAGTTGAGAAAAGAACGTGAAGACGCTATTCTAGCTGAGGAACTAAAGCAAACTAAAGCTAGATTAGAAAAACTTGAGAGTCAAAACGGGAAACGAGAGATGAGCCCGGAAAGGACGAAACAAAAGAGTATCAAAGAAACAACGAGCTTAAGCTCAGGGGGATCAGTGCTAGTCGACAAGGTACACGAACCATTGGATGCACTGATGAGAGCTTACGAAGCTAGGTTAAAGAACAACAACCAAACACAAGAACAAAGGTGGATGACATACCCAAACGCGGAATTGGAAAAGCAGAGACTTGAAATGTGCCAGAGAATGATCGAGACTGCACAAGCCTTATTAGAACCACCAAAAGAAACAATGAATTGTGGAAAGGAAAACCCAATTCAGCAAGAGACTATCGTTTCACGGGTAGCTGAAAAGACTCCCAGTGCACAAAAGCCTGAAAATACACAAAAGGATGACCGCATAGTATTGAACACAACCGATCAGGAGATAGAGAGTTTTCATCCAGTCATACAGAGGAGTTACGAAAGAGATGAGGATTACAATGAATTTTGGAAACAAGTGAGAGAGGCAAACTTTGCAAACGAGCTAAGTTGCCAAGCTAATCAGACAAATTGGGAAAAGGACATCAGGAATCCTCCCATAGTGGAATTTGAGGCAGGATCTCAAGTGGACTTGGATCTGCAATCTTACTGGGGAGATGGGGGCTCTGTTAGAACAATGGAGAGCAAACCTCATTCACTGAAAACCTTACCTTCATACTTAGGAGAGTATGAAGCAAAATCCGAGATTAGAGCACTTCCCTCACGAAAAATCTCATCAGAAAAAGTCATGGACTCGCAAGGATTGATAGAGATTTTGTCAACACCAGTGACATGCACTATCACTCTAGCTGAGCTTTTGAGGCTAAGACCACATATGTGGACCACTGTAGGAAAATGCTTGGAGAAATTCGGGATAAAAGATCCAACATCGAGATTGCAAGAGAGCATTGAGGAGCTGAGCAAGCCACAAAAGAACGCTAAGCCTGTACCCTTAAACAAGGTCGGAGAGTATTGCGAAGGTGAAGAGGGGAATACAACCTTACCAGTTGAATTCCAAGGAGTGAACACAATGGCAATACTAGACAGCGGAGCTGGGGTAGCCATTGCTACAAAAGAAATCTGGAAAAAATGGGGAAAACCAGCAATAAGGAAGACTAGGTTGAAACTCCAATTAGCAGATGGACACATGGAGAAACCTATGGGGTTATTAGAGAAAGTTGTAGTGACTTCTTGCGGCATTGAATACGAACATACTTTTGCTATTGTCGATTTTGGCAAGGAGAATAACTATGATATCATACTGGGAAGACCATTCATGAGACAGTTGAAAATGGTCCAAGATTGGGGCTACGATCACATATACTTGAGAAATATGGAAACCACTACACGTGTGAACCTGAAAGACCATAGCTACAAAGATGTGAACCGAACACCGGTAGAGGAGTTTGATTCAGCTACTTTGGCGGGATCCGAATTTCCAGCTTGGTTAGGTAAACCCAAGGAGTTATGGATGTGTGGAGCTTCGAAATGTGGAAGTCTGAAACGAGAAGAATGTGTTTTAGAAAGGGCTATCGAAGACGAAACTTATGTAGGAGAACCCTTTCCAGAGGACACGTTTGAACCATTAGAATGGACACACATTCTAGCAACCCTAGATGTTTGTGCAATTCCGGATGGTCCCACAACGAAATTTTGCGACAAGGACGGGTACGACGTGGTTCCGTATTTCATGTTGAGAACTGTACTCAAAAAGAAACTGAAAAGAACGATACACTGGAAAAGGAAGATGAAGAAGAGGTGTTTCACGACATTCCCAATCATCCAGAGTGGGGAAATGAAGCAGACAACGAGTCAACGGACAATTCAAGCGGAAACGAAGAAACTATAATGGATGTCCGATTTTATGATTTTCCGAACCAAACTAAACAACGCCAGAAACACTATAGAGCAAAGAAGAAAAACAAAAGGGGTTAGAACCAATCCGATGCCTAGAATAAGAGGAAAAAATCAATTCCTAATGCTAGTAAAGGCTGAAGATTGTGTTAAGGATAAGATTTCTGGAAGAATGAGAGGCAGTGATCAAAAGAGCTTACGAAAAGACAAAAGAGGCTCAAGAAATCAAGTTCAAAAGAATGGAACGAAAACTGAAACAGAAAAATCAGAAAAGAACAAGCGCAACAGAGAATACACGGAGTCCAAGTTAGAACGTAGAAACAAGTACAGAGAGCTCAAGAAAACTCTGAAGGAAGTTTGGACGACAGAAATTGAGAGTGGAGAGGACGAAAACGTCAAAATCAAGGAAAACATGGATGTTCCCTCTCACTATAGGAAATTCACAATAGAGGATAGGAAGGTGATATTAACCCCACCTATTCGAGAGAGGAAGGAGAACGAATCTTATGACGGACCGGAGGATGCAAAAAAAGTTGATTTAGCAGCTCCAGGTGAGACACCTAGACCGGTGTACATAGCCACAGATTTGTCTCCAGGCGAGGAAGAGAGACTTTTGAGTCTTCTCAGAGAGTATAGGGATGTGTTTGCATGGTCTTATAAGGACTTAAAGGGAGTTGACCCATCGATATGCCAACACTCAATCCCACTGAAACAAGACGCAAAGCCTAGCAGACAGAGACCATACACATATAATGATACTTTTGCTAAGCGAATCAAGGAAGAGATAGATAAGCTAATGGAAGCTGAATTCATATACGAGATTGAACACACTGATTGGGTATCTCCGATTGTGGTAGTACCTAAGAAGAACGGAAAACTCCGAGTGTGTGTCAACTTAAAGAAAGTGAATGCTGCAACAATCAGGGACAATTATCCCCTGCCGATAACTGATCATGTTCTAGAGCGTGTATCAGGGAAAACAGCATACTCCTTTCTTGATGGTTTTTCAGGATATAACCAGCTAGCCATAGCACTGGAAGATCAACATAAAACAGCTTTTGCAACGGAGTGGGGAATTTATGCTTATCGGGTTATGCCTTTTGGTCTAACCAATGCTCCCGCAACCTTCCAGAGGCTGATGACGCATGCTTTCAAAGAATACTTAAGGCTGTTTCTAGAAATCTACATGGATGACTTATGTGTACATTCTCTACTGAGAGATGAGCATCTAGAACACCTAAGAAAAGTATTTGAGAAATGTAGGACATATCGCATTTGTCTCAATCCTGAGAAATGTGTGTTTATGGTCCGACAGGGCAGAATTCTGGGACATATTGTCTCACAAAACGGAATATCCACGGATTTAGAGAAGATAAAAGTTATAGTGGATATGCCTAGACCAACCAATGCGAAACAAGTACAGAGCTTTATGGGACATTGCGGATATTATAGACGATTCATTTACATGTACGCTATAATAGGCCAACCACTTTACAGGCTAATAGTGAACTTTGAATGGACAGAGGAGTGTGAGGAATCATTCAAGAAATTGAAAGAGGCACTCATTACTGCTCCAGTCTTGAAATCACCAGATTGGGAGAAGATATTCCATGTGCACATAGATGCTTCGGCATATGCAATAGGATGCATTCTGGCTCAGCCAGAAGAAGGAAACATGGATTTTCCTATCTGTTACGCCAGTCGACAGCTCAACCATGCAGAGAAGAATTACACCACAACAGAGCGAGAGGGATTAGGAATGATATATGCTGTGAAGAAATTTCGGCATTATCTTCTAGCCAACAAGTTTGTGTTTTTTACGGATCACCAAGCCTTGCTCTACCTAGTGAATAAACCATGCAATACCGGGAGAATAGTGAGATGGTTCATTATCTTACTGGAATTCGACTTCACGGTAGTAGTAAAGAAAGGAAAAACACATCTTAGAGCTGATCATCTTTCGCGATTGACGAATGGAGAAGACCCTATAGGAGTAGATGACGACATGCCAGACGCGTACTTGTTCAACATAGAAATGATACCTAAGTGGTCTCAAAATGTCGTTGACCTATTAACCTATGGAGGAGAGTTCGATAGAAGAGAATACAACCTGAAACATATTGCTATTCAGCAATCCAAGAATCTTCAATTGATTGCAGGAAGGTTGTATCAATTGGGAAATGATCATGTTTTACGACTATGCATCAATCCTGAGGAATATAATATATATCTGTGCGAAGCACATGTTCAGGAATGTGCATTTCATTGTTCAAGAAGGAACACATATAGGAATTTGTTACAATTGGGAGTCTATTGGCCAGGAATGAAAGAAAGCGTACATGAATATGTCACTGTATGTATTGTATGTTCATCAAAACCGCCAGCCGAGTATTCAACATTATATCAGATAATGATCGCTCCAGAATGGAGTCAGTATATTGTTGAATATCTCACAAATAGAACTTTCCCAGAAGGAACGTCAAAAGCTCGTCAGAAATCTGTAGAGACAGAAGCTAGAGATTACGCTTTAATAGGAGATCAACTCTATAAGAGAGGTAAAGACAACCAGCTTAGGATTTGCGCATCAGAGTCTGAGTATGTGATAATCCTGGAGCAAGCTCATGGAGGAGTAGGTGGAGGCCATTTCTCAGGTGATAAGACAGCAAAACTTGTCTTAGCCGCAGGAATATGGTGGCCAACATTACATATGGACGCTGAGGAATACGTTAAAAGGTGTGATGACTGTCAGCGGACCAAAGTACCACTTAAAAGAGATGATATGCCGCTTAGACCAATGATGGGGGCAAGAGCTTTTGCAAAATGGGGGATTGATTATGTCGGACCCATTTCACCTCCTGCATATAAGACTCATGCACAATACATCGTTGTGGCTACAGACTATCTAACAAAGTGGGTCGAAGCAAAGGCAACTCAAAGAGCAGATGCCAGGACCACGGCACAATTTCTGTATGAATACGTCTTTGTACGATATGGATTGCCAATAGAAATTGTGAGTGATCGAGGCACACATTTCATAAATGAAGTGATAGAGATCCTTCTAGATGAATTCATGGTAATCCATAGGAAATCAGCCCCGTATCATCCACAAGCAAACGGACAAGCTGAAGCAACAAACAAAACCATATGCACGGTCCTCACGAAGATTGTATCTAAGTCGAGAACTGACTGGGACCAAAAGTTGCATTCAACATTATGGGCATATAGGGTGGCGTATAAAACATCCATAGGAACAACCCCATATAACATGGTTTTTGGGCTAAATGCTATCTTACCAATAGAATTCTTGATTTCAACCTTAAGGGTGGCTAAGGATCTAGAGTGGACAGGGCACGAGCTCTCTGATAGAATAGATGACCTGGAAAAGCTAGATGAGCTTCGCCTAAAAGCAGTAGCTTCCATCTACGCTCAAAAAAGGCGACAAAAGGAATTTTTTGATAAGCATGTGCGGACTAAAGAGTTTAAAGTTGGGGACTATGTCCTAGTTTACACTCTGAAACAACATGCTAAGAAGCTTAAAAAGCGAGGGATGGGACCTCTGGTGATTAAAGATCTATCACCAAGTGGAGCCGTCAAGCTTGCTACATTAGACGGAGAAGAAATGCCCAATTGGATTAGTGGATGCAGAGTGAAAAAGTATCTGTTGCCGCTAACACAAGACATGCTTCTCAAAATACATCAAGAAAAGCTGCGTGTCCAGAAAAAGAAAAAGATTGTGGAGGAAGCGCAAGCCGAGGCGAAGGAAAGAATGGAGAAAAGAAGACTACTGCGTCAGAAACAGCGCAATGAAGGAGCAATACGAATAAACGCAGTTAGTATAACAGAAATGGATAATGACAAAGAAGAACCCATCATTGAATGCAAAATAGGAACCAACCAAATCAAAGCCAGAGCACTATTGGATTCAGGAGCTCAAGCTAACCTACTTTCACTCAGTTTGTATAGACAATTGACAAATGACACTAAACTAACTGCCAAGCAAGAGTTAAAGAGTTACTCTGAGAATGCAATCAAAACTGTCGGATGCACAGTTTTACATATACAGATTAACCAATATGTGTATCCTCATATGTTTTACGTGGTTGAAGACCAAGCTACACAACATCCATTATTGCTAGGACAACCATGGCAGAAGCAATATAATGCAATGATTGACTGGAATTCTAAATCAGTGCTTATCAAATACGAAGGTGAAAGTCAATCAGTCAAGTTCACCAACGGAGCAGAGCCAACTCCAAAGGAAGAATCCAATAACAAGGGCAAACAACAAACAGAGAGAAAGAAGAAGCAATGGCAACCAAAAGTTTCTATACAACCGGATTACTCTTCGACGAGGAATTCTCAACATTGGATAAGGAAGACAAGCAATAATATAACAACTCAACCTTGGGATAAAACGGAGCCAACGTTGGCATGGAGACCAAAAAAGGTGATGCCAGAAAACAAAAACAGAGTCTTCAATACCAGACAACAGAGTGATCCCCGACAATCAAGGACAGTGAAACAGATCTGGATTCCAAAGAAGGTCATGACGGCACAAAGCTATAGCAAGCAAATTTGGATCCCAAAGATTTGTAAACAGGAACTCCCTTCAATACAATCAACGGAAACTCCTAGGTATTTCAAGGCGAGGAAATCAACACACAGAACAAAGCAGGTTTGGGTCGCAAAGAGTTTGTGGCAAGCACAAGCAAAGCGGAAGCAGATTTGGATAGTAAAAAAAGACAACAAGGTAACGCAGAATCCATCTACTGATTCTACTACCGAAGTGCCAAAACCAACCCAAAACCCGACCACCAATCCTTCAATCAAACAAAGAGCAGCTTTATTGGAAAGACTGTTGTATCATCGCTCTACAATTGCATTGGGAACTGATGACCAAAACAACTACAATGCTTCACCCACAGACACTTCATAGTCGTCCGGGAGGACTCAGACTAGGAGGGGGGGAGGTATACAGGAGCTACAAAGCAGCTACAAGCGGAAAAAAACAAAGAAAAACAAAAATTATATTACAAGGGCAGTGTCTTACATGATTTTGCAATTTTTTATGTTTGATTGCAAATATTGATAATATTTATGCCCTTATATACCTTGTTTTGCAACAAGAAGAGATCAAATGATGAATTTGGGTCTCTAGATGTGTAAATATCACTAAATAAGAGTGTTTTTGGAGCTAAAAAGTGGAAAAAAGTGGTAATCCAAGTCCAAAAATCACAAAGAAGTGTATATTCATATACACAGGGTTACCAGCTATTTATCATGTATGTTTGGAATTTTTTGGCTTCAATTTGCTATTTTTCTTTATTTTTTATGATTTTCTTAATAAAAATAAAAGAAAAATAAAAAAGCAGGTGAAATGAGATCGGAAAAAAGAAAAGAATAGACGGTGATGGTCCTAATGACAAGGGCAACCCAGGATAAAAATTGGGTACAATTCTGAAAAAGTTGCGGAAAGCCCGAAATGACAATATTTTGGCAAAGTGGACAGATTTCTCAGAAACAGGTCAAAAGGAGTCCAAATTGAGAAATTTCAAATCCTAAAGTGCATTTCACGATGAGATAGGAGCACATGTCAAATTTGGTAACAAGTGATCCGGGAAGCCCGAAGTTAAGTATTTTTCACTTCACTATCAAGCTCATTTCCACTATTACCTTCTTGGAGAGAGCAAAGAGCACACAGGAGCATCTGACCTTCTACCGCCTTCTACGACTGCTACGAGAGCTCAGAGGACACCAGACATGAGAGGTAGACTCGTTGCCATAAGCTTTTGATGCTTATCGTTAACTTTTGTCGCGAAAACTCACCAAAACCAAGAAACAAGAGCAGACGGGGAATGGGGAAGAACGATAGGTAGGGGCACAACCGCCTAACCAAACTTTGCAAGAACTTAGAGGTGGGTTACCCTAACATAGAAGATGAGTTTCTAGCACTCAAAGCTCGAGAAAGAACGACTGGAAAAACCCTAGGTCAACAGAGCCTGCAAGAGGCAAACAGAAAAAAGTTGTCGGAACGACACAAAACTTCTCAGGAAGCTTAACAACATCGAGGGCAATGCAACCATGGAGTATCTCCGGGTTTGGATCACCAAAAGTAGGTCGGAACAACCGATTCGGCTGCGGACACACAAAGCGTCATTTTGGCATAACGGCTAAAATTGACGACCAAATGACATGAAACTTCACAAGCAGTTTCAACTATACATGGATGACTTATGTTTGCAAGCAAAACCCAAAAGAAAGCTGATTCACTTACCGATGGTGAAAAAGACGCTTTCGAGCAACCAAATGGATAAAGATGGAGAACGGGGAGCCAAAGTCAAGTCCAACCAACTGGATGGCTTCGCAACATATCAAATGAGCTGGAAATGCAACTCTCAAGAAGAAAAGTTGAAGAAATTCAACTCCAAGGCAAAAAGACGACTTCGGAGACTGAAATGCCTATAAGGGGGCTTTTTAGCTAAACTGATGACTTTTTAAGTTGAAAACTAGTTAGCAGGGCTTAGGGCACTAGCACAAAGCATTCTTTGCACAAAAAGACCAACATTTCAAGAAAAGACATCATACGCGTATGATGTCTCACAGCATGATTTTCACATCCATTTCAACATTTGAGTGCATAGCCTCATTCCACATGTTAATCACATCCTATGAACCAAGTATCATGAGAATTGGAGTTAGAAAACCCAAGGAAAACCAAAAAGACGCAAATTAGGCCATAAAATTGATTTTTGGTCCTAATTTTGTCAAAATAACTCCAAACTCATTGAAACTTTGTAGGATTGTTGATTAACACATCTACAAGCTATCTGGAACCAAAAAGCACCATTTTGACACAAAAGACATCATACGCGTATGATGTCTATTTGCACTTACAGAGCCAAAAATGCTCATTTGTCATCATACATCCATTATATATATCTAATACATGCTACATATGAAGTTTGGAACCATTTGGTCAAGTGGATCACCCCATTAGCCCAATTAAGAGAAAATCCTTCATACAAAGCCTATTTTTGTCCCAATTCCAACATATTCAAGTCCAAACCCAGATTTGAGTATAAACAGTCCTTCACTAGCACATGGAGAGTCCACAGAACCAATCCCATAAAAAATTGATGAAAAAGACATCATACGCGTATGATGTCTCCAGAGCCATTTTTAGCCCAAATTCTATCCAAACTTGATAAATCCACTGAATAAGCCTATCTAAAGCCAAATCCAAGCTTATAGAGAAATTTGGTCCAAAAATGCACTAAAAGACATCATACGCGTATGATGTCTCACTATGTGATTTTGGCACCTTAGGGCTTCAACCACCAAACAGAAGTGTTTTACAAGCCATTTGAAGGTAATCCACCAAGTTTTACCCAATTTGGATCATAAAATCCAATTCCCTTTCAAAATTTTGCCAAGAGCCTGAACTGGACTAAACTGGCCAAAACTTGACCAAATGGTATCCAAACTCAAATCCAAGCATATGACACTCATGTATACACTATCAGCTACAAGCACAACCAATATGAAGTCATTCTGACACAAAAGACATCATACGCGTATGATGTCTCAAGCATGTTTTTGAGCCCAGTTTGCATATTTTTTCACCTACATTGCATCCTTAGGCCCTGAATAGCTCATGTTTCAATTTTCAAGTCATTTGAATAGTTAAAAGCTTCATTTCAGCTTTCAGTACTAAAAAGACGCTAACTTCTGAAATTGGAGTTACAGGATCCATGGATTCCGCTAAGTCATCGGCAACTAAGAGAAAAAGACCAACCATCAAGGATGCTCTTGCAGAGGCAGAACCTTTTGATATTCCAACAGAAACCCTCAAGCCAACCAAGACTTGGGTGGAGGAAGCAGTACTAGAAAAAGAGGGAATAAAGATCTACCAGGGGACTTTCAGAGATCCTCAAGGGCAATCGGTCGATGTATCTATGATCCCACGAGAATTAGTGGATTATAGCAGATCAGAGAACATAAGCAAATACCTGGAAAAGGCTGACTTACACAGGTTCTTCACCTCGAGACCATCAGGTGTAGACACAAGAAGAGTGTATGAGTTGGCAACATCCATTCAGAAGGATGGGAAAGCCACGTTGACAGCCATGGATGGAGAAACAGTTGAAGTACAGATCACTCCACAGCTCATTGCAGATGCATTGAAGCTGCACAACAAAGGGAGTTCTGTCAGAGAAAGAAGAGAGGCCATAGAGGTCTATGGATCAAAGAAACAAAATACAACCTACGGAGATATGGCAGATCAACGAGCGGCAACCCTTTGCCGATTATACAACCAGTTTTTCCATGTGTGCAGCAAAAGACCGCAGAAGTATACTACACCACCCCATGCCATTGCGACAACCATCACATGGGCACTGAAGAGCAACGTGCCAAAAGAGGTGAATTATGCTCAATACATCCACGAGCAAGTAATCGCCATGCACAACCAGAAACCAAAGTACATAGGAGGAGGAGAAATCCTAACAAGAATAGCTTATGAAGCTATTGGAGCTAGGGATCAAGGGCTACAAATTCCCTCCCAGAATGAGTGGCTTAGAGAAGCCGATGAGGAGGAAGAACAGCAAGAAGTGTCCAAGAGGGCGTCCACAAGAGCACGCCGAAAACTAGAAATAGTTTCAGAACCTGAAGAGGCTGTGGACGAGCCGCTCAAGAAGAAAGTGAAGAAGAAAGCCGATCCCAAGCAAACCAAAAGTCAAAAAGCCGCAAGAATGGAAAGGCTGGTGGAGCAGTTTAGAGCGGAAAGAGCTCTAAAGGGGGACTTCGAAGAAATGTGGGTGCCAGACCCCAGTAAAGTCGGAACCAGCTCAGCCAGGCCACATGTTGATCAATATGATCAATATATTAGAGCTTATGAGGAGTCGGAGGCCATATTGGAGCAGAACCTGTCGAGCCTTATACTGAAGAGGAAGTACAGCTTTTAAAAGCTGAGCTGCAAAAGGACGACAAGGGGAAGAAGAAAGCAGAGGAGTCTACTGATCCTCAAGAGAAAGACGGGCAAGCAAACAAAGGGAAAGCCAAGATGACTGAGGACAATCAGCCCTCTTTTACTGTTGTACCAAGCCAGAAGAAGATGGAAATTATTGTGGAGGAAACCACAATAGAAATAAAAACAGAAGTTATGGGAAAGCCGGAGGCCGGGACCAAGGAAAAGAAGATAGATCCAGTTCAGCAAAAGAAAGATGATTACAAGGATCTGGTAGCGATAGGATACAGTGAAGAAGAGGCCCTGGAGGCAGTTTATGGGATATCCCTACGGAAACAAGATGATCGGAAAGGGACGAAAGAAAAGACAAAGGGTACAATGGAGAGTAAAGAAAAAATGGACGAGCCGAATCCATTGGAGGTGGTGGCACAAAGAGCTGTCATGTTGACAGATGAAGATGAAAAAGACATGCACATGGTGCATGAACTGCTCAGCAAGATTAAAGAAAGATCCAGGGCAAAGGGAGTAGCACTTGAGACAGCAAAACAAAAGGAAGCAGAGTTGCAGAAGAAGTTAGAGAATGCTATGACTGAATCTGAAAGTCATAAAGCATCACTCTACGACGCAGAAAACGAGAGAGACGGCTTGATACTCCAACTAGCCGAAGCTTCAAGAGAGGTAACAAGCTCACAGGAAGCAAAGGAGCGAATAGAAGATGAGCTGGAGGCAGCCAAGGATGAGCTCATTGAGCTAAGGGAAAGAGTCGAACTTCAAGAAAGGACAATCATGAGACTCAGGACCACCCCTAGAGCTAGCAGAGCAGGAACAGAACAAGAGGGAGCCCTCGTACCAGCTCTGGAGGAGCAGGTAAGAAGTCTGCAAAGAGAGCTGAGGTTAGAGCAAGTGCAAAGATTGCACATGGCAGAGGGATCATTGGCTACAGAGGAGCGGCTCACATCAGAAAACCAAACACTAAGGACAGAAAATGAGGCCCTCCGCAAACAGCTCCAAGACCTCCAAGAGCAACAAAGAAGAGAAACAGAGACACCACAAGAAGAAGCAGGGGGAGCAGCCATAGAGCTACCAGAAACCGGAGAGGCAACCACATTCGAAAATCCAGCCCCAGTTCAAGAAGTGGCCTCGACTTCAGAAATCTCTGAAGAAGAAGAACAAAGGCTCCAGGACCAAATAGAAAAGTCAACAGAGGAAAGTGCCAAGGCGGAAATGGAATGGGAAAGGAGACTTCTCATCTCCATTAGACTTCAAGGGTTAGACACAAAAGTGCTCCATGAAGAGTGGATGCAACCCAGCCTGCCTTTCCCTCTGATGAAATTTGAAGTGATAAAGACGAAAAAGAGAATAGAGGAGGAGCAGTATGTCGCTCTTTACGAAGGCGACATCACAAAAGATGAACAATCAAAGAAGATTGTAGATTCTCAACCTAGATGGAGGAAAGGTTGGCTAAACAAATACCCAGCCTACCTCATCTACTTGGTAGAGGCTCCAAAGGAGATTCGGGAGGATGCAACCTTCTGCCCGGTGCCAAGAGTCAGAAGCTGGAAAGAGCATGGCAGGATTGCAGAAAAGAAGCCAAATTGGCTTAATTACCCAAGGATGCCAGGACCAAAGGAAGGAGAGAAAATAGGTAAAGCCTACATGGTGAAAACCCTAATGGGCACCATCAAACTCTTTACTGGCTCTCCTGACCTTTCGTGTCACATGCTAAAGAAAATCTGCAGAACTCTCTTAGCATGCATTGAAGTGTTCGCGCCAGATAAAGCCACGACCTCGAGTCTACTATCGACGGCCGACACAGTGACGGATATGATGTATGATCTTTCATTGCAGCCATCACCAAAGGTGTTACATCTCTTATACCAAAGAATTATGTTTTTGCCTAGCTTCCACATGCAAACATTCGAAGAAGCTTTCTACACCGGCTTTTTCACTCACGAAAGCAAAATATTTGGCCCAACCTTGACCATCGGCAACCTACGCTACGAATCACATTTGCAGATGCTCAAGACGACAGGACTCTATTGACCAAGCCTAAAAGTCATGTCAGGGACGACATGAACGCGGAGGGGGGGAGTGTTGAGCCAGCAGAGGATCACACCCGCATTTTTGCTCACACCCATCATTTTGTAACCATTGATTGTAATAAATGTCTTTCCGACATTTAATTTTAATTTGAGCCATTCATTAAGTAACGGGACTCAATTGAGTTTCCAGCTTGTAATCCCGACGTAATTTCACCTGCTGATGTAAATAATTAGAGATGTTTTCACCTCCAAGGCTGAGGTATATAAGCCAAAGTTTTGTAACCTAAAGGAGATTTCAATTATTAATCAAAGGGAGTTTTTGAGCGTCGTGACTGTGTCTGAGAGAGAGAGAGAGAGTCTTATCTCCTTGCTACGCGAGCTACGGGACCGCCATTGGAGAAGCGACACCACCATTGCGTTAGCAACGGTGAGAGCTACGCACAGATACCAAGAGTGCGCGCTATCGGCTTCTACGTGTGGTAAGTTCCTACGAGCTTCGGTGTGAGTTTTCTTCCAACTCGTGTGTCGGAATAGAGCGTGCAGCATATCTATAGAACCACAACGAGTAGAGCTACACATTAGTACCATCGGGGTCAAGTTTTGGTCACCTGTATTTTTCGGCCTGTCTTCATACGCGTTTACCGCACGGAGTGATTATAGGTTGATTTCGCAGTTCAAGTCTTTAGGGTGTTGTTCTTACCTAGTGTATAGACTTCCCCTTGAGTTTGAGATCGATTCGATGATTCTAGATCCTGTTTCGTATAGCATTCGTTCGTAGTACGGATTTCAGTCACTTGCGTATTTTAGAACTTAGATTTGATTTCCTTAGTAGTGATTGTCATTAGAAGGTCGAGTAGGTGATTTGACACCCACCTAGTTGTTTCCATGCGCCTGCGGGTCAAGCTCCGTCCTCGTCTGACAAATTCTGTTGTTGGTTGAGTTCTCGCTATTTAGCTTTCGCTAGCGGCGTAACCGCCTTAACAACCGTTCAGCCTTGCACGTCAGTGCACCACCATCGAGCGCAGACCAATGGGGCACCTCCTCAAGCGATGGGTGAGTGATGCTCTCATCTCTCCGAGCACTTTTTTGAGGATGCCAAAACCCTTCGTTTTCCACGTGCTCCAATGTAATGCGCCTCAAGCGAGAGTATGCCCTTTTGCACTTGGCGCAAAGATAAGGTAGTTTTTCCTTGAGCCATCAATCGCGCTTAGGGCCTCCGAGGGACGACGATCATCCAAATCAATGTCCTGCACACGTGATAAATTTTTTATTTAGTCATATGCGTTAAAAAATTAATAATTAATTAAAAGGGGGAGAGAGAGAGAGAGAGAGAGAGAGAGAGAGAGAGGAGAGATAGGGAAAGAGGGAGAGATAGAAATAGGGAAAGAGGGAGAGAAATCGAGAGAGAGAGAGGTTGAGGGAGAGAGATAGAAAGAGAGAGAGAGATAGAGATAGAGAGGAAAGAGGAAAGAGGAAAGAGAGAGAGAGAGAGAGAGAGAGAGAGAGAGAGAGAGAGGGAAAGAGAGAGGAAAGAGGGAGAGAAATAGAGAGAGGTAGAGGTGGAGAGAGAGAGAGAGAGAGAGAGAGAGAGAGAGAGAGAGAGAGAGGGAAAGAGAGATAGAGAGAGAGACAAAGAAAGAGAGAGGAAAGATGTTATGGAATTGATATTTTATTATTTATTGCATCTAACAGGTGGAAAAGGCTTGATAGAGCTAGGCTATTGCAAAAGGATATTACTTTTTATGTATATTTTTCTTATTCAAGTGCTTCGGCCATTTATGTTGGAGCTATATATGGCTCACTCTACTCAACTTGGTCTCACCTATATATTTGTATCTTGTCCTCAATATGAATCAGTCTTTGGGAGCGTATATGGTGTGTCTCTTGTCTCGTCTCTCTCTCTCTGTCTCTACATCTCAACATGGTATCAGAGCAGTAACGATCATGCGCCGATTCAATTCATGGTGACAAAACAGTATGTGTATGCGATTTGCATGTAAGATTCAAAAATTGCTACAAATTTTATTTTTGAGCATTGATTCTTGTTAACTGTGGTTGTTTTGTGTTAAGAAGAATATGATTAGTGTTTTGTGTGACGTTTATTGCTAATCAATCTAATCGTTGATTACGTTTTCTTGTTGATGACACCCTGAACTTCATCTCAATTTTTCTTGTTGTTCTGCTCAAAATTTGGAGAAACGGGAAAAGCGCAATGGATGTTGAAGATGATGAAACAGGAAACAGAAGGAAGACAGCAACTCAAAGTAGGAAGAAGATGGAGAAGGAGAAGACACAGAGCTTGTGTACGAGATCTCTGTAGTCTCTCTCTCTGTATTGGAATAATAATTGTGTTGTACAAACTCAGAGCTACAAAGCTTATATGAAACCCTAAGAGATAAGGTGTCCTTTCACACCGGATGTCCAGGGGGAAAAACCCAGTGGGAGAAAAGTGCCCCTGGTGAAGCGCGTATACACACTAACACTACTACATGTCTACAAATCCCCCCTGTAGTGATAGTGTGAATCCGTACAAGGTAGCAGATCATCATGTGTATGAGAGTAAGCCCAAAGCTTTTCAGAAAGCTTCAAACTTTTCTCGTTATAACGCCTTCGTAAATAGATCTGCAATGTTATCCTGTGTAGGACAGTAAGTTAGTGTGATCTCCCCTGCATGTAGCCTTTCCCTGACATAGTGGTAGTGAACCTCTATGTGCTTTGTTCTTGCATGAAATACTGGATTCCTTGCAACTGCAATAGCACTCTGACTGTCAGTGAAAATGGTAGTGGGTGCCTGTTGACACTCACAAAGATCTTCCAATAACCTGCGTATCCATACACAATCAACTGTTGCCGTGAAAGCTGCCCTGTACTCAGCTTCACAAGTTGATGTAGCCACTGTGGGTTGCTTCTTGCTTAGCCAAGATATACATGCATTTCCCAAGAAAAAACAATTGCCACTTGTGGAATGTCGTGTGTCAAAATCACCAGCCCAATCTGAATCGCTGTAACCAAGAAGCTGCATAGAACTGTGCTTTCCATACATATCCCCCCTTGGAAAGAACATGGCAAGATTAGGGGTACCTGAAAGGTAACGAAGTATGCGCTTCACAGCCTGCCAATGATGCATACCTGGGCTGTGCATAAATCTGCTTGCTTGTGAAACCCCAAATTGAATGTCTGGACGAGTGTTGCCTGCCAAATATATCAAGCAACCAACCGCTGCTGCATAAGTATGTACATCAAAAGTTTCTCCAGCATCATGCATGCTCAACTTTGATCCAGTTTCTACGGGTGTAGAGATTGGCTTACAATTTTGCATACCAAACTTGTCCAAAATTTTATGCAAATATTTTGCCTGCAACATGTATATGCCATCCTCTGATTGCACAAACTGAATACCCAAGTAATAATGTAGCAAACCAAGATCAGACATCTCAAAGGTTTTTCTCAAAGCATCTTTAAACGCTTCAATTTCATCTGCAGTATTGCCTGTAAGAAGCATATCATCCACATAAAGTGTTAGCATAATGAGAACTCCATCTCTCTTTTTGACATACAAAGTACTTTCTGCTGGACTATTCTGAAATCCCTGGCCAATCAAATAAGTATGTATCTTCTCATACCATGCTCTTGGAGCCTGTTTGAGACCATACAAAGCTTTACGCAATCTACATACCTTTTGCTCTTGACCTTTTACAACAAAACCACTTGGTTGACTTACATAAACTTCTTCCTGCAAATCACCATTCAAAAAAGCAGTTTTGATATCCAACTGATGCACTTTCCAACCATGATGAGCAGCAATTGCAACTAGTGATCTAACTGTGGACGCATGAGAAGTAGGAGCAAAGGTTTCGTCATAATCTATGCCTTTCTGTTGCGCATAGCCTTTTGCCACAAGCCTTGCTTTGTACCTGTCAACAGTACCATCTTGTTTCCTTTTTACCTTAAAAACCCACTTTGTACCAATAGGCTTTTTACCTGTAGGCAAGTCCACTAGATCCCATGTATGATTCTTATGAATAGAATCAATTTCTTGCTGCATAGCATCTTTCCACTGAACACACTCTAAAGCTTGTTCAAATGAATCAGGCTCATCTGCATCACAAAGAGTGCTAAAGCAAGCCAAATCTACTTGCTCTCTGCCAAAAGTAGTACCAGCACGTGTTTTTCGTGGCAACGGTGCATCCAACTTGCTATCCTGCAAAGTTTTCTGAACCCATTTAGGCAAGGTTCTTTCTTCCCTGAGAACTTCTTGCTCTTCACGCACAATTTCCTCTACATCATGAGGTGTCACATGCTGATCAAAAGATTGATCAAGATTATCAACCTGTTGTGAATCTTGATTTTCCACAAAAGAAGGAAGCAAACCTTCAAATACATCATGTGTCTGCATATGAGGTACATCAAAAGCAACCATAGGTTGAGCAGTAGTTTCTGCAAAAATTACATCACGACTTTCAAAAATCTTGTTTGTAGCAGGATTGTAAAGTCTATAACCTTTACTTCCACTACTGTACCCCACAAATATACATTTGATTGCCTTATCATCAAGCTTCCCACGTAACTGCTGAGGGATGTGAGCATAAGCAAGACAACCAAAAACACGAAGATAACTGACTGAAGGTTTTTTGTCATACCAAGCTTCATATGCAGTAATGGTCTTCAAGGCACGAGTAGGACACCTGTTCAAAACATGTGCTGCACAAGCAACTGCCTCCATCCATAGCTTATGAGGCAAACTCTTAGCCTTGAGCATACATCTAGCCGTCTCCATTAAAGACCTGTTCTTCCTTTCTGCAACACCATTCTGTTGTGGTGTGTATGGCATAGTGCATTGGTGTTTAATGCCTTTCTTTCCCAAAAAATCCTTAAATGCACCTGACATGTATTCACCTCCTCGATCGGTACGAAGAGTCTGTACTTTGCAACCTGTTTCATTTTCAACCATGGCGACATAATGTTGAAAAACTGCAAACACGTCTGACTTTGCTTTGAGTGGATACACCCAACAAAACCTGGAAAAGTCATCAATGAAGGTCACAAAATAAAGGCTGTTTCCTATAGATGGCGTCCTCATAGGACCACATACATCACTGTGTACAAGCTGCAACTTTCGTGTCGCTCTAACTAAACCATCCTGCGAAAATGCAAATCTGTGCATCTTTCCAAGAACGCAACCTTCACATACATGTCTTGGTGGCATCTCCAATAAAGACAAATCATGCACCATATTATGACGTTGTAAAGTCATCAAACTGCCATAACTAACATGCCCAAATCTAGCATGCCACAACTCAGCATCCTGCATGGCCTGAGTCTTTGTTTCTGCAATACATACCTGAATCTGCTTTTCATAACGATCTAGCACAAATAGTCCATTTTCCAGCGTACCTGTAGTGATAAGAGAATAACCATTCTCTCGATCTCGTACAACACATCTGTCATCCTCAAAAATGACCCGAAGACCATTTTTTGCAAGAGAGGATACAGACAACAAATTCTTCTTGATCCCTGGAACATATAAGACATCTGGCAAGCATAAATCTGAACCATCTGAAATGGTAATCAAAATCTTACCAACGCCTTTGATTGGATAAGAAGCATTATTTGCACATGTCACCTTCTTTCCTGCTGGAGCTGCATCCAATGAACAAAACAAATCCTTCCTTGAAGTAATATGCCTGGATGCACCACTATCAAAGTACCAAATCATTTGTGTCTTGTCAACACTGTAAGCAGAAAAATTTGAACATACTACAAAAGCATAAGAATCCTGCACAAAGTTTGCAGACTCTTCTTTAGCTGTAGAAGAATCACCAGAAGCTGAAACAACCAAACTTGACTCTTTCTTCTTTTCTTTAGCAATTCGCTTTTTACACTCACTAATGTAGTGACCAGGTTTCTTGCAGTAGTGACATTTACCTTTCTTCTTGGACTTGTCGGAATCACCTTTAGACTTCTCTGAAGATTGTCCTGCACTAGACTGGGAGTGATGAGCACTCTCTTTACCCCTGTTTTTGTTCTGTACAACAAGAGCATGATCCATACCATCCACCTGTAAAGACTTGTTCTTACGTGATTGATCCTCCTGCAATAGCAAAGCCACTAACTCTTCAAAATGAAGAGGGTCAGGATTAGCTCGCAAAGACAGAGTCAAAGAAGTCTGAAAAGTCAAATAAGATGGTGGTAGTGAATTGAGTGTTTTGGAAACCAAGTCCTTCTCTGGAATCACTTCATCAATGCTAAGCAATTGCTCTTTAAGATCCCTGATTTTTGTAAGATGCTCGACAATATCGTCACCTTCGTCCATCTGTATTTTGTCAAGTTGTTTCTTCAAAAACTCTATTCTGGCAGCGTTTCTTCCTCCAAACATAGCTTGCAGAGTGTTCCAAGCATCCTCAGAAGTTCTGCAAGATCTGATATGTGGTGTGATTGTCCTCTTTATGGTTAAGGCAATCACAGCCATAGCCTGTGCATCTTTAGTATCCCATCTCTTTTGCTCTGGAGTGACTTGTGAGGGTCCTGCACCAACAGCTGCACCACGACCAGGCGTGGCAGGTGCAATGCTACCTGGACGAACTTCATCTCCAGATACATAATCCCACAATCCTTTACCAACCAAAACATTTTTGGCCATAAAAGACCAAAGAGAATAGTTGGTACCATCCAATTTGTCTTCGGATGTAAACGCACCAAAAATCTCTTTCTCCGTAGATTGAGCCATACTGTAGATGCACACAAGAGAGCAAAAGAACCTCCAAGAGATTCACAAATCTCCTCTCCAATCCAAGCAAAACTCTACACAAAATCTCAGCACAAAGCTAAGACAAGCTGCTTCCCAAAAGAACTGTTTACCTGAAGAAAATCTGTCAAAAAGCACACCCTCTTGATCTAAACGCCTCGGAAAAGTAACTTCTGCTACGCTGCTCAGAACGAAATTCTGAGGGCTCGAACGGCTTCGAAAGGGGGGTAAAACCCCAGGTCGCCTACTCAGAATACTCCCGGAACGTCGAGGATGCTCCCACGAACAAATTTTCCAAAAACTGCCTGAAAACTGCGATTGCGCGCGCGGACGCGAAAACGCAAGTAGAGGCTCTGGAAATCACCTTGCTCTGATACCAATTGTTGAAGATGATGAAACAGGAAACAGAAGGAAAACAGCAACTCAAAGTAGGAAGAAGATGGAGAAGGAGAAGACACAGAGCTTGTGTACGAGATCTCTGTAGTCTCTCTCTCTGTATTGGAATAATAATTGTGTTGTACAAACTCAGAGCTACAAAGCTTATATGAAACCCTAAGAGATAAGGTGTCCTTTCACACCGGATGTCCAGGGGGAAAAACCCAGTGGGAGAAAAGTGCCCCTGGTGAAGCGCGTATACACACTAACACTACTACATGTCTACAATGGAGCGTAGCACAATGGCACTTTTCATCCAAAACTTGTTCATCTCCTCGAGCTCTTCGATTTGAGTTCTAGGTTTGCGCAATCAGAGTTCACAGCAGAAAGTTATGCTGTTTTTACTGCAATTGAGCTTGAAGCAGCTTTCTTCGTCCTACTTCTTCGTGAATCGTCCGCGATCATTTTTGTTATTTTGGTGTTAAATTTTTTGAGAAGATTTAGCTTTTTGCTATTCGTATTATGGCCGTCAATCTTGCGTCTCACGCCACTCTATTTTGAGGACTCTTTTATTATTAACGTCTCCTTTACCCTGCCCTTTTTGGGTGACGTCTCTCACATCTTTGGAAGTTCCTTGAGCATCCTTCTTACGTTTATCGTTGACAGAACGCAGTCCTCATATCTCTCTCATTCTCAATTGCGGCCTTCACCATATATGGTGTGCAAATTCTGCGATCTTATCTTATACGTCTTCTCGCAACAAGATATGGCTATGAATATTCTCGTCAACGGCTTTCCTTTTGGCCAGCGTTCTGTTCCTCCTTTCCAAGGTCAAGGTTTTCCAGGCTGGAAAGCAAAGATGTTGTTAATTCTTGAAGGCGATGAACTCTCCGATGTTGTTCTTGGAAATCGGGTTTGTCCGCCTCAGCCTATTGATACGGATAATGATAACGTGCTTATCACTGAAGGACCTATATTTGAAGATTGGAATGTTGCCTATACGGATTGGCAACGACGTGGTAAAGCAGCTCGTCGGTATATTCTTTCTGATCTTACTGATTCCCTTTTGCTTGATATGTACGAACTGCCTACTTCCCACGACGTATGGAAGTACCTTATTGCAAACTTTCAAAAGAAATTTGTCACAGAAATACTTTATTTGAGAGGGTTGCTTAACAAGTTACAATATGAAGTTGGTACTGCCATGACGGGACATATTGAATCTTTCAAATCTATTATTAATCAACTTGGTGTTGTCGGTGATCCTGTTCCACAACAGTAACTGATTACACTTCTCCTTGATACGGTGAAGGACTCTTCTTATGATAACATTGTTACTATTATCTCTAATAAAGATGGTCTTGATTTCGACCAAGCCTACATGTCTTTAATTGAATACTCTCAACATCAAGAACGTCGTAATGCTAGTCATGATACAGCTATGATTTCACACGAGGAGACTGAGTCACAACAGATGGAACGGGCTTTTTATGCTCGAAGGCGTCCATTTCAACGAGGAAACTGCAGAGGTGGCCATCGCGGTAATATTTTCTCTCGTCTCAAATTTCCTAATAAGCAATGTTCTTACTGCAACAGAAATGGCCATACTGAAGATGATTGTTGGGCATGTCAATATGATGAAGAACACAATATTGCCACAAAACAACCACGTTTATCTAGAGACTCTTCTTCTTCTTCTTGTAAATATTGTGGACGATCTGATCATCTCACTCATATGTGCTATAAGTGTCGATTCGACACAGATCGGAATAGAGCATATGCTACTGAACATCGAAACAACATTGTACCAGGAACAAGCTGTGTCCTATGTTTAGTTTCTCCAGACATAATACTTCATGTACGCGATGGATCACTTTTTATTGTCAATTCTGGTGCTACAGGAAATATGACATATCAGTCTAAGTGGCTCCATAACTATCATCCACTACCAGTTCAACGTGTTGTTTATCTTGCTGATGATACTACTTGTCAAGTAAAGGGTATTGGAGACTTATATCTTGGTACCTTATCTTCTTCCACTCGAATTTTGCGAGGAGTATTACATGTACCAGATCTTCAACATAATCTTCTTTCAGTTGCTAGACTTGTTGATCTTGGTCTGTTTGTTGGATTTGATCATACCAAATGCCGAATTGAGAAAGATGGACAGACTATAGCCACTGCTCCTCGAAATGGTAATTTGTTTGAACTCTCTCTCAACGATGTTATAGCAAATGTTGTCACTGCTCCAGGTGATCATGATTGCAAAGTATGGCATCACCGTTTTGTTCATACTGATTTCTCAAAACTCCTTGATCTTCAACGTCGTGATCTTGTTCATGGCATGGATCTTAAAGCCCATCCTCATATGGGAATTTGTGAATTTTGTGCTCTTGGGAAACACAATCGCAAACCCTTTCCTCTTTCAAATACAACTCATTCTCATGACATATTGGATCTTGTTCATACTGATATATGTGGACCTCTACCTTCTTCGAGATCACAATATCGCTACTTCATTACTTTCATTGATGATTTCTCAAGGTATACGACTGTATTTCTACTTAGACAAAAATCTGAAGCCTTATCTGTTTTCAAACAATTCCACAAGGCTGCAGACCTTCAAACTAGTTGTCGCCTTAAGAAGCTTCGTAGTGACAATGGAGGCGAATATGTTTCTCGAGAGTTTGTGAGTTACTATGCTGACAGTGGAATTCATCATGAACACACTATTCCATATTCGCCTCAACAGAACGGTGTTGCTGAACGAAAGAATCGCACTATTCTCAATGCTGTAAGATGTATACTGATTCATTCTGGCTTATCTCGTGTTTTTTGGGCTGAAGCTACTTTGACAGCAATATTTATTCAGAATCATCTTCCTACTACTGCACCCTCTGGTAAGATACCCATCACAGCATGGACAGGTGACATTCCTTCTGTATCTCATTTTCGAACCTTTGGATGTATTGCTTATATTCATGTTCCCCAAGAAACACAAACAAAGCTTGATGCTCCTGGTCTTAAAGTTATTTTTATTGGATATTCTGACACTTTCAAAGGCTACAAATTCTATGACCCTTCCTCCAAGAAAGTAATTGTGAATCGTGATGCTACTTTTAACGAACAGCTTATGGGAGGCTCATGGTCCATGGATGATTCTGATGATACTAAATCATTGCTTCAAGATTTTCCATTTCTTTCAAAAGATGAAACTCTTCCTATAGAGCAACTTTCCTCTTCACAACCATCCATTCCGAATGTTGCCAATGATGATATTGATATTTTTGTTGATCTGCCTATTGATTTTGAACATGGCTCATGTCATGTTTATGATGACGATATTGCTAATAATGCTTTTTCTACTTCCAAAGATCCCATTACTTATGATGAAGCTATCTCTTCACCACAAAAGGATCAATGGCAAGAGGCTATGGAAGCAGAGTACGATTCTCTTATCTCTAAAGGTACATGGATACTAACTGAATTACCTCCTGGTCGTACAGCTATTAAATGTAAGTGGGTGTATAAGACAAAAGTAAAAGCAGATGGATCTTTTGACAAGTTCAAGGCATGCTTAGTTGCAAAAGGTTACTCACAAGTAGCTGGTGTTGATTATCAAGAGACTTTTTCACCAGTTGTTCGCATTACAAGTGTTCGAGTTTTATTGGCATTTGCTGTTCAATTTGATTTAGAAGCTCATCAAATGGATGTGCGAACTGCTTTTCTTAATGGTGACTTGGAAGAGGAAATTTATATGGAACAACCAGAAGGGTTTGTTATTCCAGGTAAAGAAGACCTTGTTGCTCAACTCCATAAGGCACTATATGGTCTCAAACAAGCTTCGCGAGCCTGGTATACAAAATTTGATCTTTTTCTCACCTCTAAAGGATTCATGTCTTGCTCGTCAGACCCCAACTTATACATAAAATGCCAAGGTAGCAGTTTTGTGATTCTTGCTCTATATGTGGATGATACCATCCTTGTTTCCAATGATTTGGGATTTCTTCAGCAAGTGAAAAAGTTATTGTCTTCTACATTTGATATGGTGGATCTTGTAGAGATTCACTCGTTTCTTGGCATTCAAATCCAACGGAACCGTACAAAAGGTATTTTATTCCTTCGACAGTCAAAGTTTATTGCAGATACTATTCAAAAATTTGGTATGGAATCTGCACATTTAGCCAACACACCTTGTATTGCGAGCTCTACGAAGAACACTTCTGACAATGGCGGTCAACTTGTCACAAATCAACCTTATGCTAACTTGATTGGATGTCTTCAGTTTGTTGGCATGAACACTCGTCATGATATTCTGTTTGCTGCTAATTATCTTGGACAACATCTTGCATGTCCTTCTCTTAAGCATTGGTCTGCTGCAAAGCGTGTGTTGAAATACTTGAAAGGCACTACAGATTTTGGTTTAGTCTATCGACGACAACTCACATCGGATTCTATGCAATCTCTTTCTCTTTTGGGTTACACAGATGCAGACTGGGCAAGCTCACATTTATCTATGCGATCTACTAGTGGAAATTGCTTCTTTATAAATGGTTGTCTTGTTTCTTGGACTGGCAAGAAACAACGTTGTGTTGCAGTTTCTACGACTGAGTCAGAATATGTTGCGGCATCACTTACAGCTCGTGAGTTGATTTGGATTCGACAAATGCTGGTTGATATTGGTCACTCTCCTCTTTCTAGCACACCCTTGCGGTGTGACAACCAAAGTGCTATTAGTCTTGCAAAAGACTATGTTCAACATGATAAGTCAAAGCACATTGCTGTCCATTATCATTATGTCAGGTATGAAGTACGCAAAGGAACCATTATGGTTGAGCACTGTCGAAGTGACCAGATGATTGCAGACATTTTGACCAAAGGCCTCAACGAGTCACGTTTCATCCTCTTGCGCTCGGAGCTTGGAGTTGCTTCGACCTCACTCTTTCTAGATTAGCTTCTTTGCTATTGTAATAGCTTTGTACATATGACATTGTAATATTTTAGGTACCATGCACTATGCACACTCCACATTTGCACATTGTGATCTCTAAGTCACTTGAATATTTGTACATAGATGCACAATTCACTTTCACATCATCATCCCTGGTTCATATTTTCACATTGTATAGGGGCTTGGGTTTTTCCCTTGAACTCCCCAAGGGTTTTTTCATCCAAAGCTAGAGACCTTTGTTTGAGTGGGGGTGTTGGAGCTATATATGGCTCACTCTACTCAACTTGGTCTCACCTATATATTTGTATCTTGTCCTCAATATGAATCAGTCTTTGGGAGCGTATATGGTGTGTCTCTTGTCTCATCTCTCTCTCTCTTTCTCTCTACATCTCAACAATTTATGACCAGCCGGCTAGTTTGTACTCACTTTGACCATTCAAGAAATCTATAAAGTAAATACGTGCAAGAGGAAAATGGTCACTCTTGCACGCGCGGAGATTGCACCCAGCACCTGTGTCTATTCTTCTCTCCTCTCTCTTGCCGTGCCAGTGTGGTACTACGCTCTAGGAGGCGCATCTGCACCTGCTCTTCTGCTCCCTCTCTCTCTCTCTCTCTCTCTCTCTCTCTCTCTCGCTATGTCTCTCTATATTGCGTATGGCGTGGAATACATGCAAGGATGGTTGTCAGGTATTCAGCTTTGTCGATTTATGGGCTTGCAATATGTTGTTTTCTCTATTTTGCAGGGCCACCACGTTCCCCATTTGTAGCAGTGGTATTAGAGCATTGGAGACGCTCCTATTAACATACGCATGATGGAGAAATGTATTTACAGAGATAAGTGCATTTAACTGAATTTTTTTTTGTTTTGTTTAATTTTATCGATTACTATTCCTTAATATCACTTGTTAAGTAAAATAGATTCGACTAGGATAACAAGACATATTTATGAATTTTGGGAATTATTCAAGTCCCATTTCTTCAAATGAGACTTGAAATTGCAGCATTTTTTTCTAAGTTTGACCTCATGGTTGTTTGTGGGGACCCTTTGTGCCATATAAAATGAAGCACTAGTGCATGAACCAGGGGATGAAACTTAAGCTCAAGCCTCACTTGTTGCTACTATGTGGGATATAAAAAATATTTAATTTGAGTTCGAGCCTCATATGGCTCGCTTAAACTAGCAGGTGAACACACTCAAACTTAGTTCAAGGCACTAGCACATGGATGTGAGACTCAAACCTAAGTTCAATCCTCACTTATTGTTGCTCTATATGATATTAAGAGGAGGTTTGAAGCTAATTAGAGCATCACATGGCTCACTTAAACCATGAGGCTCAAACCTAGTTCAAGACAATTCTATGTGACTAGAGGATGGTATCATAAATTTAGCCTTAACACTTAGCCATATCCTCATCACACACATATATTTTTGTGTTTGTGTATATAAAATGACAAATCATTTGGAAACATATTTTTAACATTATTGACATGAAAGAGTAACTTTTATGGCAAAAAAAATGGAAGAGTAAATTTTTAACAATATTCATCAAACATTGCGCTAATCAAAACAATATATATATTGTGTGCAAATTCAAGACATTTTAAAGAGAGACCAATGGAATCAAAAGAATCATCAAACAGTACAATGTTAAGAAACTAGGATAAAAAATGAGCAACAAATTGGACTTGTTCACAAGCCCTTACTAAAGCACTTTTCATGCTGAGGGGATCTCAAATGAGGATGGTGTTTAGAAACACCAAGATAACAAATGAAGAAAAAAAAAGATACTAACACTTGCATTCTTAGTTATGTAGGCAATTCATATTTACAATAAGATAAACGCAAGTTTCTAAGCAATACCAAGTGGTTAACCTAATACATACGTGTCCTTAGAAATTGTGTTTCCTCTTAGACATACTCTATTTCTCTATTGCAAGCCAATTCATTTACTAGAGTGCTACAAGTATATCCCTGCTTGTCTTTGCATAAATCAATCTAGGTAGCCATGCAATTGTTGTTCCCCTGAAAAAAAAAAATCTATTCACTTGATACTTTATTTTTGTCTTTGCAAAAATAAAGTATGTTTGTGCATATTCCACTTACAGGAGAGGGGAGGGCGTCTCTTTCATCACAAAGGTAGGGACTCTCTCTTATGAAGAGAATGACCATCATGCTTACTATTCCAATTGAATAATATGTAGATATAGGCTACTTCCATGATATTATTTTCATGGATTTGTACCACTCCATTACATTTTATATCTTAAACATTAATAGATAAAGATAAACACGTCACTATCTAGCAAAACAAAGAGTATAGGGGTATATTTTTTGAGTTCTTGGGTCCAAATAAACCACTACTTGTCATATGCTAAATTGTCAAGGGCATCTCTTTAAGAGCAAAGGGAGGAATATTTTCTAATGAAGAACACAAGCATGCCTGCTTTTACAACTAAATAACACATATATGAAGGATATGTCCAGGATACAATTTCATGGGGATGGTATCCTTTTCTTATCTTCAATAGGTTAAGAGTAGCTAAACAAACCAAAAGAATCCTTATCATTTAGCATCAAAGAGGAGAGGACTGTGGTTCATCACTTAAATGCACAACCTTATACTACATGCTTGATTGGAGGAGGACATCTCTTTGAGCACGAATGCTAGAATTGTCTCTAGTTGATGAGTATAAGCATGCTTGCTTTTGGGAGAGGGTAGTATGTATTATGGGATCTAGTTTCATGAGATAGTTCCATGGAGCCTCAAGGGGTGCACTATTAGTAACTGTTAGGAATTGGATCGTGCTAGCTACGGTGGATGAAAGAGAAACATAGTGTCAATGTGTGAGTGTGTGTGTGTAATCAAGATTATCACTCAAGTGAATTAGGTTCCAAGATAGAATTAGCTTGGACTCATAAACACAATCTTGAGTATTGACTTAGCTTAGCACAAGCTCACCATAGACAAGCATGTAGTGCAAAATCGAGTTGTGTTTATTCATTCATGAAATGAGCTTTAAGTAGCTCTACAGCCTTGCTCCACAGCATGTGGGATAAATCCACTCTCTTCTCCTTGACTCACACTTTAGGACAAAGCTCACACTTTACAATCCTCCCCTTGAGGTTTGGACTAAGACAAGATACTGAAGATGCATGATCCACACAGGCTAACAAAAATCCACATAGGATGGTGATATCCACACAGGAAAATAAAGTCCACAAAGGATGGTGATATCCACACAGGACAGTAAAATCCACACAAGAAAAATCCACAAAGGATGGTGATGTCCACACAGGATTATAAGATCCACACAGGAAAAAGTCCTCCCCTACAAGTAGAGAGTGTGGATCTTCAAAATGGGTCTTCATAAAAGACAATGTTGCTCTCGTCTTCATCCTTTTTGTCTTCTACTATGTGAGTTGATCCTCTGTCAGGTCTCTTGCCTTCGTTGCTTCTACTGTTGCTTTCAACTTCTTCATGGTCGGACTTTGTATCGTCCCCTCGAATGAGTGCTTCTGTCCCCCTTTTTGTTGTGCAATCAGGTTTTATTCCATGCGTCATAATGACATGCAACAATATGCTAAAATATCCTATGAAAAGGTTTATGCAAAAATTAATGCTCTCTTCCATCTTGGTCATACTCTGAGAGCCCAAGCATGCGGTGTTTTTCATACTCATTGTCACAAAGTCTTCACACATGGAGAGATTTTAGCAATTTGGAGACTCTCCAATGCCAATGTCTATCCCATTACAAGAGCACATAATGTCATCCATGTAGACAAATATAATTACATACATTGCAATAAGTTGTTGTTCTTGGCTGCAAGATTTGAAAAGATTTTAATGAGAAAGAGAGTAAGAGAAAGTTTCTTTGAATTTTGTGAAGCTCCTCTTCACGGGTGTGAAGCTACTCTTCACAAAAAAAATCGCTTGATTGTTCGAGGAAGCTTTTGTCCTGAAAATCTTGTTCCTTTGATAAGCTTTTGATGCTCTTTACTTTAAGCCTTTGAAGTTCTTGAAAGTCTCCTTTGGATGTTGGAATCTACCCTTGGATTGAAGATCCCATGTTGCTTCAGGTTTGCTGCAGGTGGGAATTGTTTTGAAATAACCAAATGAAAGCTTTTTGAAGTTCTTTGGACAAGAACTGTTGAATGAATTTGATGCTTCTTGAGATCAAAACCTTTGGTAGCATTCAGAAGGTGGTCTTGAGTGGTTGCTTGGTGAGCTCTTGAGGCCGTGGGAATGGCTGCTTGGTGAAGGGCGGGCCTCAGCAGGCGTGGGAAGGGGGGCCCAAGAGGGGGCTTATCTCGGTGCAACCGGGTCGTGGGAAGCGGGGCCTCTTAAGGGGCCAAGGTGAGCTTGATTTGAGCTCTTGAGGCTCGGGAGAAGCGCGTGGTAATCGGTCCCTGGAAAGGATCCGGGCAGCGGGGTAAAGTTCGGGCACCTACGGGCAGTAGGGCAGCCAATCGGGGCAGGCGCGGGCAGTTGGCACAAGCGCAGGCAGCAGCGGCCGATAGGTGGGCAAAAAATAGTGGCAAGAACAGACCCTTGCGGACCTGCCAGCTCCATAAATCGTTTCCTAATCACAATTTGGGTCTGCCCACTCTCCCCCACAATAGGCAAGGGTTTTGACCCCGAACCCGGCTCAAGCCAATGATAGAGTATCTAATTTGGGCTAGCCAACAAGCCCACGTGCTTGCTTGTGGAAAATCTCCAAAAAATAGAGTATTAAGCTCAAGTCGGTAGGCTCCACACACACACACACACACACCTAATAATAGGAAATATTGAAGATAGGTTTAATGGAGTTCTCGGGCTCGGATTGCAGAGATTGATGGTTCTATGGAAAGCTCGAAGTGAGCATTTTGAAATGAGGTCAATATTGTTAGGTGATTGCAAAAGTGGAGAGATTAATTGAAGGTGCAAACTAGGACACAAAAATGACTAGAGCATGAAAAAAATTGGATACTAATCTTCTACCTAATCAAGCCTATCTAGCAATGGAGGGTAGTGGCCTCTTGGGTGTGCCAAGGACATGCCCACACATAGCTAGATTAGTGCTTAATTAGTGAGATATACAACTTAACTATGAAAATGTTAATGGGCACCCGTGACAACAATTATGAAATGCTAATCGATCTAATGGAGATGCTAATAATTAACACACACTAATGCATAATGACAATCCTAGCTAGCACACCATGGATCGTGCTAGCTATGGTGGATGAAAGAGAAACATAGCGTGAATGTGTGAGTGTGTGTATAAGCAAGATTATCGCTCAAGTGAATTAGGTTTCCAAGATAGAATTAGCTTGGACTCATAAACACAATCTTGAGTATTGACTTAGCTTAGCACAAGCTCACCATAGACAAGCATGTAGTGCAAAATAGAGTTGTGTTTATTCATTCATGAAATGAGCTTTAAGTAGCTCTACAGTCTTGCTCCACAGCATGTGGGATAAATCCACTCTCTTCTCCTTGACTCACACTTTAGGACGGATCTCACACTTTACAGTAACCCCCTATATAAATGACTCTTTATTTTAGGATTTTTTTTCAAATTTTAATATAAAACCCCCTTATTTTAATGTATCTTTGTTAAATTGCCTAAAGTATTTGCCTTTAAAAATACCTCTTGTTGAACTCACGAGGTACATTAACAGGATTATGTAGATCCCCCGAGCATGGAGAAGCCTCTATTTGTTTGTATTGATCACTTGAATAGAACATAAGAGGAGTTTTTAAAAAAATGATGAGACTTCAAATGTGGTCTTTACAAACACAACATATACTCAAAAACCAAAATAAAACAGAATCTGCTATGATGAAAACTCATAAAATCATGAAAAAATTTACTCGAAGATACATAAATATTATCTTTATATATCTTGGCACTTATTCAAGTAGTGAAAATTTTAAAAACATCATTAAAGCTCCTTTTGTGTTTGACTCATTTTTTAGTGCTTGACATAATTGTGCAAATTCCATTCGCACTTGAGGACATGAATACTCGGTCATATACCTTAGTGATAAGGTGACATAACTTAGTTGTGCAAATTTCATTTTTACTTGAGGACATGAATACTTGGGCATATACCTTAGTGATAAGATGACATAACATGGATTAGATAACCAAAGTTTATTCTTTTGAATAAGGTGTTTTTAGATAACCAAAGCTTATTCTTTTGAATAAGGTGTTTTTCTTTCAAGCTACCTCGTGTAAAATATATGTAACTTTTTCCTAAAAGACTTCATGCATACTTTTATACATTCTGCTTTCTATCTTTCTATAATCAAGATTACGAAGGCCTGTTTTAATTGGACACTTACAAAGAGGAACTTTCTAAATCGAGATTACCAAGGCCTATTTTAATTGGACACTTGCAAAGAGGAACTCTCTAAAGCCAAAAAAAAACTACTTAATGTGTCCCTTATAAGATCTTGATAATATGGCACTTGAATGTATCTACATAGTTTGCTTATATTGTTTGCAATGAACCTAATCTTGTTTTCTAATTAGGTGGCTTATCTTCACAAAGTTAGAGTCTATCTATAAGATATGCTGCTATTAAGAAAAAACTCAAACATCACATAACAAAACATATATAACTTCATTTAAATCTAGGCTATAATGCAAGAATACCATAATAATGCACTTAGCAAGTCCTTTTCATAAAATTGTACCAAATAGAATTATTGATGTCCCTCTCTCTATTCAAACCACTTCTCAAAAATAAAATACCAATTCTACCTATTCTAGTCATATTGGTAAACTAAAAATTCCAAATCTTCTCATTCCTCAGTCTTCCAAAGTAATACAAAGAGGTTTTAGGATAAGTTGGGAGTCTTCACATGTCCATATCCTTCTCATGAGAATAATATATATCTCACAAGATTTTTGAAGGATGAGCAAGGGATAATCCCCCATAATTGACTTTAAAAATATTGAATAGGTAAAAATCTTGAGTCAAGCTATCAAAAAATTTAAAGAATAACAAGGTGCAAGCTTGAAGTTTAAGGTCTATAGTTGGTGTAGATAACTTTCCATTGTTTTACATGCATTTTGGGATCATGAGGCTAAGACTAAAGTTTGATTCTCATGTGATAGAGACACTTGGGGATGGTTTCTACTTTCTAGTTAAAAAGAGTCTATGTGGCACTCTTTGGAAGATGTCTTTCAATTGGAAAGACTTCTCCAAGAGTCTCTAGCTTGTGAGACTCTCAATATGCTTAGTATTATACATAGTCTTGCAGATAGAAAGAGTCCTTCTAGAGTTCTAATGATGATTAATAATTGAGTCTCAAGGGCATGAGGGTCAAGAGCCTCATGAGTCAGAGATGTTTACAGATGGATATCAACTTGAAGGAGTTTTTCATGTGTCTGTGGCCCATGATACCCAAACCTAAGTTCCAACCTCATGAGATAGGACTCTTGGAGATGTATTCTAGCTTGGAAGAGTCCTACTAGAGTGTTCATGATGCTTATAAATTGAGTCTTTAGATGTTGAGACCCAAAAACAAGTTTGGACCGCATGAAGATTCAATTCAAATCTTTGATACAAGCCCTTCGGGATAGTTTCTAGATAGAAATTGTTCTACTAGAGGGGTCATGGGGCTTCAAATTTGAGTGTCCGTGTCATGAGGCTCAAACTTAAGCTCGAGCCTGATGAATTCTACTAGAGTGCTCATGAGGCTTGAAAATTGAGTTTCTGTGTCATAAGGCTAGAACTTAAGTTCAAGCTTTGAATCTTGAGACTCGATTTTCAACTAGAACAAGTTATATTTGAGTACTCATGAGGCTTGAAAACTAAGCATTCAGGTCATGAGGCTCGAACTTAAAACTAGAGACTAATTGCTTAACTAAAACAAGTCATGTTTGAGTGCTCACAGCCATGCTTGAAAAATAAACATCCATGTCATGAGGCTCGAGCTTAAGTTCGAGCCTTAGTAAACATTTGTAACTCTAATGATGAGGAAGATCTATATGATTACACGGATGGCACGTATGGTCTCACAGATGATGACTTTGTTTTTCTCCATGATGACAAGGATAGGGGTTTAGACCTAGGGCTACCCGCCCATCTATTCAATATCTTGCTCCCTTGACTCTCTAGGGGGGTGCAAATAATTAGGTTAGGGTTCCTTATGTTGTTCAATTGTCTTCAATAAAGGTTGGTGCCTCTTACCACTGATGTGCCTCCTAGAGGTATTCCTTGTGTTTTCTAGTGTGTACAAAAACGCATTGCCATTATTAGGAGTCTGAACTTCATGGAATCTTTCTCTCATTCACTCTTCAAATCAAGCGCAATCAGCAACACGAACAGGTGTTTCTTGTCCATTAGCATTGCCTCTTGCGTTCTTTTTTTTGCATCCATCTTTGTCTCCTTTAAATGTGATTGGTAGCACAATATTCAACACACTTGATTAGACTAAACATTAGAATCTACGTAATTTTTTGTCATAATCCCTTGTTTAGGTTTCCAAGTCAAGCAGTCTGACTAAGCTAGTTTGACCAAGTTAGGAGTTAGAGATCTTCTCTTAATACCATGGGGAATGCCTTCATAATAATCAATGGTTAATTTAGGTTCTTAATCCGATTTAGGCAGCATTGTGTGCAATGTACTAGGGCTTTCTAGTGGGCTTAGTCCCTATTGACCTTTAGTTTAAGTATTATAAAGGGTTTCTACTAGTGTGATAAGCTTGGGAAGGGAAACAATGTCATATGGCCCCCCAAAGCTCAAAATTGAAATGCAATGACATAAAAAAAAACAAAAAACCAAAGTGCCACAATGTAAAATCTTAAGCTAGAAGAGAAATCCCAGCTTGATTTGGTACTTCATTCACATGTGTTGCCTAAGGTACTAGAGCCCTAGAGGTTCCCAGTGTGGGTGCTTTTCCTTGAAAAGCAAAAATCCCAAGGCATACAAAATAAGCACACACATCAAAATTGAATTAATGTGAAAAATCTTTTGGGGGTCAAAGAAAAGGAAATAAGTTAGGCGATGATTTCATGAGAAATTCCTTTTACCGTAGCTTAACTATAACGTCTTCTAGGTATAGCCTCTAGTCAGCCCTCGGACATGAAATACTTGGCTCTCATGATTAAATAGCTTAATCGACTAGAGAGAATTGAGAAGCTTGCCCACGGTATTAATAGTAGACCTCTGGTGCCTTTCGATCGTTAAATTAGCGACCCCAGACTTGTCTAGTTTTTTACCTCTACAACAGCTTATATGCATTTGATTATATTACAGTTTAATATTTACTACTGACTGTAGACCCCTAATATATTTTCAAATTTTGTACCAAAACAGGGATAATTTGGTGATATGCATGGGCATGTTCAGAGCACTTGCATACAAATCAATGCATATTAAATATTGGTTTAGCATTATTTTATGCATGTTGCATTGAAGTGATTGGATAATGTTTGAAGCATTTTCTAGTATTTACATTAAAATTTTAAATACCACTACAAGAGGTTGTGTGCTCTTGTGACGCTGTTAGCGACGGAAATACACTGGGTTTTTATAACCCCCGGCATCGCTAAAACCGTCGCTAAAACCGTCGCTAATAGCGTCGCTATATAGAGACGCTCATAGCGACGCTCATAGCAACGGTTATAGCGACGTTTACACAGAAGACTATAGCGACGCTACAGAGCCATAAATAGCGACGGTTATAGCGACGCCCGAGAGATTTTTTTTTTGGTGACAGGGCATTGAATGCCCTGCCACCCATCAACCATATTGTACTTGATTCACTTTTTAAAAAAAGTGCAAGGGTAGATAATAGACCCAAAATAGTCACCCACAAGACGCATTGTTTGCAAAATTGACAAGCGTAAAATTGACAATTGTACACATCATAGGCAAAATGAATTGATTGGCAAATGTAATAATGACAATTGTACAACATCATAGGCATAAAGAATTGATTGGCAAAAGGAACTGCGGTGACAAATGTAATAATATAAATGGTTCAAAAAGACGTATAAAATCCGTCTCATGATACATAAGCTATGAGAAACCCTAAACTAATGCTATCTAGCTACGGCTAAACTGATGTCGTCTAGTCAGACGTCTCATCGCGTCCAAGCGGCGTATCTGTCGGATTCTACAAAAAAAGACAATAAGACAGCTTTCAGTAAGTATAAACATATAACGACATTTATAAAACAATACAAAAAATAGAAAAGAGCAAACCCTAATACTAACCATGCCGCCGTGAGAACTGAGAATGTCCATCAGGGCGTTTAAGCCCTTCTTGCCTGCGTACTCGCGCTCGTACGGTGTGGGATCACGTCCTGTCATCGACCACTGTCAAAACATACAAAGATTTCATTATGTTAGAATTAAAAAACTCATAAACCCTAAACTATCGAACATAAAGAGCAATGCGAAAACACTTACAAAATCGGCCTCAAATGATGCCCATCCACCGCTCCCCAAGTGGTGCGAGCTCGCTGCCTCTACTCGCGCTCTAGCTGCATCCTTTTGTTGCTTCCACTTGTCAGGATTCTCGCACGCAGCTTTCTTCGCATTCTTCCAATCTTCTTTGGCCAGCCAATTTGGCCTGTTCCACCCATTCTTGATTGCTTTTTGCACTTCGAAACGCTTGTGTTTGCAGTATTCGCGCATTCGAATCTTCATCAGGTCTTCATTGAAGCGCTGATCCCGTGTTGGAACGGGAAACTCATCATGAAGTATGCTGATGACTCTGTTTTTTAAATCACTTGGTACTTCACTCCATTTGTTTAGTATGTAGTGTCTAAACAGCTGAGAGCAAAGACCACGCATGCGCGAGATCACCTTCTTGCCGTCATCATCCATGATGATGCCTCCGTTGAAGTCGACGGAGTAAGGCAAGCCCTCTGGCCGGTGACGCGTAAACCTGGGTGTCCCGGCAGGGGTCTCTAGCGGCGTGTCGATGGGGGTACGGACGTCAGGTGTCTCCACCGGTGTCTGGGCCCCGAAGCGAGGAGTGTCGAGTGGGGTGGCTCCTGGCGGAGTAGGTAGAGGTGTGTAGCTTCTAGGAACAGTCAGCCGTGCAAAACCTGGCGTAGATGGCGATGCTGTGGCTGGTGTGGGGGCGGGCAAAGAAGGGGAGGGTAAAGAGCCTCGTCGAACACGAGGCGGTGTGGAGGCATCGGTGGCGGAATCCCCACAACAACCGCCACCGCCACCGCCACCACTAGAGCATCGGTGTCTAGACGAGTGTGACGCTCGTCTCGTCGACGCCGAAGCTTCGGAGCGCGCCGAATGCTCCGAAAGAGAGGGAGATGCGGATGGAGTAGGAATGCGCGATGATGCGCCAGAGCGATGACGCTCCACGTACCACTGTCTCTGTTGCGGTGACAAAGAAGAAAGAAACTCCTTATCATCCATACCTGCATTAAACACACGAGTATTTAAACTTAATATTGAATGAATAGAGTAGACAATGACGCAAAGACCATTAAATACAATGACGTAATGACGCATATAAATACAATGACGCAATGAATTGAGTGATAGAAGAGGCAAGTCGAAAACTTAGAATTTTCAATCAAAAGATGTGAGCGCGAGTAGAAAAGAGTGTTATACACCATGGAAGGTACTTAGAGAGCCAGAGCTTTTACAACACGGAGCAAAATTGTTCAAATACAATATTTGTGGCTTTAAGAGATCTCTCTCTCATCCTCGCATAAATCAGCATAACTTCCTATATCTATATAGAGCTCTCCGTTTAAACACATATCCTCTGTTTCATTTTGTAGCTCCTCTGCATGCACCCCATATAGAGTAGTAGCATCTTGATGCTCGTCAGGCACCACCGCAGCGGCTTCTGATTGAGCATCTTCTCTGATCTCCTCCATTGATGCCGTTGTGATTGGCACATGGTAGCCTTCATACGTCCTTGCACTACGAGGGGCTACCTCTATGACGTACCACCAGTTTGATGTAGACTTTGTAGGATGAAATATTACCTGCCAGAGCCACATAACTTACATGAGAGCTTTCAAGCACATAACTTGTAAAAGGGGGATGTTAACTATTTACATACTTACTTGTTCACAATGCTCTGGTAGTACGAAAGTGTCTCTTAGGTCAGTCCATTTCTTAGTAGAATCCACCTCAAGAAAACCAGACTCTCCTCTACGCACAGTAGCGTTGCGACCCTCCATGATTATCTTGAACCATTGCCCATCGAACAAGTCGACAAAAAATCCTCTGTAATCGATCCTCAAAATCTCTTGCAGCGTGCCGAAGTAAGTGAGTTCCGCCACCACAGGATCTGCATCAGAGGAACGTCGTCGACTAGACTGATCAAATTTTGCCATGATTCCACAATCTTGAGTAAAACGCTTTTTGTCGATCCGTTCCACCCTAAAATGTCGACCTTTACACCATGCTGCTGTGTATGACTTATACTACAACGAACAAAGATTATGAGTGGCCGTTCAAACGTTTAGAAATAAAGTCACTAGCATGTCGTACATTGCAAACTTACCTTGGTCGCGCAACCCCGAGAGTACTCCCACTCTTCCTCAGTCACTTCGTCACCGCATTGTTGTGCGCTTTTCAATTGGTTGTGCAACCATCTTAAGCTCATGAAGGTTGGTAGGCTCTCCAGACCCATCAGATAGTGCATCGGTGGTCTTCTTCCCCGTCTCCACTCGATTCGTGTCCTTTGTCGCTCTTGCTTTGCATCCTCATATTGTGAAATCCACTTTTGCATCACTGGATTGTGAAGCATGCAAAATTGGTTGATTTTAGCCTCTAGGTCTTCCGTCATCTTCTTCTCAACACCAAGATTGCACATGACAATCCCAGATATGCGCTCATCATCTATGGTTCGCCATAGCGTGTCACGGGCTTTATCAAATCCGTCTAGCCACTCTCCAATGTACACTAGGGACTCTGATACCAACCAACCTTTTGCCATGCTACCCTCTGGACGTGCCTTTTGACGCACATATCCCTTAAGCGTTTTCATGAAACGTTCTAAGAAGAACATCCATCTGGAATGAACTGTGCCAGCTATTTCCACCTCATCAACTATGTGAACAAGAAGATGCACCTGAATGGTTAGCATGGTAGTAGGAAAATGTTTCTCAAACATGCACACAAGCTCCGCAGCATTTAGTTTGGCGAATGGTATGGAGTCTACGTCGATCTCCTTTTGTGAGATCCATTGCACCAGCTTTGCAAGTTTGTAGATTGTGCTACGGATGTCGAGAGACAAACATCCCTCAATGGCAACCGGTAAAATAAACTGTAAAGTATGTGCAGCAATGATATTAAAGTCCACATTTTATGCAATGATATTAAAGTCCACTATGAACGTACCTGACACATTTTATGCCAATCATGTGACTTCAAACCGGCAAGCTTTCCGTCATTAGTAAAACACGTTCGGAGCGAGTGCATTACGCCAGTGGGGGTCCGCAAAGATCGAATGGTCTCTTTTACTTTGCGTTCTTGGGGTCCTGTGAAAATCCATGGTGCTTTAGGGAGTTTTATCGATCCATCAGACGCTGTTTGCGGCCAATATTGCTCCATACGATCCACATTTCTAAGGTCAACTCTGGCTCCCAAAGTATCTTTCTTGCCGGTCAGATGGTCCCATAGTAGATTACCCACATTCTTGAATATGTGCATTGGATCGAGCAAGTGATTGATCATGAGTCAGGGCCAGTATGGTAACTCGTACCATAGAGATAGTCTCTTCATCCCTGGAGGCAATCCGTCATCGCACATCTCCTTCTGCTCTAACCATGCTTGGGCAGACATCCTTGGTGGCTCTCTTCCCAAAAAGCCGTCGCGTAACACATGATTCTCTGGAAGATACGCTTGATGACCTTCGTAGATTTGCTTCTTCAGTGAGGGCGCCCTACGTGCATTCAGTCTAGGTCCACATGTGACACATGCTCTGTATCTGCTTGTTTGAAGCCCTGCATGTATACACATGATAATAGATCAACTATGGAAAAAAAACAAGATTTACAGTGTCTGAGTGAGGAGTGTCAATAGATCACCTGAGCATTTTGTTAGCCCGGGATAGTCATGCATGGTCCACATTAGAATGCCTCTGATCAAAGCATTCCGTCGTCTTGTGTGTCGGCTCATATCCACCACCTCTATGCCAATCCACAATTGTTGTAGCTCTTCCAATAGTGGACGAAGATACACATCCATATTCTCCACTTTATATTGCCCTGGCACAATCAAGCTTAGCCATAGGTGCCCCTTCTTCGTAGTTACCCACGGGGGAATGTTGTAGTTGACGATCACAACGGGCCATACACTGTAAGATGTTGATCTTTGACCAAATGGATTTACGCCATCCATAGCCAGGTCTAAGCGCAAATTTCGAGCTTCCCTGGCAAAATCCAACCATGTTCCATCTATATGTTTCCAGGCTGCGCAATCTGCAGGAATTCGTAGCACACCATCCGACTCCTCATGCCATGATTCTAGGGCGGCCATGGACTTACATTCGAAGAAATGCTTGATGCGAGAAAGTAGAGGAAAATGTCGCAAAACCTTTTGTGGAATTTTTGTCCCGTGGAGATCTACTCGATATCTTTCGGAATCACATTTCAGACACTTCTCCATGTCTATGTATTCCCCTCTGAAAAGAATGCAGTCATTAGGACAAGCGTGGATAGAATTGTAATCCATCCCCAAGTTTCGCAAAATCTTTCTTGCTTCATCTCGGGAATCTGGCATCACATTGTTAGCTGGTAGTATGTGCTCTTTAAGCAATCTACGCAACATAAAAATACGATACAGTCGTGTAAAAATCTATCAGATCATTATACATTTAAAGTTTTATTAAAGTAAACTAATTGTAATAGATCACCTAAAAAGCGTTGTGACGCTAGTGTCACTCCATCCAAACTTTGCCTGCATGTTGAGAAGAACCAGGAGTGCTTTCAATCTAGACATACGTGCTCCATTATACAATGGCGTATCGGCTTCACTTTTCATATCATCATAGATAAGCCTTTCTGAATCCATGATCATCTCGATCATTTCATCAATCTCGGGCTCAAACATTGCCTCGTTGGGAATGTGCTCTGCATGATCATCCCCCGAGCTGTCAGAGGCTACATCCTGTGGCCTCACATATGCTGCTTGACGAAAGCGCCTACGAATACGTCTATTGGGTTGCAAGATTGCTGCTTGTTGGCCAGCGTCAGAGTCCGACGAGTTATTATTGGCAACAACTCGATCTATAATAGATGGATCAAACTCGCCAAATTCGCGAATGTGCTGCAAAGAAACACGTCTTGTCCGTCGCACATCATGCTTGCATTGATTACAAGGACATAAGACCCTCGTTGAGAGGATCAAACTCGCCAAATTCGCGAATGTGCTGCAAAGAAACACGTCTTGTCCGTCGCACATCATGCTTGCATTGATTACAAGGACATAAGACCCTCGTTGAGAGATAGGTGTTTTGGTTGGAGGGTCCCACATCCTCGTCACTACTCATAATGAGGATAAAAATCTTATAACCTGGACAAAAAATTTAATATTCTATTGGCATTCTTCGTCTTATCTCTCTCTCTCTCTCTCTCTCTCTCTCTCTCTCTCTCTCTCTCTCTCTCTCTCTCTCTCTCTCTCTCTCTCTTTACCTCACATTCTCTAGTCATGTCCAATCCCCGCACACCTCGGTCTAGAGGTGCATGGAGATCAGAACCACCGGGTTATAATCTCGTCTTTATTGGTCAATACCTATATTTGTGGGTACAAGAAATCTACAGACCCACGTGTACATGATACTGCATGTAGTGGACAAAACCCCTTTGCCTCTTCTCTAGCTGTAGCACTTCACATCATCTTAACATCTTTTCACAGTAGATCTTTTCACTGTTCGTCTAACTCTAAACCCTAAACCGTAAGTAATTCTTGCGTGGACTCGATCTAACGTAAATAAGCTTAAATCTAAATAAACGTAAATCTAACTAAAAATAAACCTAAATCTAATTTAACGTAAGTCTACATCTAACCTAATCTTTAACGTCTTTTGGGATAGTTTCCTACGACGTTAAAACTCTCTTCTTGTGTGTGTGTGTGTGTGTGTGTGTGTGTGTGTGGGTAAACCTAAATAAACCTAAGTCTAATCTAATATAACATAAATCTCAATCTAACGTAAATTATGTTATATTAAAAACAAAGAACTAAACTAACAGGGATTATAAGAACCTTAAAACTGATTTAACATATAATTTTTCACATAACTCGGCAAGAGTTGGCATTCTCATCACTAAAGATGTGAGAGTTAACTTCCGGCGGTGACGCTACCTCATCTCCATCCACATCTGACGACAGCAATTGGCCCTTTAGACCGTTCTTGCTCTTGTTACTAACTTTGAAGTTGCTGTTGAATGACTAGAGGTTGTCTAGATGGTCATTGTGTTGGGGATGTAGTGACTCTTGCCGCCCTGAAGATCCACCTTCTTCCCTATCTTCTGAAGACATTTCACCAGTACTTTTGGATCGACGGAGCCCACCATGAGTGAAGGCAGCAATACCCTATATTCCATTGAGGGCTTTCTTCACCCGCTTCATGCAGGCATCGCAGTCTATGGAGACCTAAATGTAATCTAATATAACGTAAATCTAAATCTAGCGTAAATAAACGTAAATCTAATTAAAAATAAACCTAAATCTGATCTAATTTAACTTAAATAAACCTAAATCTAATTTAACGTAAGTCTACATCTAACCTAATCTTAACATCTTTTAGGATAGTTTCCTACGACGTTATAACTCTCTTCTTCTTGTGTGTGTGCGCGTGTGTGCCAATAAAAAGAGATAAATGGTATAACCTTTCTATCACCCATGCCAAGTATGATAGATTGGTTATGCCATTTTCCTCTTGAATAATAGGTCTTGAGTTCAACTCCTCGTCGGCTAGATCTTTAGGTCTTTTAATTTTAATTAGTTTCCTACGACGTTAAATTAGTTTCTCTCTCTTTCTCTCTCAATGTGTGTGCGTTTTCTTGGATCGTATGCATGTTTTCTCTCTCTTTTCCTCTCTCAATGTGTGCGTTTTTTGTTTATGCATGTTCTCTCTCTCTTTTCCTCTCTCAATGCGTGCGTTTTTTGTTTATGCATGTTCTCTCTCTTTTCCTCTCTCAATGTGTGTGTGCATTCTTTGTTTATGTATGTGTGTGCATTCTTTGTTTATGCATGCTCTCTCTCTTTTCCTCTCTCAATGTGTGTGTGCATTCTTTGTTTATGTATGTGTGTGTGCGTTTTTGTTTATGTTTGTACTCTCTCTCTCTCTCTCTCTCTCTCTCTCTCAAAAACACTATGTGTGTGTGTGTATGTGTGTGTGTGAGAGAGAGAGAGAGAGGGAGAGAGAAAGAGGGGAAGGGAACATGAGAGTGAGGAGAGGGAAGGAGCATACCTGGCTCTCCTTCCTCTCCTCGTGTGTGTGTGTGTGTGTGTGTGTGTGTGTGGAGAAGAAAAAGAGAGAGAGAGAGAGAGGGAGAGCGTTACCTGCTCCTTGCTTGAGGGCGCCGAAAAACTCAGATCTGAGATCTGAGTTTTTGAGCACGCTCTGTTATTTTTTAAGCTCAGTCGGCGTCGTTATGAGCGTCGCAAATTTACAAAAAAATTTGCGACGCTCATAACGACGCCGGGATTTTTTTTTTGAGCGTCGCTATGTGAGCGTCGTTAATATGAATAGCCTCTTGTAGTGTACTTCATTAGTTCTTTCAAGTAAAAACATAAAGGCTCACTGAGATTTTATGACGCGGTTAGTCATTCTCTATCAAGCTCGAGAGAGAGACATAAATTTTTTGTAGCATATGAGACCTCTACTTTGAAACTAGACACACAAGGCTCCCGCTCGTTAAAACTTGATTTCTAGAAAAAAAAATGAGGGTTGAGCTAAATTTTATACTAAAAGCTCTTAAACTTTACCCTTCGAGGTAAACTTATAAGTTGGTGATTCTATAAGTCGCCTCGAGGGGTCATCTTGAGCAGTGGTGGTTGCTAGGGTAGTTAGAGTAAGGGAGAGAGTTAAAAGAGCTATGCATCCTCCTATGAGGAGGATGGCGACCATGTGCAGAGAAAGAAACTGTTCAAGATGTTGGTCTGCGTGTAACTAAAGAAAGAGAGAGATAAAGAAAGAGAGGAAATAGGTCTTGCCTGCAAGTAGAGTTAGAGAGAGAGAGAGGAGATCGTTCAATCCATTCGTGTAAGTGACACTATATGTCTATGTGTGAACGAGGGTTTAAATAAACAATTTTCAAATTATATTTTACTGTGGGTGGTCATGAAGATCCGAATGGTTGCAGTTGAAGGAGAAGATGGTCGCGAGCCCAAGTTTTTGAAGGAGATGGCCGAGAGGATGCTGTTGGGGGAAGCGTGAATGAGGAGAAGGGAGCCCAAGAGGGCCACCCTCTGTGTATGTGTGTGTTGATTGCACCTGCAATTGAGAACCGCCAGGGGGGCGCATGAGAAAAAGCCGCCAAAAGGCGTGGTCGCGAGAGAGAGTGGAGCCGCTCGAAGCGAGGAGAGAGAGTCGTAGAAGAGGAGGTTGCCAGTCAGACCCGAGAGGGGTAGCAAGAAGAAGGAGGTAGGCTGCAGTATACAGAGAGAGAGAACGTGAGTCTCCCTGCTGGGTGTGGGTGTGTAGTGTCAGTATAAGAGAAAGAGAGAGACATCGAGTGAGAGAACTGAGGTGGCGGAGGGGGCTTGCCATGACGATGATGGCCATTCCTTGTTCGTAGAGACATAGAGAGAGAAAGGAAGAGAGGGTTGCCTGCCTGTAGTGCAAAGTAGAGAGAGAAGAATCGCCTATGAGGGCAGGAGGAGAAGGATTGTAGAGATAGATTGCAGCAATCTTATGTGTTTATGTATGTGATTGAGAAGAGAGAGAGAGGGGTATTTGGATGGAGAGTTAGAGAGAGAGAGAGAGAGAGAGATTTTGAATGTAGCAAGTCATTATGTGTATGAGTGTGCATGTAATTTAGAGAGAGAGAGAGAGAGAGAGAGAGAGAGAGAGAGAGAGAGAGAGAGAGAGAGAGATATCATCGCAGTGTTAATGGTGGGACAAAATCGCCTTTGGGTAGCATAGAAATATTAAGAGAGATATTCAGTGAGCAAAGAGAGCCTTGCGAAGAAAAGAGAGAGAGAGAGAGAGAGAGAGAGAGAGAGAGAGAGAGAAAGATGATATGTTTTTGTAGCAAGTTAGGAAAGACAGAGAAGAGTTTGATTGCATGGTTTTTCGTGTGTCTATGCTAATATTGCATGTGTGTGTGTGTGTGAGCAGAAGAGCAAGAGAAAGGTCAATTGCAAATTATGTGTGAATTGTGATATTGCATGTGTGTGTATGTGAGTGGGAGGCAGTAGAAGGTAGAGGAAGAGAAAGATTAGCATAGGGTGAGAGTGTGAGAGAGAGAGAGAGCAAAATACTGATTTTCGAATGAATAAAGAAGAAGAGACGGAGCCGAACAAGATTCTAATTTGGTAAAAATGACAAAGGCAAAAAAGTGTCCGGGAGAAACTGAGGAGAACAGTGGTTAGGCGAGTTCATTTAATGAAAAAAACATTACAAATTAGTTCTTTTTTAATACTTACAGACTTAAAAACGTTAAATCTTTAAAACATATTAGATAGAAGCATTAAAAACTTAAAAACATTATTATTTTCATGCAATAGTTTCATAATTGAGAAAAAATTTCATGGTTTGAAGATGTATCTGCATTAAAAGCATGCTTGGAAATGAAATGTTGCATGATTAGTGGCATTTGGGGAAAGGGAATTAGATTATTGACAATTTTTTACAATTTCAATAGAAAATTTACATTTTACGAGATTATTCTGGTGTTTTTGATTGAAAAAGTTTGCAAATCTACTAGTTGCAATGTTCATTAATCTGAAATCAAACGAGTGCTTCTTTTGTTCTATGAGTCTAAAGTATGTGAGTTTTGAAGTGTAGTTTTGAACTCTAGTGGTCAAGTATATGTCTGAATGGTTGCGTGTTGATAAATCTTGGTTAAAAACTCCATTTAAAATGTATAGGGGAACTCAAATTTTAACCATAAATAGCATATTTAGAGACTCATAGATGAGGAATAGTGAATATTAGAACGTTGGACTACGAGACTAAGAGGGTAGGCATTTTTGGACTACAAAATATAGGATAATAAGTAAATTAGAAAAGTAAATATATAAATCTGCTAAAATGGGCTTGAGAGTAGTAAGCAAGTGGAAGATTAGTGCACTTTTTAGGATAGTTAAGGGGACCGTTAGATTAATTGAACATAGTTAGAAAGACTTGAAAGCAAGCGTTCATTTGGTGCGTCTGCCGGGGAGCCGGCGGCTAGTAAAGCTACGGGGCACCCCGGTGCATATATTTTGCATGCTGGTAACCGTGTTGGCCAATAAAGAAGAAGCAATGTCTGTGTAGTAACACTCAGAGAGGCAAGTCTTAAATAGACTTTGGGTTATCCCAGTGCATAGACTTTGCATGCTTGATCCTTGGCCTTGATGATCTTGAGTTTGCTAATAGAATATGTTAGGCAAGTGCCATCTGTTAGTTTATAGACGCTGAGAGATTCAATCTCTTGAGTTAGCATGTATAAGAACAAACAGAGAGGGAGATGGAGTTGGTGGAAGTAGACCTAGGTGTTTTAAAGGGGTGTGTAGGAGATCCTAGTGCACTTAAAGAAGAAAAGGCTATTCAAGTAGAATTACTAAAAGAATAGGAACTAGTTGATGAGGCTTTTGCTCAAATTCGACAAAAAATTGATTAGATTAAAGATAGAAAATGGACAAGCTTTGATGAAGGCTAGACAAGATAAAGAGTCTGCCATATTAGAATATAATTTATTTCAACAAGATATAATACGTTTTAACGAAGAAATAGAAAAAACTTGGAAATTTTAGGTAAGCAACCTAAATCGCATGTTGAGGAAGTGAAAACCATGAGTGGGTGCATTAATACAATAGGAAAGGAGCTTGATGAGAATAGGCAACTTATATTTGGATGCCAAGTCCTTTCCAACGACGAGAGGCCACATGAGAGTGAGAAGCCTATGACTCCTATAGTCAATAATGACTGTTGTATTGACAATAGTAGCAAATCTATCAATAACTATATAGATGTTTCTATTGATAATCCATGTTTACTTAGAGATGTAGAAAGGGAGGAAAGAGAGCTAGTAGATAATAATATAGCTACCTTGATAGATATCGAGAAAAGACAAGCCTTGTTAGAAGTGTGTCTTGAAAGGGAGCATTTACAAATATTTCAGCAAATTTATTTTGAAACTTTAGTATCCTATGAATTAAGTGGTGTGTGCTATAGTGAAGAAGAGACGTGTACTTATTTTTTGGTGGAATATAGCATAGAAAATATACTTACTTATGAGGATGCATGTACGAAGCACTTTGCATATGAGTAGTACTCTGATATTGAAATTGAATTAGGTTCTTCTACTTTTGAGACCAGACATGATTATGAGGAGTTAAATATAGAAAAAACTTTAATTTTGAATGAATGTGAGAGATTGAGAGAAAATCATACTCAACATGTTAGTGGAAATGGTGAGAAATGTAAGAGACACAGACATGAATGTCAAGTAAATGTGGTCATTTTAGGGAATCAGATTGGACAATATATTGCATATGTGCAAGTGGGACTGAAGCAAAGAGAGAAAAAGATCATATAAAGCCTAGGAGACAAAATGTTCACACAAGGTTTTCAATAGAGTCTAGAAAAGGCTGGATAGAGAACAAAGATAGCAGAATATATGAAAAGAGACAATCTAGGTGTAAATATTACGGTGTGATAGGGCATATTGCAAAGTTTGGTGAAATTTTGAAATTAATAAACCAAATCACCTGAGCTCAATGATGAGGGAATTATAGGGGAGAGTAAGTAATGAATGTTTGGTTTAGAAAAATGAAAAGTAAAACAAAATATTTTTTTATTTGTAATATGAAATAGCTTGCTCATTTTTAACTGAGATACATATAATAAAGGAGTTGTCATTTCATGTCATATGGAAAGTGAGTAGTGTGAATTCTAATGTACTGTCATCTATGTGTAGATATTTGGGCTACACTGAGGAGTTTTTTTTGTTCCTCTTTGAATGTTTAGTGATTTTATGTGTGTGCAACATGAATAAGAATCCATGTTTTGATGAAAGCTGATTAAGTGGTTAAGTTATTGTGTGAGAAGAGAAGTTAAAAAAGGATTGTGAGTTAAGAGGGAGAGCAAGAAGTGAGTGAAGAGTGGAAATGAGTGAGAGTGACTTGAGTGGTGTGAGATAAAGTATAGTTTTAGAGGGATCAATATTTAATCCTTGTTTATTGTTGCTCATATGCAAGTCATTTTACATTCAATTGTAGAAAGAATATTGATGACTTTCTAGTGAAATTCAAATTCAAACATATTTGACAAAGCTTTGGTGCTTGACTAATAGAACTTTAGCAAAATTGTAGAATGAGAAAAATTCAATACATAATTCTCTGTCCACTGAAATGAATTTAAATCAATTTAAACTTTGTAGATGCCATGTGTATTGTGTTCTATGTTTCAAAATTGCAGTGCATTTTTGTAGTGAAGGAAATATTGGTGTTTAGGAGATAAAGAAGTGCATGAGAGTAGAGTTTGAAATAGTAGAAGTTAGAGGACGTGAATTGAAAGATGTTAGTATATTGAAAAGATGTTAAAGAAGTGGGAGATGTTTGTAGACAAGTTAACAAGCCAAGAGGTGCTTGACGGTTAGAGATATTTAAGAATTTAGATATGATTGAAGAGCAGAGTCGAAATGTTAGAGATGTGGGATGTTTGAGAGATACAATGTAGATGTTGGAAAATTAGAGTTGTTTTATAGAGTTTTGAGATTTAAGGTTGAGAGGAAGTTTCAAGATGTTAGTTTATCATTGTTTGCGGTTTCAATTTCAAAGCAAGAATTTATAATACATTTGCATTTGAATAAATGTTTGAAAGAGAATATACAATCAAAACAAAATTTAAAAAAACATATACATGATGTGAATAATGTGAAATTGGAGAGGGGGTGGTCTATGTGTAGGAAACTGTAGCTTTGTAATGGAAGTAAGTGTATGTAGCACATATAGGTGTCTATGTCGTATGATATGGTCTATGTGTAGGACATTGTAGCTCCTTAGAATGTAGGTGACTGAAGCACGTATAGATGCTTGTAATCCATTGCACTATTCTCGAAAATCTGAATGCTTATTTATTTATTTACAATTTATGTTAAAAAACAATTAAAAAAAGAACAGCTGAACAATAAATAAAAAAATAAAAAAATGACAAAAATCATAAAATTAGGAATACATTCAATTAGCGGGTGTGTAGTTCTAATCATTTTGTAGTAAGCAAAGTTAGAGTTTGTGATCAAAAGAGAAGATTGGAGTAGTTGCTGGGAAGTAAAGAGATGTTAAGCTGTATCTAGGGATGCACTTCAAAGTAAAGCAACAGTTTCAAGAAAGACCTAACAGGTGTTTTGTTTCAAAGTTGTTATTTTGAATTGTTAACATCTTTTCATTTTAATGCCTGTAAGTCAGCGTGAAGAATTAATAAGGGTCATGCATAGTTTTATGAAAGTGGCTAGATTAGGAATTTATATGGTTTTATTAGTAATCTTTATCTAGAGTTATCAATCAAGAATTTTGACCAAACTGGTTAGTGGCTGACAGGGATTAGTAAAGGTTATTAATTAATATAGTCACTATAGCTACTCTAGTGTTGGATAGTACATTTATACCCTTAATGATAAAAACAAATCTTTGAAGTGTTGTAGATCTTTGTGGTTGGGATAGACCTTTAAACTCTAGATTATGGCTAGTATGTTAAATATTATACTTGTGATGAGCTTGGGGAGGGAAACTTATATGTTACATGTTGTGTACCCATCACTGTATAAGTAGGTGGGTGGGCCAACTTTGTCTCTAGTGATAAAGCCACGAGACATAGCTAAGTTTTATATGAGCTGGTAAGTGATTGTGAAAGGATATTCCTGCTCGACGTAGCAGTGAGTGTGGAATGTGTGAAAAAATATTTAATAAAAAAACAAGAAAAAATATAAATTTCAAGTTCAACGTGACTTGCAAAAGAAAAAAGAATGAATACATGAAAAATAAAAATCAATAAACAATGGGAATGAAAAATGAACAAAAAAGGGGAATGAAAATTCAGGCTATGACTCCCATGTATTTGTCATATTGGAATACTCTTTATAATATAGGGGTTAACAAGCTTTACCTCTGTAGAGCTCTGTCAACATGGAAGGGAGTTGTTCTTGTTATTGATGGTGAAAAATTATTGTCTCGATTAGAATAGTTTGTAGTTATTCTATTAATTAATCTCTTCTATTATTTACTGCTTAAAAACATATTAGATAGAAGCATTAAAAACTTAAAAACAATATTATTTTCATGCAATAGTTTCATAATTGAGAATAAATTTGATTGTTTGAAGATGTATCTGCATTAAAAGCATGCTTGGAAATGAAATGTTGCATATTGTTGCATGATTAAATGGAATTTGGGGAAAGGGAAATAGACAGTTTCTGACAATTTCAATAGAAAATTTACATTTTACGAGATTATTCTGGATTTTTTGATTGAAAAGGTTTGCAAATCTACTTAGTGATTCTAGTTGCAATGCTCATTAATCTGAAATCAAATGAGTGCTTCCTTTGTTCTATGAGTCTAAAGTATGTGAGTTTTGGAGTGTAGTTTTGAACTCTAGTGGTCAAGTAAAAATGTCTAAATGGTTGCGTGTTGATAAATCTTGGTTAAATACTCCATTTAAAATGTATACGAGAACTCAAATTTTAACCATAAATATCATATTTAGAGACGTATACATGAGGAATAGTGAATAGAACGTTGGACTACGAGACTAGGAGGGTAGGCATTTTTGGACTAGGAAATATAGGAGAATAAGTAAATTAGAAACGTATATCTATAAATATGCTAAAATGGGCCTGAGAGTAGTAAGCAAGTAGAAGATTAGTGCACTTTTAGGCTAGTTAAGGAGGCCATTAGAATAATTGAACATAGTTAGAAAGACTTGAAAGGAACCGTTCACTGACAAATTGTTTAATATTATGTTATCAATCAAATTGTGTGCCTACAACTTCATGTGCTTTTTAATTGTATATGAAAATGCACTTACTATGCCAATTTTGGTTGATTTTGTAGTGATTGAAGAAGGTTAAGGACATTCAATCTTGGATGCTCTTCCACCTCCACGAATGGGCATCATCTCAATAGATTCGGAGGACGGAATCTACATCAGGAAGGGGGGCATGTTAACCCACAATGGACACCCTATCACCTTCGAAAAATGCCTTATTATATATTTGATTGAGTCATGGACCCGGCTTGTCGGTCCAATAGGTATGAAGGTGATCATCGATGAGCGGCGCACAACCTATCTTATTTTTACAATAGTTTTGCAACGATCGGCCACTGTGGGTGCCCATGTGTGAATGGGTCAAACTATTGCTCCGTCTCTATCTCCTTCTCCTTGGTGTGCTCAAGTGTGTATGTGTGTGTGTGTATGCTTGAGAGAGAGAGAGAGAGAGAGAGAGAGAGACAGAGAGAGAGAGAGAGAGAGAGAGAAAGAGTGTGTGTGTGTGATTGAGCATTGCGGCAGCATCGACAATGGCAAGACGGTTGAGCATGGCATCGACAACGGCTCCTTCTTTTTTGGAGCACATGATCCTTCACGATGGAAACATTGAGCAATGAGTGACACACCATTGTTTTTTTGAGCTTTCTAGGACTATCTAGTTGTGTGCTTGCAGCCTTTCAAGACTCGCACACATTGCATAGGCAAGTTCCTAGACTCCGACATGTGCGACAAAGCGCACAATTTCACATACTATATCTGACAACTGTAAAGAAATAGATGGTCTTGACAAATTGTGGAAACAAGTCAAAGAGTCCATTGAGGAAAGTGAGGTAAGCAGACGAGTAAACCAGACTGGTGATGGAAGAGGAGTGTCTCTTCCACCAATAGAGGAATTTGAGGCTGGATCTCAAATGGATCTAGAAGTGGAATTGTATTGAGGAGACAAAGGATCTGTACAGTCTATGGAAGTCAACCCCATTTGCTAATAACACTACCATCCTATACGAGAGAGTACTAGGCCAAGTCAGTTGTTTTTCCAGTCCCATCGCAGAGACTGCCTCCCAACAAGGTCATAGATTCAAAAGGGCTGATAGACATTCTGTCAACATCTATCACTTGTATGATAATGTTTGCTGAGTTGCTCAGAATAAGACCAAACATGTGGGCTACTGTGGAAAAATGCCCAGGGAAACTTGGTGTAAAAAAACCAATGACTCAAATCGAGGAAGGGATCAACGCACTGGAAATGCCTCAGCTAAACACTAGGCCAGTGCCATCAAACAAGGTAGGCAAGTACTATGAGGGAGAAGATAGGAACAATATTCTTCTTGCATTTGATTGTGATTATTTTTTGATAAAATTCAGAGTATATGCCCTCATAGTAGTGTTACAAGAGGAGTACCCAGGATGGACTACAAGGACAAAGGAAGTTGGTGATGCGACTAAATGAAATCACCCATCAAGTGTAAGTTACCTATCAAACACATCATGCGACGACAAGATAGTATACAGGAAGTAGATCTTTCTATTGTAATCTTCTATCTTGTATGTGACTTAATGAAGCCTAACAAACAAAAGGGACTAACAATATTGATAAGAACAAAAGGGGCAAAAACAATAGTTCACTCATCTATCGTGATAGATTTTTGCAAAAGAAACCAGGGATCAAGCCGAATTCCAGTCATCATCATTGGTTGTTAATGTGTTTTGTAGCTTGAAAGTGCAAGAGATGCCCATCAGTCATTTTCAAGAATGAAATCCAAAAAGCTAGCTTGGAAAGCCAAATTCCAGAACAAATCAAGCCAAACTTTGTCAGAAGGCTATGAATAGAGAACACAAGCTAAGGATACCCCTAGCCAAAGCTACAAATTTTTGAAATATGCGGCCATGATAGCCATCTATATACCCTGTACATCTTGTATACAAACTTTGAGGACAAATGGACAATGATAGCTAACAATGGAAAATGCGGCTTTGATCACCTTGATGCAGGAACCACGGAGTCACTAATGAAGAAGAGCACACACAAGTGGTAGACAAACCAACCTTTGCACGGTTACATATCTTGTCCTTGATAAAGAAAATCTATTGTTGGACATCGGTTTTGAACCTCAAATTAGCAAAAAAATATCTCCTAGATTCGACTTGACAGACAGACTTTGCATTGGAGTGCAACTTGGCCTAAGAAGTTGAAGGTTTAGCCATATAATTTTTATAGAATCCTTACAAAGGTATCATTGGTTCACAAGATTTGAAAGCAAATCATTCAATTCTAAGATTGCAAAAGTTGTTTCCTAGAATGAGAAATTCTCACATGACAGATTTGTTGGAGGAAGTGATGGATGGAGATTTATCTATCCATGATGACAAGAGTCAAGCTGAACGAGATTGGGTACTTCTAGAATTGCGATCTTGAAATATCCCTATCATGACCCAATGTTGTGGGATCAAATCACAACATCTATAAAGTGTATGCAACACAACCTAGATCAACATAATGTCAATCAAGGATAGAGATGACACAATAGATGCATGGAGGCAATCTCTTTAGATTGTCACGCTGAGACTATCCCATGCATACAACACTTTGGAAGGCTAACTAAACCACAATCTAGAATCTCATTGCTCTCAACTACACCACCTAACCCACATACATACAAACGGAAGGTAGCTCACCAAACCTTGTCAGAATCGTACAAAACTTAAGGAACACCATCCCCTCACTAGGATACACCTGTCCCAAAGTCTCTACACTCAAAACCCTAGCTCTAAACCCATATGTGGAAAACATTAGGAGAAATATGAACCTTGCATGGGCCTTGTAAGGAATCCTAATTTTTAGGGATTAAGGCTAATGGTGTGTAGGGTTAAGGGGACAAGGGCATTCAAGAAGCTAGTTTTCAGTAGGCTTTTCTAGCCTTTTTTTTAGACACATGTAGGATGTGGACCTAAGAGGTCACCTTCTCTCTCTAGCTTTTTGAAAGTGAAGGGAGTAAAGAGGTGTGGCTATATCATAAAAAACGTGGATCACTAAGAGCCAAAATTTGACTTTTTTAAAAAAAAGTTATTTTTACTTATTTTTGACTTAAAACTCCCCCCCAACATATATCCATATCAAAAAAGTATTTTTTGACATTTTTTAAAACTTACAAGCACTAAAAGTCCAATTTTTCAAAAAAAAACTCCCCCCAAAAAAAAAAACCTTTCTGCTCTCTTTCTCCTCCCTCCTGTCTCCCTCTCCTCTCCCTCCCTGTCCCTTCTCTCCTCCTCCTCCCCTCTCTCCCTCTCCCCCACTGTCCCCTTCTCTCCTCCCATGTTCCTCCCTCTCCCTCCCTGCCCCCTACTCTCCTCCTTCTTCACTCTCTCTCTCTCTCTCTCTCTCCCCCACTACCCCCTTGTCTTCTCCCATGTTCCTCTCTTCCTCCCCCCTCTCTCTTTTTATCCTTTGCTTCCTCATGCAACAGCTACCATGGTGCTCAAGGACATCACAAATCGTATGCATACATATTTGCTTGTTAGCAACGTTTGCACCGAAGGCCGCACGTGAGGGTGAGCAGAGGTCATCCCAGGAACGTCGTACCATCGGTGAGATGAATGTTGACGATTCTTCAATATCTTGCTAATACCATCACATATTTGAATAAAACACCCCTTTATGCAAGGTAACAATATACTTCTTACTTTTGATTGTGTTCTTCTTATCATAAACTTTGAAGTCTAAGGTGTTGCCTCTACTTGTTTTGTGGTGCTTGGCACAAAGGTTGCTTTTATGCACAAATAGTGAAAGGCTGCAGGTTAGAGAGGCCAAGTGTCACCACTTTTCCTCTAAAACTGTCTTCTTTGTTACATCTTGCAGGTAGGTGCTTCAAATCCATGCTTATTAGGGGTGGTAGTCTCATCCTAATGTATATTTTTGTATTGTTTATTCCCAGCTAGATAGAAATACTTGCAAATTTGTACAACATATACTTAACAAGTGTCTTCATTATACAGCTTGCAAATGTTGAATTCATACATGTTTTTGTTACAAGGTGACCTCTTGCTATGCTAGTTGAGTGGCATTGTTTGCAAGAATGGCTCTACCATGAAGCTTTTACGGTGGCACAAAGCTCTCCTCAGCGGCAATGTGGCTCCCACTACACCAAAAATCATTATGCTGACATGAAGAGATCCCTAGTAGGACAATGCAAAAACTTTTCATCAGCAGCAGCACACTCTTTCCTAACATAAGGGCACTCCTACCAAATATATTTTTATGTGATAGGTCACCCCAGGAGCATACCATGTCATGGAATGGATGTAAGAACTATGACCGCACTACTCCTTGGAAAGTGTTCACAGATGTTTGTTTATCAAAGTTAATGAGAAGAAATTTGGAATTTTTTATTTGTTGATGTGTAAGAGCACTCTAGGTCTACCATATTTTAGATTGTTTGATAAGTTAAATAAAATTTGTAGTCATTTAAAGTGTAAGTTTGTTTTTGTTTGGTAAGATTGTACATGAGAAGACATAATAAAGTATAAGAGATCTTGACGGAATAAGCCTCGATTAGATTCCTACCATGCACTTGTGACACCAGACCTCTCCTTGAACCTTTTGATTTCTATCATTGTGGAAAGTCCAAGGGTGGTCTAGTTTCAAATTTTTAGAAATAAATTTTAAAAAAAGGAAATTTTGGTTATTTTAAAGTTTGTACACAGTCTAGGAGTTCATTCTGATTGTTTTCCTTCAGTTTCAATTTTTGATCAAGGGCACTCCTTGGAAGCCACTTTTGAAGGTGTTAGGGTGAGATTTTGAGAAAGTTTTGTATGTAGGAAATGAAGTCCTTAACACAATAAAAAACATTGGTTCTTTGAGTATTTTCAGATTCCATGGTTTTAATGCCCGTTCGAGCCCGTAGATTAAGGAAAAAGTAAGAAATATCTGTTTTACATCATTTTTTAAGAAATTGCCAACTTGCACGTTGATTTTTGGAAAATCCGAGTAGGATATGATTTTTTTGCATCACACTATGGTCAAAGAGCGCAACGAGATGAATAGATTTATGTGAGACAAGCCCAGACGGATTCGGAGCCAATTGAACACTAGAAGCTCTTGAAAACAGCCTTTAAAAAAAAAAAAAAAACTGACCACTTGAATTATGACCATGCATAAAAAAAAATCTTGTACTTGTCATTTTAGGGCCCAGGGACCCTCAACATGAGGGGCCACAAGGGCGCGCAAATCGGCCATCCAAAAATTTTGGATGGCCAGTTTGCGCGCCCTTGTGGCCCCTCTTGTGGAGGGTCCCTGGGCCCCTAAAATGACAAGTACAAGATTTTTGTTAATGCATGGCCATGAGATAGAACTGGGCAGTTTAATGTGTTCATAACAACCCCTCCCCCCCCCAAATGGCAGATACCTAAACCTTGTATCATGCTTATTAACCATTTTTTACTTCCTTGTGTCCATCCCCTGTTCTTGGAAATATCTTGGTCCCTATTTGTGCCTGGATGGGCATTCTACGCGCCGTTGTGGTCCCTCTTGTTGAGAGTCCCTGGGGCTTCAAAATGACAAATAGGGGCTTTGTTTTAATGTATGGCCATGAGATAGAGTTGTAGTGTTTGATGTCCAGAGTATTCACTGTGTCAAATTTTCCTATATCATGTGCGTTCATCACAATGGATTGAAAGTATCCCTTATAGGCCTTACCTACACATGTTTTTGTAACTTTACAAGAATATAAATTCCCTTCTGTTGAACACATGTGCTATGTTACGTATACTTTAGTGAACTCCCAAGGTCAAAGGCCTCATAAATTTTGTACACTCAGAACATTTAGCACTAGAAATCAACCAAACAAGGAGCCAATTTTTACTTCCTTGTGTTCACCTCGTGTTCTTGGGAATGTTTTGGTTAAGCCATTTCTTTGGTATTTAAAACCACATGTGACCCCTATTGTTATAGTATCCGACCAAAGGTTTCTTGATTAGCAGTTATATAGGTTCGAGTGATACATATCTTCTATGTTAACAATGCATGTATCTATAATTTATGTTTACACTTTCTCTATCCAAATGAGCTACATAGTAAAAATCAAATCCGCAATTCAACAATTAAGTTCACAAGGTGATAGCTATTGGTATGATCTTTAACAATACCAAATAAATAGCTACCAATAGCGAATGAATAGGGATATTTAAGAAGGTTTGATACCAAAACTTGTCAACAATACTCAAAAAGGTGGAAAATCAAAGACTTTATAATATATATGATGAAACAAGAATCAATAATAATTCACCCTTATATATCTACACCTCCATCTCAAGTTGTCATTTCTCTAAGTCAAGCTTGGCATAGGCATAGTATGGAAACAATAACATTTTGTAAAGCAAGAATTTAGCTTTCTCAACTTTTGAAATGTTTCTATTGATATATATTCAACATCCCCAAATGAGGACATCTTGACAAAGGTTATGATCCACTTAATAAGAATAACCATTAGTGATTAAACTGAAATCAAAATATTGCATGAATTTCTTCATGGTGGAATGATTAAGACTTGAAACTTCAAACATCTTACAGGCAAATCAGAATATCCAAAAAAATCAACAATATTTCTCAAATCTGTATGAAACTCCAGTAATCTGAATAAAATACTCTCACTCAGTGTGACACCATTTAACAAAAAGAAATATTTATATTGCATTTATAGAGGAATCCAGCCTCATAAAAATAATTACAAATGGAGGCAATGTTGTTGCTGTTAGGCTTCTCTTACAAGTATTTGTCTTTCTCATCTAGAGATTCATATACACGAGTATTTGTGTGTCTATGACACTAGGGAAGATAGTAGTACTATAGGGATGGCTTTTCTAAGAGCTCCTAGAGAGTACCTATTGGTTCAAGATTCTACAAAAATCCTACTATTCTTATCAAAATCTTTTAACATGGTAGTGAAAGGTTCCTCACAGAACAAAAATAGGGTGATTTCCATCTCTGCACATGGTTGCTTGCTCATGTCCTCTCAAAACAAGTTGACTCTGTAATTAAACAAAAGATTATGTGAGCACAAAGTTATAAAGTACAAAATGATATCATTCTAATAATCTAATGACAACTATACAAAGAATAAATTATAAGAAAAATCTTTGATGACTCTCCATAGATAACACAACGTACTTACATTGTGAGACTCAATCACATGCTACAAAACTATAGATGGCGCACTAAAGCCATCAACAAAATAGAACCACCCAATGTTATGAGGTGTAAAGCCTAAACATTGAAAGCCATAAAGAGGTTAATTCCCTCCAGCATGATAAACTTAAAGATGGAGATGATCTTAAGCTCTCAATGTAAGCTACAAGGGTAGTTTTCTCACCATTCTATCTTTATGTTGGAGATGAATCGTTGCAATGCCCATGCACTATTCACACCTCCTATTCTTGTGGTATGCAAGTCATGTGAGTTGATGCTTTTTCCACCTTCGGGAGTAGAGGTTTCCATGTAGTGCGAGTGAATGAAAGTAGAAGGAGGAGAATCTTGTTTCATGCTGTAATGGAGGTGAGAGAAGGGAGATGAGCTAGCTTGGTGTGGAACTATGTGGTGGGCAAGGGGAAGAGATGGGGGAGAAGCTTTCTTGGTGCTACAATGGAGATGGGAGAAAGCTAGTAGAGAGATAATGTTGGACTATAGGGGGTGCATGTGGTTGTTGCAGCCATGGAGAGCTTGGAAAAGGGTTTGTAGAGGGAGAAAATCACTTTTAGCTATAGAATAGGTTTGGAAAGACTTTGGAGGGTGGAACATGATGTTTTGAATTTTTTTGGAAAATTTTAATTTAAAAAAAAAATAGTGCACGTTTTTTACTTTTGGAGGTCAAAAATACTTTTTTGACCATGAAATAGGTTAGGGGAGCTTTTAAGGAGGGAAAACTTGAAATTTGAATTTGTTTGAAAATTTGAAATTTTTAGTGTATTTTTAAATCCGGACCAAAAAGTGGGGGAAAAAAGGTCAAAGTGGTCCCCCCCTCCCCCCCCTCCCTTTCCCCTAGCCACCTCCCTTACCTTCTCACTAGGTAAGAGGCCATTAAGAGGTGTAAGGCTACCTTGTCCCCCTACTTTTTTGAGGGTATAGAGTGTGTCCACCACCCTCTTCCTATTGGCTGGCCTCTAATTAACCTTAATCCCAAAGGGCCCCTAGAGGGTTCATATTTTTCCTAATGATGCGTATGAAGATAGAGCAGAATTCAAAAGTGCCCAAAACTAGAATCTATGAGTACCTATGCATAGCTTATGTCACCATGATTCTAATGAGACTACTTGCAAGAAGAAAACATACATCATTTGATACACTTATGACCACAAATGGCTCGTAGGTGCGTCATCGTGCGTGCTTCATTTCATGTAAAATGCTTGGCGTTGTTGCGTAGCTCTTGTCAAGCTTAACACAATGGTACAATGGAATCTCCAATGCAATGAGCGAGCCGGGAGTTGCGTCGGGATGAATCTCACGCTCTCTCTCTTCCTCTCTCACACATAGTGGAGAGCAGCTTAAAATTTAGATTATGATAAAGTTTGTTTACAAAATGACCTGGTACCATATATACTAAGGCTACCATATGTTAAACCTAAAATAGAGTTCAAGGGGTAAAATGGCTTTGTATGTACAATCAGGAAGTTCCCTTGCACCTCAGCTTTTGCAACTAGACTAGCTACTTATTACAAATGATTTTTCTGACCATAATCTGCAGCATTTCATAACTCTAAAAAAATAAGGCTTTGTTGAGTTATATCGTCCTGTTGACTTGGTTGTTGATGTCAGTGCGTTCTTTGTTGTTGCTTTGCTAAGGTAAAGAAAGTATAGGCTATATATAGCCTTTGTACGAGCTCGTCCTATTTGTCCAATCCAATGTATATAGTCTTCACATGATTCAGGAAAATCATAATTGATGACGAACATCTGCCAATTTTGTGCCTTTCTCATTTTCAGAAACAACTTCTACAATCTTTAGAGTTGAATGTTTGTCCTTTAGATGTTGTGAACCAATGAAAGCTTTGTAAGGATTTTGTAGAATTTTTTTGGCTAATCCTTCAACTTCTTTAGGCCAAGTTGCACTCCAATGCAAATTCTGTCTGTTTAGACTAAATCAGGAGATAATGTTTTTGATTTGAGGTTCAAAATCCATGTCCACCAGCATTTGATTTTCTTTATCAACGACAAGATATGTAACCCTGCGAAGGTTGGTTTGTCTACCACTTGTGTTTGCTCTTCTTCATTGGTGACTCCTTTGTTCTTGCAAGGTGATCAAAGTTGCATTTTCCTTGATGTGTAAATGTGTGTTGTGTGATGTGTAAATCATTATATTGCTTCTACTTGATACATGACTTACTAAATCCTGCCAAACCGGAGTTAATTCCCCAAGTTAGTAACTTGCTTCAAAAGGACTTTATCCGACATCAATTGTGATAGATGACCATTGATGAGATATCATGGTCCATTTGTCCCCAAAGCTCATATACATCATGTACAAGGCATTTAGATGGCTATCATTGCTTGATCTTTGAATTTTGTTTTTTTTTTTTTTTTTTAACTCTTAGCTTGTATTCTCTATTCATAGCCTACTCACAAAGTTTGGCTTGATTTGAACTTGTATTTGGCACTTTTTTGGATGTTTGTCTAGAAAATGATGGGCATCTCTGGCACCTTCTGGCTACTAAACACAGTTAGAACCATTGATGACGACCAAAATTTGGCTTGATCCCTAGTTGCTTCTGCAGATATCTATCACGAAAGATGATTGAACTGTCATTTCTACCCCTTTTGCTCTTGTCAATACAGCTAGTCCCTTTTGTTTATTAGGCTTCATTAAGTCACATACAAGACAAAATGTTTAAATATAACGATTTACTTCCTGTACACGGCCTTGTAGTCACATGAAGTGTCTAATAGGCAACTTTACACCTGATGGGTACTTTTGTGTAGTCACATCACCAACTTTCTTTGTCCTTGTAGTCCATCCCAGATTTTTATGACCATTCTCACTCATTTTTGGCCTCATGTTGTTGTCGAAGGTTGATGAGAGTTTTTTCCTCACCTTTGGCATTACCCATTGTGTGTATGGATTTTGAGACATAACTCCTGAAGTTTCATCATTTTTTTGTACCTTCTTCTCTTCAGTCTATTCTTCATCTAGATTATAGATTTTCTTTTGTTTTTCTCAAGAAAATGTCAAAAAATGACTAAATGAAACAAAAAATGAACTCAAGAAAAAGGAAAGTCATCTGAATAGAATTCTAAATGCTATGTACACTGTACAATCTTCCTAGAGACTCATATATGGATTTTGTCCCCATACTGGACTCTTGTAACGTTATTATGAGGGAAAATACTCTGAATTTTGTCAAAAATTCATCACAATCAAATGCAAAAATTCAATACAACTCACACAACATTGCCCTCTAATATTTATAATACTAGGTCCGCATTTAGAATGCCTCCCCTCCTCCTATTTGGAGTCCTCCTTGACGACAAAGTGTCGCCATAGATATGTGTTGTGCTTGGGCAGTGAAAAATTGTGCCTATGCACGCCTTGTAATGTAGCCCTATTATGCATACCCAGTCAATGCATGGAAAAGATTCATGTTGTGCAAGATGTGGGTATAAGAAATTTTCTTATTGGTGTTTGCTGGCGAGGCTTCCTATTCTAGGCAATGTTATGTTTTGTGAATCTCGTGTGTCGTTTGCTTGATTGAAGGTTATAGAGCTTTTTTGAAGGCTGACTTATTTGTTTGATGCTTCTTTGGAATCCATTTTAGCCTTGTTTTTGGTTGTCATATAATTTGGCATTGTTCCTCAGAGTTGGTTCTCTTCTAACTGTACTGTAACTATAAAAGAAATTAAAAGAATCCAAGTGAAGGTGCAGTAACAATAGTTTTATTGGTTTCCTTTGGGACCCACTTCTCTGTGATAAGTTGATGTTGCTCATTTGGGAACCCATACTTGTCCTTGCTTTGTTTGTTTTTTAAGAGACTTCTTTGGGATCCACCTTGTCATTGTGTGAGTCTTCAATGGTCTTTGCTTCAGTCCTTGTACGCTTGGTTGAAGATGAGATTCAGAATTTGGAAGTTAATACTTTGGGAGTTGAGAATTTAACCATTTCGGAATCCAAATGAACTCTTGACCTCTTTGTGCTTGAGTCAACTTCTTTGGAACCCAAATCCGATTTGCAAAAGCTTACGACTTTGGGATTTGCTTAGCCGCTCTTGCAAACTTTGATTGTTTTCCTTTTGGTGTTGGATATTGTGATTTTTTCATCAGAGATCTTCATCTTCTTGATCCATACCTACTTTTGGACAATCTAGCTGTTTGGTATCCATATTTGTCGAATTTTTTGGTTTCGACTTGTTGTTCTTTGCTTTTGGCCTTCCTTAGTTGTTACTGAAGCTGCTAGTGATGACCTAAGTCTTTGGTAGGGAATGTCAAAAGAATCATCACTATGGCTACTATCAAGGTTTCATTCTAGCACTTTCCCTTTGTAGTTTGGCTGGCTATGGAAAGTTGTTCTCTGTTTGCTCTTGGGTTGTTGTTTCTGGGATGACTTTGGTATCCACTTGATTAGAGTGCTGGTACCTTGTTGACATGTATGTGTTCTTCTTGGCTGAGTCTTTTCTTGATGTATAGGAGCCACATATGAGGATGCTTGTTGCAATTGCATTTCCATTGAGGATTCTTGAATCCACTTTTGATGCAATTTATTTTTGTAGCAATGGCATTGTTTCCTGGGTCTTTGATCTATACAATCATAAAACCGTGCATTAGTTAAAGTTTTGTTCTTGTCACCTACTGGGTCGTCCGGATTTTTGTTGTTTGCATATTCTTGGAGCTCCAAGTGTTATATGGAGTCATAGAACTTGTCTTCTTCTTTGCCTTTGTTTTCTTGTTGATCACACTCCCTACAAAATAAGGAACAACATCATAGCCATCTAATGCATGGTTTTTAGGACCCCTTCTGAAGATGCAGTAAAGGCACAGTCAGTTGTTGGGGAGATGAGGATACTCTAGTCCAAGGGATCTCGAAAGAGAAGAAAAATCTACTTCACAAGCACCAAAGAGTAAAAAGTGCCATGGACAGAAGATACGTGGGAACGAGCTCTTATGTATGCCTACAACCTATATCTTACAGAATAGCCCATTCTAGGTGTGAATTTCTAGTGAAATTTACACGAGGATGTTCGTGTGGACTCACAGCACAGCATACTCCGTTTTCACTTTTTTACCGACAGTAAATATTTTTTACCATAGTAAATATTTTTTACCTACAGTAAATATTTTTCACCTACATGGTAAAAACAAATCACTTTTTACCTACAGTAACTTTTTTTACCCATGGTAAATATTTTTTACTGCACCATAAGTATTTGGTAGGTAACAGTTCACTGTTACTAGAAGTAGTGATTGGGCATCAACAATGCAGTTACAGGAGGAGAAAAGGGGAAAATCTTATGGTAAAGGTGAGTCAACAGGGATAAAGACTTTTGAGTTGAAAAGAGACATGCTGATGTTTTCAAAGAACACATGTCAAAACACGCCATGGTTGAGGATTTTTTGAGAATTTGATATTCAAGAGGACCCAGCTGCCACCTCCCCCCGCGGGTCTCCCCCTGACATGTGCAGAACCTCCAGTTTCAACAGCCACCTAACCTGCTCTTAAATGCTAGTCAAGGCCTTATCCCCATGTGTCACAATCAGAAAAATCAGCATTTATCCTCCCCTCTCACATCACTCTAGAGAATATCTTGATGGTGACATATCAGGTGACCTCAATCTGTTGACCACCCTAAGCAAAAAGTAACCCCAATCAGCGGATTTAAGCATGTTTATCCCTAATCGTAAACCCTCTCAGAAACCTATATAAGGAGTCCTTCTCTCACTCAAAACCAACACTTCACCCCCTTCACCAAGCAATGAAGCTATGACGACATTGCTCACAACGAGGAGCTATGGATGGAGCTCTACTCTCTCTCCCTCTCTCTCTCTCCCTCTAGTATGCTACATTACTAGCCCTAAAACCTAAATAAGGAGTCTTCTCTCATGCTCCATGGCCACCATCCTCGCCATCATTCTCTAAGGCATTGATGTGTTGCTAGTAGGATCATACCTACTTGTTGGGTTGATTGTTTTTGACAAGGGATTATGCCATCCTTGGATTGCTTCTCTATATCCTTGTTATGTATGATCAGATGCCGTTGTATTGATAAGCTGATATCTTGTGTATATATATGCTACATAAGGTCCCTAAGCTTCGTTTCTATGTGTTTTGCCATATGTTTTGATGACATCATAATGCCAGAAGTCTCACTTGCCTATGTGCACTATGTGTGAGGTCCCTAAACCTCTTCATTTAGGGTGGTGCCCCCTTTGTTTTGTTCTTTGCTTGTTTGCATGAGGCGTGGTTTGTGGAGTGTGCACGAGTACAGAGGCCACCCGATTGCACTGCTCTTTTTCCCGCTATCATTTTGGTGCCCCCATTGAGGAGGGCTACACAGACCTTCAGTCCACAAGAAATGAAGATGTGCAATCTACAACATGGACGAATGGCGTGAGGAGTTTGCAAAATTGAGAACAGAAGAGGAGGAGGCTTTAGAGGCCTTAAAAGCTTTCATCGAGGTCTTGTTACCAGGTTGCAGTGTCATTGAAATTCAAGAAGTAAGTTCTTCTACATGCCTTGTTCGTGATCGTCGCCAACGAAGGAGAGTAAGAAGAAGAGCTTGATATACCTCTCCTCTCAACCTATGAGTGCTCCAGAAACCTCCAACGCACACGAGCTTGAAATATTCTACATCAACATACACGAAGGTACTGTGACACACATTAAGGGAAGAGAAAGCATCACCAGACCTCTCTTTCCTGAGGAGCCGACTAAGAGGAGGAAGATCACCTCTACACCTAAGTGGCCCAAGGCCGCAGCGCGTGCTCAAGCGTAAGGTAACATTTGGCTTAATCTCATTAATAAGGGATTACATGACCACTACAGGCAAGAAAAAGGCTAGTGAGCAGCCAACTTCAACCTGCAACTTGCAACCACGACTCTCACCCCTAAATCCTCCAGAAGCAAAGAGGCGAAGGCTTGCCTACAAGATTGCCGCCCGTCTGCGAGTGCTCCCAGTGCACTTTGTGAATCCAGACACCACCAATCCCAAGCCAACCTCCTGTCCGCGTGAAGATCACTTTGGATATTGTCCAAAGTGCTCTGGAGACCGGGTGAAAAGCCTCCCTGCCCTACCTTTGCTGCTAATTTTCAAGAAGTTATCTCAACCTAAGGAAACTATCTTAGTTGATGATGTGCTGCACATTAATGGTGTCACTTTCATTCGTCATGCTGATTATGGTAATAGCATCCAATTGTTGCTTGCTAAAAGGCTCAGCATTGTACAAAGTGTTTCCATCACGCCTTACGTCTTCACAGATGCATCAAGAAGAGTCGAAGTGATCCGAGGTGCTGACCTTCTGTGGCTGATCAGGCTCATTGGTCCCAAGGTGGTGCAACTAAGCTAGGCTCTTGTGTGTAAGTATGGATGCCAATAATGAGAATGATGATCCCCGCATGTTTCCTTTCCATTTTGTGCGTCATATCCGTGTGAATATTTGTATTGATAGAAAAATCTTTTATCAGCAAAGAATAGCCCTGTTGTTTGGAGCCAAGAGACTTGGGGAAATCTTGCGCTCTCCTCATCCTATCATTCTACCCTTACTAGACTATTACCATTCCTTTGATGTGTCGATCTTCATCCTATTTTGAGCTAAGTTGTGCTAAAGCTCCAAATTGTAATTACCATACTGTATTTTAAAATACATTGGAGTTGTTTGTGTAATTGTTTACTCTCTCACTTATGGCCTTCCCTAATTTTTATGGTAAGCCTGGGGAGGTTGCTCCAGACTTTTTGGATAATTTGGAAATGGCCTTTCTGGTATCAGGAAGGGATGACGAAGCTACTAAGTTAAGGGCCTTTCCTTTGGTCTTGAGGGAAGGTGCAGAATTATGGTATCAAACTTTGGCACCTGAAGAAAGAAGAGACTGGGAGTCCTTAAAGATGGCCTTCATCGAAGAATTTCGCGGCCATGAGCCTCCAGAGGAGATATGGAGACAGCTCTTAGAGCTACGCCAAACATCACCCAATGACTATAGAAGCTATGAAGGAAAGTTTTCCAACCTGTGGGAGAAATGGTGTGCATCACTAGGTGAAAGAGAAAGGGCGCCAGAATGCCTAAAGAAGGACTGTTTCCTGGCAGGGCTTTACCCCATCCTTCGAGAAAAGGTAAAAGGTAAATTCCCATATACCTTTGATAAAGCTATGACTTATGCAAGGGAGAAGGATAGGAAGTTAAAATTCCAAGCTCAACTACAAGGGGGAATGGAGCCTCCACCGCTAGCTCAACCTACGGCAAGGGTAGTAGCAGGGACAGGAGCAACGGACCAAGAGTCCTCTCAATAAGAATTACTTCAACAAATCACCAATCAACTAGAGAGCCTATCCATCAATCTGGTTCAAGGTGTAAGGGCTCCCCAGCCAGGAAATGAACGAAATAGACAAGAAGGACAAAGGCAAGCACGTGAGTACATTTGCTACAACTGTGGAGAGGTAGGTCACGGCATGTATTATTGCCCCCATCCACGACTCTATCAAGGAAATGGTAATCAAAGACGGCCTCCTCGCCAACAAGTCACTCCTCCTGGAGCTAGGCCACTAAATGGACAAAATGCACACGGGGCTCCACCAATCCAAATATTGAGACCCCCTCCACCACCACCACAAGCACCAGCAAAGATCCCTCCACTACCATCGAGAGGGGAGGACAGGGCTGTCTCTGTCATAAGTATTGACAATGGTAAGGATAAAGGGAAAGAAAAAATGGAGGAAGCTGCTGCCATGCCAATAAAGAGAGTTAGGAGACAAAGAACTGATGAAATGGAAGCTTCAGAGCCGGATAAAGGGAATGAGGGTTCCTCCCAAGTGATAGGAGACAAGAAAAGGAAGAGTAGGTCAAGAAGGCACATAGGAGTAGAAGACTTTCCACTTGGGGTAGGATCCATACCTTACGACCTGATAGCAGATGTGAGTAAGCAAGGACCAAAGATTTCATGGCAGCAACTCCTCCACCTTTCCCCAAAGATGCGTAGAACCTGGTCTAAGATGGTCAGCACCAGGAGGGCTAAGGCAAAGTGAGTTGGGTCTATTAGTGCAAGAGGCATGAAGGATATCGCGCCAGTCATTGATGCAGAGATTAAGAGTCAGCGAGTCTCCAATGTGTACGTAGATGGTGGAGCCGAGATTTGTGTTATGACAGAGAAATTAATGCACATGTTGGGTTTGGAAGTAAACGAGCAAACTTCCTTACAAGCTAAGATGGCAAATAATGTAAGGGTGGCTTGTGTGGGAAAGGTTAATGGAGTGAAGGTTTCAGCTTTTGGTGTGGCAATCTCAATTGATGCTTATGTGATCCCAACTAAGGGAGAGGGCTATCCGCTAATCCTTGGAAGACCTTGGCTTATGGCTATGAAATCTAGGCAAGATTGGGAGACAGGTTCCCTTGAGTTGCGACCAAATCATAAGGTAGGTGGCAAGCAACAAAAAATTGTGTATGACATGAAGCAGGGTAGACAACAAGACCTAGACGTGGAGACTTCTATGGATGAATGGAGCACAAGCAGCTGCTCTTCATCTGAGGATGAGTCATCTGAGGAGGATGCTAGCTCTTTGGAAGTCATGGGTATAATACTGCGAAACCCAGAAGGAGAAGGTGGTCAACACTCTCTAAACAAGGAAGAAGCCACAGGCTTAGAGGAGATGCTAGCTAAGGACCTACTAGAAGAAGAGAGAGAACCCTATTTGTAGGTACTAAAGAAGCATGCTGGCCTCTTTATAACTGATTACGAGCACATTAAAGGAGTGACGGTAACCCAACACCATATCCAATTAAAGGAAGGTACCGTCAACCTTGTTGGTGATGAGGTATTTGCACAGGTTGAAGCTCTAGTAGGTCATGTTTCTGAGTATAAAGAGATGGTTGTGGAGACGTTTACAGAGGGTTTGGATACAGTTTGAAAAGTGATCAGGTTTGCTTGGCTATGCAGCAAGTGGAGGCAAATGGCAGGGTCTTGCTATGTTATGTGATGCTATGGATACATGTGTTATTGGAGGTTGCTTTACATATATTTTTGTGTCAATGGCGAGGTTTTTTTGAAGTGGACTATACCATGGAGGGTTCTGTAGCAGATGGTAGGATAGCTGCTTATGATTCAGGTTTCTCAAGTGATGGCAAGTATGCTTATAGTGGACACGAAGGATTATGGATGCAAGGTGAAGAAGCTCCGTGCTATAAAGAGCTGGAAGGGTGGCCTGTCTATTGGCCTACAAGTGCAAAGGAAGGCTTGAATATACATGTTTTACAGGTTGATGGCAATGAGCAATGCTTTACTTTTGATCCAGGTGGATTCTACACCATGCGTGGGGGAGCTTTGAGCTTTCCATTTGACCCTGGAGGGTGATGCAGTAGCAAATGCTTTTTTCTCTATCTCTATCCTATCTATATAGCCACTATACTATCATTTTTCTTATGCAGTCTATAGCTCTATGTTATATAATTCTCTCTATACAGTCATCTTTTACCTAAATAATACTATGGTTGAGCATGAATGCTCAACGAGGGGTTGGGCAAAAAAAGAAAAGAAAAAGAAAAAGGAAAAAAAGAGAAGAAAAAAAGAAAAAAAGAGAATGCTACCAGTGAAAGCGGATATTGACAATGGATGGGGTATGGCTTTCAAGGGTCTAGCAGACCAGTTGTTAGTCATGGATGGATACAATTATTCATCAGAAAGGACTAAACAGGGTGCATCAGCCAAGAAATCAGTAACATGACAAATTCAATTGGTACCAGGTGGGTAAGTATTCAAGAGAACCCTATTGTAGCACAACCTACAGCTAGAGGCATCAAATACCTCTAGCTTAAGGGGGAGGGCTATATGATGCATGGTTTTTAGGACCCCTTCTGAAGATGCAATAAAGGCACAGTCACTACAAGAGGCTCTTCATATTAGCGACGCTCACACAGCGACGCTCAAAAAGAAATTTCTCGGCGTCGCTATGAGCGTCGCTATAAGCGTCGCAAATTTATTTGTAAATTTGCGACGCTCATAGCGACGCTTATAGCGACGCTCATAGCGACGCCGGCTGGGGTAAAAAAAATAACCGAGCGCGCCCAAAAACTCAGATCTCAGATCTGAGTTTTTCGGCGCCCTCAAGCAAGGAGCAGGTAACGCTCTCCCTCACTCTCTCTCTCTCTTTTTCTTCTCCACACACACACACACACACACACACACGAGGAGAGGAAGGAGAGCCAGGTATGCTCCTTCCCTCTCCTCATTCTCATGTTCCCTTCCCCTCTTTCTCTCTCCCTCTCTCTCTCTCTCACACACACACATACACACACACACATAGTGTTTTTGAGAGAGAGAGAGAGAGAGAGAGAGAGAGAGAGAGAGAGAGAGAGAGAGAGTACAAACAAAAACAAAAACGCACACACACATACATAAACAAAGAATGCACACACACATTGAGAGAGAAAAAGAGAGAGAGAGCATGCATAAACAAAAAACGCACGCATTGAGAGAGGAAAAGAGAGAGAGAACATGCATAAACAGAAAACGCACACATTGAGAGAGGAAAAGAGAGAGAAAACATGCATACGATCCAAAAAAACGCACACACATTGAGAGAGAAAGAGAGAGAAACTAATTTAACGTCGTAGGAAACTAATTAAAACTAAAAGACCTAAAGATCTAGCCGACGAGGAGTTGAACTGAAGACCTATTATTCAAGAGGGAAATGGCATAATCAATCTATCATACTTGGCATGGGTGATAGAAAGGTTATACCATTTATCTCTTTTTATTGGCACACACATCCACACACGTGCACACACACAAGAAGAAGAGAGTTATAACGTCGTAGGAAACTATCTTAAAAGACATTCCCCCGTGGTCAACTACAACATTCCCCCGTGGTTGACTACGAAGAAGGGGCACCTATGGCTAAGCTTGATTGTGCCAGGGCGATATAAAGTGGGGAATATGGATGTGTATCTTCGTCCACTATTGGAAGAGCTACCACAATTGTGGATTGGCATAGAGGTGGTGGATATGAGCCGACACACAGGACGACGGAATGCTTTGATCAGAGGTATTCTAATGTGGACCATGCATGACTATCCCGGGCTAACAGAATGCTCAGGTGATCTATTGACACTCCTCACTCAGACACTGTAAATCTTGTTTTTTCCCATAGTTGATCTATTATCATGTGTATACATGCAGGGCTTCAAACAAGCGGATACAGAGCATGTGTCACATGTGGACCTAGACTGAATGCACGTACGGCACCCTCACTGAAGAAGCAAATCTACGAAGGTCATCAAGCGTATCTTCCAGAGAATCATGTGTTACGCGACGGATTTTTGGGAAGAGAGCCACCAAGGATGTCTGCACAAGCATGGTTAGAGCAGAAGGAGATGTGCGATGACGGATTGCCTCCAGGGATGAAGAGACTATCTCTATGGTACGAGTTACCATACTGGCCCCGACTCGTGATCAATCACTTGCTCGATCCAATGCACATATTCAAGAATGTGGGTAATCTACTATGGGACCATTTGACCGGCAAGAAAGATACTTTGGGAGCCAGAGTTGACCTTAGAAATGTGGATCGTATGGAGCAATATTGGCCGCAAACAGCGTCTGATGGATCGATAAAACTGCCTAAAGCACCATGGATTTTCACAGGAGCCCAAGAACGCAAAGTAAAAGAGGCCATTCGATCTTTGCGGACCCCCACTGGCGTAATGCACTCGCTCCGAACGTGTTTTACTAAAGAAGGAAAGCTTACCGGTTTGAAGTCACACGATTGGCATAAAATGTGTCAGGTACGTTCATAGTGGACTTTAATATCATTGCATAAAATGTGGACTTTAATATCATTGCTGCACATACTTTACAGTTTATTTTACCGGTTGCCATTGAGGGATGTTTGTCTCTCGACATCCGTAACACAATCTACAAACTTGCAAAGCTGGTGCAATGGATCTCACAAAAGGAGATCGACGTAGACTCCATACCATTCGCCAAACTAAATGCTGCGGAGCTTGTGTGCATGTTTGAGAAACATTTTCCTACTACAATGCTAACCATTCAGGTGCATCTTCTTGTTCACATAGTTGATGAGGTGGAAATAGCTGGCACAGTTCATTCCAGATGGATGTTCTTCTTAGAGCGTTTCATGAAAACGCTTAAGGGATATGTGCGTCAAAAGGCACGTCCGGAGGGTAGCATGGCAGAAGGTTGGTTGGTATCAGAGTCCCTAGTGTACATTGGAGAGTGGCTAGACAGATTTGATAAATCCCGGGACCGCAGCAGAGACAGTGGTACGTGGAGCGTCATCGCTCTGGCGCATCATCGCGCGTTCCTACACCATCCGCATCTCCCTCTCTTTCGGAGCATTCGGCGCGCTCCGAAGCTTCGGCGTCGACGAGACGAGTGGCGGTTGTTGTGAGGATTCCGCCATCGATGCCTCCACACCGCCTCGTGTTCGACGAGGCTCTTTACCCTCCCCTTCTTTGCCCGCCCCCACACCAGCCAGAGCATCGCCATCTACGCCAGGTTTTGCACGGCTGACTGTTCCTAGAAGCTACACACCTCTACCTACTCCGCCAGGAGCCACCCCACTCGACACTCCTCGCTTCGGGGCCCAGACGCCGGTGGAGACACCTGACGTCCGTACCCCCATCGACACGCCGCTAGAGACCCCTGCCGGGACACCCAGGTTCACGTGTCACCGGCCAGAGGGCTTGCCTTACTCCGTCGACATCAGCGGCGGCATCATCATGGATGATGACGGCAAGAAGGTGATCTCGCGCATGCGTGGTCTTTGCTCTCAGCTGTTTAGACACTATATACTAAACAAATGGAGTGAAGTACCAAGTGATTTAAAAAACAGAGTCATCAGCATACTTCATGATGAGTTTCCCATTCCAATACGGGATCAGCGCTTCAATGAAGACCTGATGAAGATTCGAATGCGCGAATACTGCAAACACAAGCGTTCCGAAGTGCAAAAAGCAATCAAGAATGGGTGGAATAGGCCAGATTGGCTGGCCAAAGAAGATTGGAAGAATGCGAAGAAAGCAGCGTGCGAGAATCCCGACAAGTGGAAGCAACAAAAGGATGCAGCCAGAGCGCGAGTAGAGGCAGGGAGCTCGCACCACTTGGGGAGCGGTGGATGGGCATCATTTGAGGCCGATTTTGTAAGTCTTTTCACATTGCTCTTTATGCATGTTCGATAGTTTAGGGTTTATGAGTTTTTTAGTTCTAACATAATGAAATCTTTGTATGTTTTGACAGTGGTCGATGACAGGACGTGATCCCACACCGTACGAGCGCGAGTACGCAGGCAGGAAGGGCTTAAACGCCCTGATGGACATTCTCAGTTCTCGCAGCGGCATGGTTAGTATTAGGGTTTACTCTTTTTTATTTTTTGTATTGTTTTATAAATGTCGTTATATGTTTATATTTACTGAAAACTGTCTTATTGTCTTTTTTTGCAGAATCCGACAGATACGCCGCTTGGACGCGATGAGACGTCTGACTAGACGACGTCAGTTTAGCCGTAGCTAGATAGCATTAGTTTAGGGTTTCTCATAGCTTATGTATCATGAGACGGATTTTATACGTCTTTTTGAACCATGTATATTATTACATTTGTCACCGCAGTTCTTTTTGCCAATCAATTCTTTATGCCTATGATGTTGTACAATTGTCATTATTACATTTGCCAATCAATTCATTTTGCCTATGATGTGTACAATTGTCAATTTTGCAAACAATGCGTCTTGTGGGTGACTATTTTGGGTCTATTATCTACCTTTGCACTTTTTTTAAAAAGTGAATCAAGTACAATATGGTTGATGGGTGGCAGGGCATTCAATGCCCTGCCACCAAAAAAATATTCTCTCGGGCGTCGCTATAAGCGTCGCTATTTATGGCTCTGTAACGTCGCTATGAGCGTCGCTATAGTCTTCTGTGAGAGCGTCGCTATATGCGTCGCTATCAGCGTCGCTATATAGAGACACGCATATAGCGACGCCTATAGCAACGCCTGTAGCGACGCTCGTAGCGACGGTTTTAGCGACGTCGGGGGTTATAAAAACCCAATGTATTTCCGTCGCTAACAGCGTCACAAGAGCACACAACCTCTTGTAGTGAGTCAGTTGTTGGGGAGATGAGGATACTCTAGTCCAAGGGATCTCGAAAGAGAAGAAAAATCTACTTCACAAGCACCAAAGAGTAAAAAGTGCCATGGACAGAAGATACGTGGGAACGAGCTCTTATGCATGCCTACAACCTATATCTTACAGAATAGCCCATTCTAGGTGTGAATTTCTAGTGAAATTTACACGAGGATGTTCGTGTGGACTCACAGCACAGCATACTCTGTTTTCACTTTTTTACCGACAGTAAATATTTTTTACCTACAGTAAATATTTTTCACCTACATGGTAAATACAGATCACTTTTTACCTACAGTAACTTTTTTTACCCATGGTAAATATTTTTTACTGCACCATAAGTATTTGGTAGGTAACAGTTCACTGTTACTAGAAGCAGTGATTGGGCATCAACAATGCAGTTACAGGAGGAGAAAAGGGGAAAATCTTATGGTAAAGGTGAGTCAACAGGGATAAAGACTTTTGAGTTGAAAAGAGACATGCTGATTTTTTCAAAGAACACATGTCAAAAGAAGCCATGGTTGAGGATTTTTTGAGAATTTGATATTCAGGAGGACCCAGCTGCCACCTCCCCCCGCAGGTCTCCCCCTGACATGTGCAGAACCTCCAGTTTCAACAGCCACCTAACCTGCTCTTAAATGCTAGTCAAGGCCTTATCCCCATGTGTCACAATCAGAAAAATCAGCATTTATCCTCCCCTCTCACATCACTCTAGAGAATATCTTGATGGTGACATATCAGGTGACCTCAATCTGTTGACCACCCTAAGCAAAAAGTAACCCCAATCAGCGGATTTAAGCATGTTTATCCCTAATCGTAAACCCTCTCAGAAACTTATATAAGGAGTCCTTCTCTCACTCAAAACCAACACTTCACCCCCTTCACCAAGCAATGAAGCTATGATGACATTGCTCACAACGAGGAGCTATGGATGGAGCTCTACTCTCTCTCCCTCTCTCTCTCTCCCTCTAGTATGCTACATTACTAGGCCTAAAACCTAAATAAGGAGTCTTCTCTCGTGGTCCATGGCCACCATCCTCGCCATCATTCTCTAAGGTATTGATGTGTTGCTAGTAGGATCATACCTACTTGCTGGGTTGATTGTTTTTGACAAGGGATTATGCCATCCTTGGCTTGCTTCTCTATATCCTTGTTATGTATGATCAGATGCCGTTGTATTGATAAGCTGATGTCTTGTGTATATATATGCTACATAAGGTCTCTAAGCTTCATTTCTATGTGTTTTGCCATATGTTTTGATGCCATCATAATGCCAGAAGTCTCACTTGCCTATGTGCACTATGTGTGAGGTCCCTAAACCTCTTAATTTAGGGTGGTGCCCCCTTTGTTTTGTTCTTTGCTTGTTTGCATGAGGCGTGGTTTGTGAAGTGTGCACGAGTACAGAGGCCACTCGATTGCACTGCTCTTTTTCCCGCTATCACCATCTTTATCACAAAACTTCATTGCTGGATCATCTTGAATAGCAGACACATCCAAAGTAGCCAAAGATGTGTTCCCAATAAAGTGGCTCTAAAGCTTCCTCAGAAAAGGGTTCTGGGATGTAATTCGTATCTTCAATTTCCCTTTCTAGGATGCGTTCCTCTTGATTTAACCTTCCACATTGTGAAGCTCCACACATCCACAGTTCTTTAGGCTTACCCAACCATGCTTTAAGTTCTGATTCTAATACAGTAGCAGAATCAAACTCCTCCATAGGTGTTCTTGTCACATCCCTATACCTATGGTCGTTCAAGTTTATCCTTGTCGTGGTTTCCATGTGTCTCAAGTAGATATGGTAATATCCATAGTCCTGGACCATTTTCAGTTGTAGCATGAATGGTCTTCCTAGAATGATGTCATAGTTGTTCTTCTTGCCAAATTCAACAATAGCAAAGGTTTTCTCATATTAAATGCCACAAGAAGTAACAAATTCTTTTTCTAGCAGTCCTATGGGCCTTCTCATGTGTCCATTTGAAAACTCCAATTTCATCGTAGTAGCCCTCACTACTGGTTTTTCCCATTTTTTCTAGACCTTCTTTGTTGCGATGGCAACACATGGCCAGCTCCACTGTCAAGGATTGCCATGGTTTTTACACCTTGGAATTCCACAGGAAGAGTAGTGTTCCCATCTTCTCCCTCATAGTACTCACCTACCTTGTTTAATGGAATGGGCCTATTGTTTAGCTAAGGCATTTCTAGCTCTTGGATCCCTTCCTCGATTTGAGTCATTGGATTTTTAACACCAAGTTTTTCTGGCCATTTTCACACAGTAGTCCACATGTTTGGTTGTATTCTATGAAACTTGGCTAACATTATTGTACATGTGATTGTTGTTGAAAAAATGTATATCAATCCTTTTGAATCAATGATCTTGTTGGAAGACAATCCCTGTGATGGGACTGGAATAACATCTGACTTGTCCTCATGCTCTCCCATATAGGATGAGGAATGGGGTTGACTATCCATAGACTGTACAAATCCTTTGTCTCCCCAATACAATTCCACTTCTAGATTCATTGGAGATCCAACATAAAATTCCTCTATTGATGGAAGAGGAGTTCCTCTTCCATCACCCGTTTGGTTTACTCATCTGCTTATCTTACTTGCTTCATTGGACTCTCTGATTTGTTTCCACAATTTGTCAAGACCATATATTTCTTTACAATTGTCAGGTATAGCTATGTGAAATCCCTCAAAAGAGTTATCCATGGTGTTCAACACTAATTTTGGTTTTGATGTTGTGTCCTTGAGCTTTTTTCGTGCTCTTGACTGGAATCTGGCTTTTTTTGTTCCTAGATTGGTGGGATTATTGGTGTAGGTGGGACAAGGATCACACCCTCAGGTTTTCTAGCTGGTGGTTCTAGTAAATTTTGGGATATTTGAGTCCTTTTTAGGCACATTTCAAGCCTTTCCTTTTCTAGTTTTTCATATGGATATGTCATCATCCACCTCTGTTCTTGGGTTTGGTTGTTTTTTAGCCGTGTTGGCTCATTAACCTTCTCGACCAACACTAATCCTCCCGAACTAACACTTCTCGATTTCTTATTTATGGATGGTTCTTCTGGAGGTTGAGACATCTGCGTATGAGAAGGTGCAACCCTTTCCTCCTGGTCTTATCTTCTCTTCAGCCTGGGGGAGCTCATCATCTACAAATTTTTTCTCTCATTTCTTACGTGCTTTTCATCCCAGCCTTTCTAGATTTCCAACTATTCCATTTGCTCTTGGTTTTTAGACTAGGTGCATCGGTCTTTGGTTCACCCGTCTCTAGACTCACCTCAATTTCTATTTTCTCTGTCCCAGGCTTCTCTTCAGCTTTCTTTTGAGCTTTTGCTCTCGTAACTACCTCAACTAGTACGACTTTTCATTTTTCGAGCTATTGGATAGCTAAACAATTCTTGAGACATTCGTTGTGATCTTTATGACTCGGTTTGGATTTTTGTACAGTCAAGGATCGTGAATGACACCACAACCAAGACAATAGGCATTCACTTTAGTAATCTCCATCTAAGCACACCAAGTGGTTGTCACGGCTTTTGTCACAATCTATCTCTGGTTGAGGAGCTTCTTCTTGCATTTCCTCATGGCTGTAAACAGGCTCTCTCCTAGCGAAGCCTCTATCCACAATGAATGGCAATGTCCTTTTTTCCATCTCATACCTTCTTCCTTTAGGGAGAATCGTAGGAGGTGGGGTTGTATCGGCCTCATCACGCCATATTCTTCTCTCATCTTCTGTCGCTTCAAAGGACATTATCCACTTTGTTTGTTATAATACAATGTAGCTGGTACTAGTGCTTGTTTATTAGATGCCTCCATCATTTGTGTGTATCTCATGTCTATAGGCACTCTAGCACCTGGCAAAAAAGGTTGTTGTCCTAAGAAAAGTTGAGTCCTTGAAACTCCTACTAGACTTGATGCATTCCCTGTAACATATCTAGGTGGAGTAGGTGCTACTGAAACTAGTTGTACATACCTCTCCCTAGCAAATTCCATGCTATAGTAGCACTCTTCCCTCCTATTGTTTGTCCATTTTCACTCAATTTCATGCCACTTAGGCTCCCTTGGATCAGCATTTACAAGAGGAGTTAACCTCTAAACCATTTCTTCGATAAAATTTTCTTGATCAATATGTGCTGCTGGTTTTGCAATGGACTCACTCATCTATGAATCACTATGCTGAGAGGATTTGTCGTCCTCTTGACTCTTACAATCGTTTTATTTATATTCCTCACAATTATTCACTAGATAAAGATCTTCTTTGATTGATTCGTTTAGCGTCTTGCTGCTTATCATATGTAGATCCTTCTAAAGAATCGCATGTCTCATTCCCTGGATAAAGATCAACATCAATCATGCATGCGTAGGAAGTTCCGCTCTCAGATACAACTTGATGTATCTCTTGAGCTGTAATGCCGCTTTGTGTACTCACTCACCCTCTTGTTATTTGAATCTGTGAATTTGCGAGACCATATTATGAGCTGTGCCTTTTTGCAAGAATTCTTCGATGAATTCCTCAAACAGCTCGTCTAGAGTCTCAAAATCACATCTTTCCACTGAGTTAAACCATGTAGCCGTGTCATCTTCTAGAGACATTCCAAATCCCGCAAATTGTGTTACAAAATCCAAAACTTTCTCTGCTCTAATTACTCTTCTGAAAGCCGCTATATGATCTCTTGGATCTTTACCTCCGACGTACTTCCTATTAACCCATTTTTGGATCTAGGATGGTCTAGCTCAGTGATTGTCTACAAGTCTAACCATAGACTCTCCCAATCCTTCTCTCGCTTCTGGTAAATTCTATTGTGCCTAGGTTCTTCTTTGAAGGGATTAGTTGTTTTGTTGAAGATTGTTCCTTGAGAAGTCATGTATGCAACCTCTGTGATCATTTCATCTCTCGTTATCTCTCTATAAGGGAATCCAAGTGGCTCCCTTATTGGAATTCTTGTGTTTGGTGATGGTATCTATGGTCCTTCATCGACCAAATATCCACCCATTTCTAATGGAGTCCATGGATTTGTGATTTCTATAGCTCTGTATTCTCATCCATACTTGTCAACAACTATAGATTTCCATTCGTAGTTGACTCCATATGTATAGACATAGAAGAGCTTGTATTTTGTCAGCTCTTCTGGGTAGGGCTATGAGCACCTATATAGGTTGACCTCATTGTCATCAACGTATCTATACAATCCTTCACTCTCATGGCCTGTCATCCAAACTCTCTCAAACAAATTGGTCTTTATCAAATGCAAGTTTGAAAGATCCATTATGGGTGGATGCTCCTCTATTGCTAGAATTCCAAGCTTGTATAAGCTGAGTTTGACTCTAAAGAGAACATGATCGCTGGGCTTAATAGTTTTAGCTTGATGTAAGAAGGATTATTCCAAAGTGTTCAAGTGCTTTGGTTCAGGAAAAGTCAAAACAATGTCCAAAACCACGATCGTTTTCTCATAATTCTCTCAGATTGTCAATTTTAGACACCCCTAACTTTCGGATGAATTTTGAGGCCTTAAACGATGTTTTTATGGACACTGAAAAACAATGAATGACCCATACGGTCTTTTATTGTTGTTTGTGGTTGACACTGAAACTTGTAGAGCTACTTTGGAGCTTCATTTTTAAAAAAAGGGTTTTTAAATCCAATATTGATAGCTCAAGTTATCTTCAAAACAGTCAATTTGTGCCAGGAGATTTGCGCGAGCGAACACACCACCCATAAAGTGCTAAAGTGCATGAGACACAACATAGATCAACGTAATGTCAATCAAGGACATAGATGACACGATAGGTGCATAGAGACAATCTCTTTAGCTTGTCAGGATGAGACCATCCCATGCATACAACACTCTGAAAGGCTAGCTAAACCACAATGTAGAATCTCACTGCTCTCAACTACACCACCTAACCCACATACACACAAATGGAAGGAAACTCACCAAGCCTTGCCAGAATTGTACGAAACTTAAGGAACACCGTCCCCTCACTAGGATACACTTGTCCCAAAGCCTCTACACTCAAAATCCTCACTCTTAACCCATCTGTAGAAAACGTGTCTGAAGACAAAATCGAGATTTTGAAGTGCGGAAAACTGAAATCCATGATTACCTATGTGTAGCGTATGTCTCCACGATTCTACTGACTACTTGCAAGCAAAAAATAGACATCGTTTGATATACTTAGGATCACAAATAGCTTGTAGATGCGCGAGAGCGTAGGCTTCATTCCACAAGGATTGCTTGGCATGGTTGCATAGCTCTTGCCGAGGCTAGCACAATGGTGTTGTCGGTTCTCCAATGTGATGAACGAGTGGAGAGTAGCGTCAGGATGATGCTCACGCTCTCTCTCTCTTCCTCTCTCTCACACACAGTTGACGGCAGCTTAAAACTTGATTATGATAAAGTTCTCCTTACAAAATGACCTAGGTACCTTATATACTAAGGCTACCATAGGTTAAACCTAAAATAGATTTCAAATGGTAAAATGACTTTGTATGTACAATCTCGAAGTGCAATTGCACCCCATTTCAAATGATTTTTTAAACCATAATCTGTAGCATTTCATAACTCTCAAGAAATAAGACTTTGGTACAGAAATTGAGTTATGTTGTGTTGTTGACCCAACGGTCAACACTCCCTCCCTCTGAGTTCATGTCGTCCCTAACATAACATGGTTATCGATGTCAGCACTACTCCTTGCTCACTCATTGCATTGGACAACTGACAACACCATTGTGATAGGCTCGGCAAGAGCTTCAAGACAATGCCAAGCATTCTTTGCGCAACAGATCGAGCACGCTCACACATCTATGAGCTATTTGTGGTTGGAAGTATATCAAACGATGTCTATTTTCTACTTGCAAGTAGTGATTAGAATTGTGGAAACATAAGCTATTCATAGCTACTCATAGATTCTAGTTTCGCCCACTTTCAAAATCCGGCTCTATCTTCATACGTGTTTTTCATAGATGGGTTTAGAGTGACGGTTTTGAGTGTAGAGGTTTTGGAACAGATGTATCCTAGTGAGGGGATGGTTTTCCATAAGTTTTGTACAATTCTGGCATGTTCTGGTGAGTTTACTTCCATATGTGTGTATGTGGATTAAGTGGTGTATTTGAGAGTGGAAAAATCCTTGATTGTGGCTTAGTAATCCTTCTAGAGTTTTGTATACCTCCATGTGCCTATCATGTCATCTGTGTCCATGATTGACATTATGCTGATCTAGGTTGTGTTGCATGCACTTTATGGGTGGTGTGATTCTCTCCCGCAATAATTTGTTTGTGGTTGTACACTTGTGTTTTCTAATCTCAAGTTGCCAAAAATGTGCTTATCTCCTCTTTCTAAGTCTCTTAGACATTTTGAGAGAGATTTAATTGTGAAGTTGGGATCACTTAGCAAAACTCCAATGCAAAGTGACCATAAGCTATTTGTCCAAGTCCATGAGTGAGAATTCATGTCAAGGTATTGGAAGCCTCTCCACTCCATTGAGAGATTTTGGAGTTGGTTTAATTTGTGGTCTAGTAGTCTTAATTTGGTCCATCTTGTCATGTATAATGCACAAGAACTTGGTTGGATTCATTTTTGAAGAGCTCCTCCAAGCATAGTACATATTTTTTGCAGCTCATTTGTTGCAACATGTGGGCTCTCCTCTATGCCATGTATCTAGCATGGCCCCACTTGATTTTTAAAGGAATCTAGATTGAACTTTATTGATGTGTAAATGTCGCATTTAGAGAATGTGCTGGATTCTAACAAAGTGACTATCTTGAAGACTGTGTGCCACAGCCTTGAGAATGCTGGCTATGACAGTGTTTTTTATTCCAATGTGACAAGCGTGTCATTTACTTCCCGCAAAATGTCCACTTATTTGTACGTTGCTAGTAGAACACATTGAGTTTCGCGAGTTCCATGCATGGTTGTCCTTGACTTATGTGGCGTTTGATTTGCATTATTATCTATGAAGCCCTGTATGAGTTCTTTTTCCATCTCAATATGTGTCAAGCTCTTGCTTATTATTCCAGTGTTTCCATGTGACTTCCATAGCACATGCACCAACCAAAAATTTCTTGCATAGCGCCTGTAGAATGTTGAATTCCGTATTCCATGTATTACATACCATGCTTTACTACATACGTTCTTTCCATCAAAAGTTAGCTCAAAGTATTCCTCATCCAGTGATATTTTCTATAAGGCATGCTCATGCAATCTATTAAAAATGTGCATTGGCTAGTGTAGCTTTGCTCCCAAAAGTCTACCCTAATTTGCATGATTTTGGATCTGTCTCCAATCTAACAACATTGCTTCTCATAACAATCAATTATTTCATAATTTTTGTAGCATCAGATTGCTTGTTGAATGCATGAGCATTACATGTTGTTTTTCTAGGCCTAGCTCTATGTACATAGCTCCTTTTCTTAGTTATCCCATCTCTAATATCATAATTACTAGCCATGGCATCCTGCTCTATATCAATTGGAGTATGAATAAGAAGACCTAATTTTGTACTAATGGTACCTTCTTCAAAACTATTTTTGGTGTTGTTATCTATGTCATCATCTTCATACTCATCACTAAAAGCACTTAGGTTGTCAAGAGAATCTCCCATTTCTTCTATGAGGGGATCTTGAATACCCTCAATGGTAGAAGAAGATCCTGTGTCTTTTATCAAAGGTTTGTTGTTCTCAAGTTTGAGCTGCATAATAGGCCAACTTACCAAATTTAGACTTGAAATATCACTTTCATGTGGGAGCAAAGACCCTTCCACAATGACACCCAAGCTACTCTCATTGTGTTCACTACTACAGTTTATAGCCTCATATCGATGGGCCAACAAGACCACTACACTACCAAGTTTTGTAGATCTATTGTCAGCCCAAAGGATGACTCTTTTCTCTTTCCAACTCCCTCTATCTATCAAGCCATCTTCTTGACCAACAAGAAAATTCTCATCTATTGTTAGAGTTTCCTCTATCCATAACAATATTAATCAATGGCCATTTGTTGATGCTTCCAACTATTTGATACATGGGGCTTGCATCCATTCTAATGAATGGAATCAAGAAGGTTTCATAAAACATTTCTAGTACATGTATTGCCCCACAACTTTGAGATGCATTAGTGGAATGCATAACCCCACGAATGGAATCAAGAAGGTGTCATCAAAACTTTCTAGTACATGTATTGCCACACATGTTGCACCAATTAATTCAAAACCACAACTTTGGCTGAATCATTGGAATGAATAAACCCACGATACTTCCTTGTGGAACCATCAATAAGGGACACCAAATCACATTGTTTTAGGCCCTGCAATTCCTAAGAAAATCAATAGATGTCTGTAAAATTGTGTGTTGAAACATCGAACTCAAAATTTAATACATTCTTGAGCTATACTAATAATTTTTCAAGAAGCTTCCATCCCATTCAATTAAGAAAAGCTACACTAGGTCAATCCATGGAGGATGGTAGGAGGCTCTAACTCAAGATCAAGCCTAGATGTACATTTAAGTGCTAGAAATCTAAAGCTACAAGAGTTGCAAGTTGGAGCCTAAGTTACATTGAGGCACCGATGGAGTTTGGTAGGGCCTTGAACTGATGTGAAGACAAGATGCACATGTGAGTGCTAGAAATCTATAAATAAGAAGAGTGCAAAATGGATCCCATTGAAGTTACATTGAATCAACCCATGGAGAATGGTAGGAGGCTCAAGCTCAAGTTTGAGCGTAGATGTAAATCTAAGTGGTAGGAATATACATCTAGAAAGAGTTTCAATATGGATCCCAAGTTACATTGAGGCACCCATGGAGTTTGGTAGGATATACTTGAACTGATGCTGGAGCCTAGACCTAGAGTCTAAGTGCTAGAAATTTATAGCTAACAAGATCTACAAGATGGAGCCGAAGTTACATTGAACTAACCCATGGAGGACGGTGGGAGGCTCTAACTCAAGTTTAAGCCTATATGTACATCTAAGTGCTAGAAATCTAAAGCTGACAAGAATTTCAAGATGGAACCCAAGCTACATTGAGTCACCCATGGAGTTTGGTAGGAGGTTCCAATTGATGTTAAAAATCCTAGATGTACATCTAAGTGCTAGAAATCTATAGCTAGAAAGAGTTGTAAAATGGATCCCAAGTTACATTATTGAATCAACCAATGGAGAATGGTAGGAGGATCAAACTCAAGTTTGAGCCTAGATGTAAATCTAAGTGTTGGAAATTTTAGTTGACAAGAGTTTCATGATGAAGCCCAAGTTACGTAGAGGCACCCATGGAATTTGGCAAGAGGCTCGAACTCAAGTTGGAGCCTAAATGTACATCAAAATGTTAGAAATCTATACTTGTGACGCGAGTTTCAAGATAGAGTAAAGTTAAATTGAGGTACTCATGGAATTTGGTAGAAGGCTCAAACTCAAGTTTGAGCTTAGATGTATATCCAAGTGCTAGAAATGTACAACCAGCAAGAAGTGTGAGAAAAAATTCAAGCTATGTTGAAGTAGCCTTGAATTTGGAAGGAGGCCCAAATTGAAGTTTGAGTTTCTATATACATTTAAATAGTTGCAAGGTGGAGCCAAAGTGATGAGCTTTTATCAAAACTAAGTCACCATGAATGACCTATCTAAAGGGTTTGAGCTTACAAGAAGGTGATGACTCAAAGTAGTTGCATGAGTCACTCAAACGTAAGCTCAAGCCTAGTTAGTCATATAACTTTATTTGAGGATAAAAATTTAGTCTAAGTACAGGTGGCCATGAAGATTATTCTATGAGGATTGAGCCTTGATGGAAATTTAGAAATACAATGAAGTATGTTTTGTAGTTGTTTATGTGTAACCCAAGTCTTGGTGATTATAGTCCTCATGCTTTACATGTTGTAGCAGAACAATTTTGCATACATGAAGCTGCAAAGAAAGGGGTTAAGCAAGATGGTTGGTGGAGGTGGGTCCTTTGCTCATTGATCCTACAAAGTTTTAGCTAATGGAAGTCAAAAATATGTCCAACTCCTTAGTATTTTTTCCAAAAACTTGACACCCCTAACTTTGTTGGATTTTTTGACCCCTTAAAAGTCAAAATAAAACCTTTGCAAAACAGTACATTTTCTAAACATGATTTGTTCATGAAAGCGTAGACCTGCATCAAGCTTCAAGCACATAACTTTTAATTTTGCAATCAAACTCTGTATGTGAGTTATGCTGATTTTTGTCGAAAGTTTTTTTAATGTTTGCTAACCATTACAAAGCCAATTAATTTTGGTCACACATGTCGTTTACGAATGTAATCTTTATAGGCTATTGAAAAAAAATATTAAAGACTTTTTAATGCTTTTAAAATCTTCTATATTATAATAGGGTTTGGATTTTTCTACTATAGACTATGACAAAATTGACGACGTGACATGTAAGGTTCTTTTAGTACTCCCGCATCTTCCTCCCTTCTATGCATCTACTCGTGGCCCCATAAGGCTCTTTCCCACACGTCTATGTTAACTCTCTCTCTCTCTCTCTCTCTCTCTCTCTCTCTCTCTCTCTCTCTCTCTCTCTCTCTCTCTCTCTCTTCTACATTATAATAGGGTCTTGATTTTCCTATATATTGTGACAAAACCAGTGATGATGCGATGAGTATGGTTCATTACTTCCACATGTCTCTCCCCTTGGTGCATCTACTAGCAGCCCCAAAAGGTGCTTTCTCACATGTCTACATTAACTCTCTCTCTCTCTCTCTCTCTCTCTCTCTCTCTCTCTCTCTCTCTCTCTCTCTCTCTGCAGTTGAAGTTCACTTATAGCAGTTGTTTCCACATTCAAATTTTGAATTTCGAATTTGAACATTTAGGTGCACCTTTTCCTCTCATGTGTGTGTGTGTGTGTGATACCTTCTTCTAATCTTTGTGTGTAATCTCTTGTAGCTTCTCTTAATCACTTCCTCACCTCCTCTTAATATCTCCTAATCATTGTTTCATTCTACTAAAAATTGTGTCATAAAATCTAATATCTAACCAACCCAAATGATTTTCTCATATTAAACTCATCATTTAATATGGGCGAATAAACGGGAACAAGGGTTACGATATAGGAATGTTCTTAGATATCTATCTCAACACGGGGCCAATGGTAAAGGGGCCCAAATGAGAGATGATCTATCAAAGATAAACGCTAATCAATGGAGCATAAAGACCTTAGGGTTAACTTCATTAAAGACCTCCAATAATTAGTGTTAAAAGTCCTTTCACCTTAGGTAAGCTAGGGCTGTGCTTGAGGTGGGAACCTGGACCAAGCTTGAGGTGCTTGTCATGTCTGATGACTAAGACGCTTGAAGTTCTTGAGGATTGAGATGCTTGAGTTGCTTGTCATGCATGAGATGCTAGGGTTGTACCTGAGGTGAGAACCCATCCCATGCTTGAGGGGCTTAAGAGCCAAGCTTGTGGTGAGAGCTAGGCCCAAGGTTAAGGGGCTTCAGGTGGCACAAAAGTCAAAGTAAATCCCTACAAGGAGGAGGAAAGCCATGCAAGAAGGGGGGGTGGTTGATTTACCACTCTCTCTCCCAAAGGGTACCCCTTGCCCAAGAGGCAAGTAGGACACATGTCAAGATCCTAGCTAGGTTACCCATATGGTGTGCCTAAATCCTATTGGTTGGCCTTCCAAGGGGTCCAATGATAATTTAGTGGATTTAATTAATTGTTAGCATTTATCAAGCCCTCTCTCTCAAAGGGGAATTGGGAACACTTGTCCCAAGGCTACCCTTTCTTCTTGGTATGACTATTGCTTGTGGTTGGCTAGGCTTGGAGGGGTCCAATGAGCTTCAAGCATGAGCTACAAGGGGGGGTCAACCAAAGATAGTAAGGGGCTTTCTTGGCGGGTATACTCTCCCACACACACTCACACACACACACACACACACACACACACACACACACACTCAATGTGTGGAGTGAAAGGTGCAAGAGCTCCCTCTCCTTCCCCAAGAAAGTAGATAGGTTGATTGCCTAGATTAACACTCCTGGCCATGGTATGTAGATCCAACCAAGAGTCACGCTTCAATGATTAATTTTGCCATCTTCTCCATCTTCATTACTATGCTATAATGTATGCTAGCAAGAAGAGTGATGATAAGTGAGGAACTAATTAATTCTCCTATGAAATGTTTCTTCTTCCTCTTCCCTACCCTCATTCCCTACTAGCTCTCTCCACCTTCGAAGGTGTTTGAGGTCTTGGGACTGAGGCTTGGGATAGTTAATGCTTTCCACAAATTTTATGCTATGCTCATGATGCATGAATCTTTCCATCTTCATTGCATCACCTAGGTCACAAGGAACACAAAGATTGTATTGTAACACGTCTCTCTTGATGGGAGAAACTATAATACAAATGCCAAATTGAGGGGGGACCGGCTCCACCATAAATCTGGTCCTCAACCGTTGTCATGTTCTCTAAACTCTCTCTCTTGCAAAAGTATTGTTCATGCCAAGTTAACTAAATGCTATGTTTATGTGGCTACCTTCAATTATGTTCACCCGCTATGCTCACAAAGTAATTTCTCAAAAGTATTCTCTCTAATTTTCGCTACTCTCAAGTTAATAGGCCAATTACATTACATTGGTATCAGAGCATTTGGATTCTCTTTTCTTGCTTAAGAAGGGAGCTCCTTAAGTAGCCTATTAATGGTTGATTTTGTTAATTATATTAGGGTAAGTGGGACTGGGATCTATTATTGGTTTTGTTTAGCCCACTCTGTGGGATATGGTGCACACTTTGGGAGATTTGGACTTAATAATGGATTCTTTTTAGACTTGCCTACGGCTTTACAATTATTGAGCCAAAAGAAGTCCAAAAGGAGCTAGCTCTCGGAAATTTTGCAATATTATACCCACTCCACTACTCTCTATAATTAACCACTTTGAGTTGTGGGTGTAGATGCTTAAGACCCAATTTTCAAAGGCTAAGAGGAGTGGCAACTAAGGTTTTGAATTGACAAAGCATACACTAAGTACGTACACAAATTTTGTTAATATGGTCGACAATAACCAAGAGAGTAGATTTGAACATTGATAGCTTTGATTTTTCCCATGAAGGTGCTAATTATGATGCCCCATGTTTGTCAATTATCTCATTACTAGGTTGCAACAAGCTATGGGCAATCTTGCTTTGCAAGGCGAAGTTAATCAACAACTTCGTGCTTATGGGATTTCCCTTCGTCCCCAAGAGGAGAGAGAGCTTAGGACGCCTCTTCAAGAGACCCCCAAAAGAAGACTCTCTTCCATACGAGAGGAGGAATCCAAAGAGCAAGAAAGCAATGAAACTTTAAGTTCCTCTAAAGATGTCGCTCCATCAAGACGACGGTCTAGACGATCGCCAAATCCTCCTAAGAGGAAAATATCAACAGACAGTCCTTCTCCTCATCACCCCAAAATGGAAGAGAGTAAACAAAAGAAGAAAAGGGCAAGAAAGAGGTCACCCTCTTCTCCTTGTTCTTCACCTTCCTCTTATTCCTCTGAAAGCTATGAGTATTCTCCTAGAGAATACAGGAGGGGAGGACATCGCAAATCATACCCTGCATAGCGAAGGTCACAAAAGCTAAAGAAGTTCAAAGAGGGAGGAAAGAGTATCTCTTTTCTCACCTATGATGGCACCTTTGGTGCCACCAACAAAGTGTTGGCCTTCATCCAACAATTTGATGCAGCCTTTGGAGACGAGGGCCTTACGAAGTCCTCCAAGTTACACCATGTAGCTATGCACTTCCAAAAAGCGGTTCGTCAATGGTGGGCTAGCCTTCGTGGCAATGGAGAATCCCCAAAGACATGGAAAAATCTACAAGTTTCCATCATGAAGCAATTCCTTGCAAGCGATGCAAAGGACAAAGTGCTTACCGAATAGTGTAGCTTGAAGCTTCTATCTCATGAGTCCATCCACAAGTAGATAAGTTACATCTCAAGGCTATTGTCTTCCAAAAGATAGACTCTGTCCGACAAAAGCAATAGTTTTGTGTGGGATTACCTGAAGAGATGGCCAAGTATGTCAACTCTCATTGACTTGGTTCTATCCACTGAAGTAATCCACCACACCATGGTTGCTTCGCGCATCAACTTCCAACAAGGGGTTGGATGGAATGTCAAGCCCATGGAAAATAAAGACAAAGGTGATGCCAAGGGGAAAATCAATGCCCAAAATTCTTCCCAAGGGACTTGCAACAACAACAATTGGTCCAAGGAGAAAGGAGTTTACAAAGGCAAAAACAAACTCTTGTTGAAGAGCTTGAACCTTTCGCAAGGACCATAAGTGTTTCAATTGTGGGGAGCAAGGACATTGTTATCGTTCTTGCCCCAAGAAGAATGTTTTCAATGAGACTCCTAGAGATTCCACCATCGAAGCTCCAAAAGAGGATGCTCATTGCAAAGGTGCACCTCTCTCCTATTCTTGGGGAAAGGTAAGAGAGCATGACGAATTCATATTGTTTGACTCTAGCTCTACTCACAACTTCATATCAACAGAGTTGGCCACCAAGTTGGGCATTCAAGATTTCGAGATGGGAGATGTTGTAATGGCCGACACTGCTTTCAAGGGACAGCGAGCCTCCATTATTCCCTTGATTGGGAAGTTGAGGCTCCATGTCCAACGCTATGTCCACAAAGAAGACTTTTTCATCTCTCCTATCCAACATGAGGATGCTATCCTAGGGGCACCATGGTTTGATCGCATGGCTGCCAACTTGAAGTTCCCTGAAAGGAGAATCTACTTCACCTACAGAGGAAGGACATGTATATAGATGCTAGTGAGTGTGGTCGTACTATACTACTTGTAAATCCTCTTGCTTTTGATAAATCAATGAAGAGCTCTGTTTCTGCGTACATGATTTTTGTCAATGAGTCTCTAAAAGATCCTAATGTTTCATCAAATGTAATGGTAGGAGTCAAGAAGACTTAGACTTGTCTAATTTTCTAAAAGGATTCCAAGATGTGTTCATCAATGATATCCATATGGACTTACCTCCAAAATGAGAGGATGATGACCATCACATTTAGCTCCTTCCAAGAACCTCACTGCCTAACAAGCCTCCCTATTGAGTTTCCCAAGCTCAACAAGAGGAGATCATGAGGCAAGTACAAGAATTGGTGGAAAAAGGGATGGTGAGACCTAGCTCCTCTCCCTTTTGTTCTCTAGTACTTTTAGTGCAAAAGAAAGGTGGTATGTACTGTATGTGTGTGGACTATCGAGCACTAAAATCATATCACTATCAAAAAAATATTTCCCATGCCTCGGGTAGAAGATCTGTTTGATAAGCTACAAGGCTCTACCTACTTTAGTAGGATTGACCTTAAAAGTGGCTATCATCAAATAAGGATAGTGGATGAAGATATCCTAAAGACCGTGTTTTGCACAACATTTGGTCTTTATTAATATCTAGCCATGCCTTTTGGCTTGACTAATGCACCGGCCACGTTCAATCATCTAATGGAGAAATTTTTTAGACCCTACCTCAAATTCACTGGAGTGTTCTTTGATGATATCATCATCTAGTCCAAGTCTTTGTAGGAACATAAGCAGCATCTCCTATTTATAAGCTCAAAGAGAATCTTATTTTCCAACCAGTCCTCATGCTTTCGGATCTCTCAAAGCCATTTGAGGTCCAATGTGATGCTTGTGGTGATTGTCTTGGAGCAGTTTTGCTTCAAGAAGGGGATGTCATAGCATATGAGAGACGCAAGCTGAATATGGATGAACGAGCATTGGGAATTTATGTGAAAGAGCTTTTAGCTATTCTACATGCCCTAGACACATGGAAGCACTACTTATTGGGGACTCCATTTATTCTACGAACTAACCACAAGAGTCTCAAGTATTTCATGATGCAAAGAAAGCTTTTCGACAAACAAATTAGGTGGGAAAATTTTTTTTCGCAATTCAATTTCCATATTGCTCATGCTGCTCGCAAGCACAAATCAAGTGGCCCATGCACTTTCACGACAACCAAAAGTTAATGTGGTCTCCATAGATACTCACAATAATCTATCTTCTATGATAGATGAGTATGCCATTGACCCTTGCTTTAGAGACATAATATCAACCCTTGCTTTGGGGAATAAAGAGGAACCATTCACCTTGCAGGATGGTTTTCTTCTCCACGGTAATAGGCTATGTGTTACCGATTCCCTTCGTGAGAACATGCTCCTCCCTATGTGGGGCATAGAGGCAAAATCAACCTATTCTCCGAGGAGTAGAGATGTATTTCTATTATCCTACCATGAAAGTGGATATACAAGAGTATGTTTCAAAATGTGTAGTATGCCAAAAGACCAAGTATGATAGGCGAAAGCAACTTGGATTACTCCAGCCATTTCCTATCCCAAATTCACCATGGGAGAGTATATCCATGGATCTCATCTTTGGATTACTCAAGTCTATCCATGGGAATATGGGAATATGGGAATATGGACAATAGTCGACATGTTTAGCAAGAAAGCATGCTTTATTCCTATCAAAAAGACTATTAAGGCACATGAAATGGCAACTCTGTTCATATCACATATTTTCAAACACCATGGATTACCAACATCCATCGTGTCAGATAGAGATCTCAAAATGAACAGTAATTTTTGGAAAGGTCTCTTTGAAAATATAGGAACAAGATTAAATTTCTCTTTGGCCTATCACCCACAAATGGATGGCCAAAGTGAGATAGCCAATCTTACGATATTCGATCTAGTAAAGACTTATGTTACAGAAGTAGATCAAATCTCCTAATGGAAAAAGTACTTAACTCTTGTAGAGTATGCCTACAATCATATTCTACATACTTCTACGGGAAAGACCTAAAAGTCCCTTGCTACTTAAAGTACATGAGAAGATCTTCGCTGCCGATGAGTATAGCCATGATCTACAAGAATCTTTTCAAAAGATTAAGGAGGTCATATCCATCTCTCAACAAAGAAAAAAAGTTGTTGTTGATAAGCATGGAAGGGCCTTAATATTCAAAGACAATGATTGGGTCTTACTTAAGTTTCCTAAGGCTTGATTAAGGCAAACTACGGGCAAAAATCCTACGGGCCATCAAAAGTATTATGCTAAGCTAGCAAAAAGATACTATGGTCCTTGCCAAATCTTGAAACCTATCAATGAATGGTCCATGGATTACCAACTTAATTTGCCCAACCATTGTCTCATACACAATGTATTTCATGTGAGCCTACTCAAGACCTACAAAGGAGAGACACCAAGTGAACCAATTATTGAAGACCCTCCCGAACTTGAAGACCAAGAAGAGGTACTACAACCAGAAGCTATTCTTCGGAATGAAGACAAGGTACTACAACATGATAGGATTATCCGACGGTATCTTATTAAGTTCAAAAAGTATCCTTTTGAAGATGCTAGATGGATGCAAGGAATAAAACTTGAGGATAGTATGAACCTTGACAATGCTTACAATGCTACATTAGAGTATGCACATGTACATTTTTTTTATAAAATGACCAATGTTTTTGCCTTATAAGACTAGTTCTCTTTTTATTGAGCACAAATTTAAATAGGATCCATACTTAATATCATGTTTGTGATGAAAAAACGTCTCTCAAACACCAAGTAGAACTTGTCACTATAGTTGGGACGATGAAATGGACTAAAGAGCAGACATGCTTGCGACAGCTATGTCTCCCAAGAACCAAATGGATTAGTCATCCATCTTGAAAAGATGTCGTAGGGTAAAAAGGGATCCTCTACCCGCTAAGTAATATTGATTAATGAGTAAGGCTTTATCTCTTCTACCTCATAATCAAGGACGACTATGATTTCAAGAGAGAGGTAATGTCATAAAATCAAATATCTAACCAACCCAAATGATTTTCTAATACTAAATTGTTCATTTAATGTGGGAGAATGAACGCGAATAAGGGTTAGGATATAGACATGTGCTTAAAGATCTATCTCAACACCAGGCAAATGATAAAGGGGGCCAAATGAGAGATGGTCTATCAAAGATAAAGGATAATCAATGGAGCATAAATACATTAGGGTTAACTTCATTAAAGACCTCCAATAGTTAGTGTTAGAAGTCCTTCGACCATAGGTAGGCTAGGGATGTGCTTGAGGTGGGAACCCGGCCTAATCTTGACGTGCTTGTCATGCTGGATGATTGAGATGCTTGAAGGCCTAAGGATTCAGATGCTTGAGGTGCTTGTCATGCTTGAGATGCTAGGGCTGTACTTGAGGTGAGAACCCAACCCAAGTTTAAGGGGCTTAAGGGCCAAGCTTGTGGTGAGAACTAGGCCTAAAGCAAAGGGGCTTGAGGTGGCACAAAAGTCAAACTAAATCCCTACAAGGAAGGGGTGAGCCATACAAGAAGGAGGGGTGGTTTCTTGACCACTCTCTCTCCCAAACGGCACCCCTTGCCCAAGAGGCAAGTATGAAACATGTCAAGCCCCTAGCTAGGCTACCCTCATGGTGTTCCTAAAGCCTATTGGTTGGCCTTCCAAGGGGTCCAATGATAAATTAGTGGATTTAATTAATTTTTTTAGCATTTATCAAGGCCTCTCTTTCAAAGGGAAAAGGGGGACACTTGCTATCGGGGGATATGTGTTCGCTACGTGAGCCGGGCAGGCACTGGGCCTCTGGCTGTGGGAGGTGTGAAAGAGAAAGAACACGAGACACTAACAGCTCTATCACCGCAATCATCAATTAATCCAATATTACTTTGAGTACAATTTATCCTTAGCTAAGGCGGGCTGTTAACAGCGTCGTTTCTTGGATCATCTGCTAACCAGGAGTTTAAGCTCCCGCTTTACAGTATTAACCGGGCCATTAACGACACCGGACTTAATAGAATGTTAAATCAATTTCTAGTTAATGACGGTGATGGAAATTTTCTAATGCCACTTTATCTGCTTCGATTGCCCGTGGATTCTGCAGTCTTCAATTCAGTTCATTGCCTCGATCATAAATGCTTCGGACCGGCTTAATTGCCAATCTCTAGTTTGAACTTCCTCCTACTTCTTCCCTTGCTTCGTTTATCCTGCATGCCTTCACCTGCTTTGGTTCAAGACCAAGAGTGCTTCTCAAGGTTACTCGCTTTAATCCTTGACAAGCTTCTTCTCGACCTTGCTTGCTTCGACCACGCTCGCCCTTGCTTGCCTCAAGCCCTTCTCCTCTTTCATGTTTTTCTTCCCTCGAATCTCCCCGTTGTCGCCATGGCCGAGAGAGAGAGAGAGAGAGAGAGAGAGAGAGAGAGAGAGAGAGAGAGAGAGAGAGAGAGAGAGAGAGAGAGAGAGAGAGAGAGAGAGAGAGAGAGAGAGAGAGAGAGTCCTCTCTTGCTTTGATTGGAGATGGAGAGAGAGAGAGAGAAACCTCACCTCGGCTCTCCTCCTTGCTTGGTTCTGAGATCGAGAGAGAAAGTCGTTTTTCCTCCTCCCCGACTCCTGTCACCGACTTATCAAGCTGTACCCTTCTTCAACACTCGTTGATGCTCCTCAATTCCCTGCGTTTCCTCTAACCGTTCTTGCTAATCTCCCCTCTTTGATGCCCTAGTCCTCCCTCCTTTGCTTGCTTTACTAGTCAAGGATGAAAGCGCGAGAGAGACATCCCCTTTCTTTCACGTTGTCAGGAGTTTCTTGGAGCAAGGGATTGCGCATATGTACATACCCATGCATGGTGCATCAAATAAAGAATTGCCCATTTTCCAGAGTCAGATGGTTACGTGGGGCCCACATGTGTAAAGGTAGGACAGCATGTACATAGTGCATCGATTTTCATCGTTACCAGTTCCAGTGTGTTTTTTCTACAATAATGAGGAGTTTCTAGCACGTAAAACATCTCGAGGAAGCTATCCGCGGGCCGACGACATGAGGTAAGCAAGTGCGTCAGATGGCATCTAGTGGCGTCAGGAGGCCGAACGGGGTCAATATTTTCACGTGGATGAATACGGACACAACGTGGGTGTTTTCTTGTGATAATTATGCAGAGAGGTCATCATGAGGACCATCTTTTGGGGCCACTTCACGTGGTGGCGGGATGCATTATTGAAAAAAGTCGAGTGCCAGGTGTGCGTATGGATGCAGCAGGGTGACAACTATGCACTGTGAGGTCAGTTTTTGGCCTGTTCGCGGTCCGTTTGAGGTCAACTAAAAGGCCAAGGGTGCCCAACTAAACAATCTAAGTGTGGGAACTGAAAAAACTGAGAGAAGATCAGAAAAAACGTGGAGAAGAGAGGAGGAACAACCGCAGGTGTGTTTTTGCTCATTTTGGAGCCTGTTTTGGCCGTAAACTGCTCATCCGAAGTCGGATTTGAGCACTTTGACATTTTAGACTGGGGTTTTGGGCCGCTCTGAACGCGATGGCGCTGTTGATATTTCCAAATTCCTCACTCTTTTTCTACTATTTTTGATGTGTAAGTTTCTCCTATGAGCGAAGCTTCTGCTCCAATTTGTGATTGTATCTCGTATCTTTACCCATATTGTGTGAGCTGTTTGCCCCATTGGTGTTGGCCCAAGCTCATTTGTATCTAAACATCAGAAGTTATCCTATTTTGAGCTGAGTTTTTTGGGTGTGTGTGTGTGTGTGTGTGTCTCTGTGTGGAGTGGGCAAGTCGATAGTCTCTCTCCTCTCACTCCATAGGTGTGTTCCCTGTCTCGGCCAGGTGTGTTGAGTAAGCCGAGTGGTGCCCCCTAGTATGTGTGTGTGTGTGTGTGTGTATCATTCCAAGAGTGTGTGTCGGGTCGTTATAGAGGTGATGTGTGTGTTTTCATCCCGCTTACATTCTTTTGGCGCCCTCACTGAGGATCTTCTTCGAGTACCTTCTGCTTCGAGCTTCAAGCTTCGAGATTCGGGATTACAGGTTGCAGGTTGCACATTACACGTTACAGGTTATAGGGCAGGTACAGGTACAGGTGATTCACACAGGTACAGGTAGCTGGAGTACAGTGATATACTAGCAGTGGTGTCACTTGCGGCTGTCGTGGGTATGCATCAGTTGGCGCCTGTTTGAGCGCATTGTCTGGTGGTATTGTACGTTACTTGTGGAAACCGGCCATTGTACGCCTTTGTGGAGCCATACTTGGTTTTATTTGGCATTCCCAGCCATTTCTAAGACTTGGTCTGGAAGATAGTCATTTCTAAGACTTGACTATACGCGATTTTCATTAGCCTTCTTGTGAGGGTCGATAGCGTGAGGTTTTATTGAGTTGGGGCATTCTCAAATGTGGAGATCCTTTCGGTGATACAGGTAGCTGGAGCACCCTTTTCGTGACCTCGCCATAGGCTATGTACTAGTGATTCCTAATTGATGCTCGGGTTCTATTGTTGGCAGTTTATGCATACATATACACTCTATATTTTGGGTTCCTACTGCTCTACTTCTGGGGAAACTCTGTCAAAATTTTTCCAAGTTATGATGGCTGGATTTTTGGTCTTTTGAGCCATTTATGTTGTTATGCTGCTAAAATTTGGGCAAAAATCAGAGGATAAGTCAGGTGTGCCTTCTTGGGAGCTTCATGGTTGTCCAATCTCCGTACACCTCGGTCAAGAGGTGTACGGAGATCAGGACCACCGGGTCAAAATCTTGTTTCATGATGAACCCCTAGCATGCGACCTTGCGAAGAGTCCATAGGCTGAGATTCTGACCTCATAGGCAAAGACTCCACCCCTAACTAGCTCATTTTCCTCAGCTTCCACTCTTTGTTCCTTGCTACCTCTAGTGCATCTTCATATGTCCTAGGCTTCTTTAGCTCCACTCTCCAACGTATATTCTCCCAAAGACCAGTCAAGAACCTGTCCTTCTTCATCATATCAGGCGGGGGTACCTGTGGTGCTAAGGCCTTGCACATCCGCTCCCTTGCCAATGAAAAATTTCGTATGTACGCATCTACCGGCTTACCTTCCTTTTGCACTAAAGCCTGTACTTCTTGCCACACTTTGTCAGGGTCTTCTATCTTCACAAACTCCACTTCCAATCCATGCCTTAGATTGTCCCAGCTCAATCTTACAGGTGGATCAGCAACACGCAACTCCTCTTCAAATGCTTTGGACCAAACTCGTGCATCACTCTTCAAACAAATTTGGAGAAGACGTAACATCTGTGCAGGTCATGAATCTGGTTGCTAATGCAGGCGACCTCCATCTTTTCCAAAAAGTCTTCCACATCTTCATCACTTCTTCCATGAAACTCCAGATAAGAGAAAGCCATGGCTACCCAAGCTACGATGCTTTGAGAACCCCTTTGAACACATGTGCAAGAACCCAAGACTTTTGACTGACTCAATCCCCAGAAACTTCAATGGAGCTCAACTTTAGATAAGGACAAACACATGCACATCAAATGAGTTTTCATAGTTAATCATCGGAATTACAACAGGCAAAGGACATTCCAGTATCTCTCTCAATCTTCTTGGCCCAAACATAAAGACTATGCGCTGCTGGAAAAAGATCTTCCTCGACACGTGAACATTAATCTGGCATGAGGCAAGTGGTCGATTTAATGAAGAATCTCAGCCTAAACATGCTAGATCAAGTGGGAAATAATCGAGGTCGAGGGAGGTTTGCAAATCAGCCAGGAGGTGAGGAAAGACCCAGGAATGGTGGTGGACAAAGAAATGGTAGGTTCTGGAGGCAGACGCCCACATGTTATGATTGCGGAGAGTTGGGCCACATCAGCCCGCAATGTGATAAGCCACCAAGGATGGGTGAAGACATGTATCCATTGCCAAAACAGGTGCTAACTAGGCCGCATGATTATGGCATCTAAATTAAGGGAGATGAAGGAACCAGTGGATTAACCTAGGAGGAAAAGGGAAAGACAAAAGTGTTAAGTGTGGTTACCTTAGAGAAGGCATCAAAGCTAGAGGATACATTAGTGATTCCTATTGGGAAGAGGATGACAGAGGACAAGGAAGGAAGAAGTGCCCCAGGTCCTAGTAAGAAGAAGGGAAAGAGTCATGAAGGTGAGGATGTCAACGCCAAGAGGAAAAGGAGAGCTCGTCGAAAGTTTCATGTTTCAGATTTTCCACTAGGGGATGGGCAATTAAGCTATGACTTGAAGGAGGATCTGACAAGCAAGAAGGCAGATGTTACTTTTGGGCAACTTATAGAGATGGTGCCTAAGCTAAAGCGACAGTGGAAGAGGATGGTTAACCCAATGGAGAAAGAGCCAGAGAGAGGTTCAGTGAAGGTGTTGGCAATGGATGAGCTACCAGACATTTGCCCAATAGTATATGTGTGGCATAAAAGGAGAAATTTGGGACAAGGTTATGTGGATGATGGAGCCCAAATATGTGTCATTACACACTCATGCATTGAGAAGATGGGTCTTACAGTGTCTGGGGTGTCAGGCTTCCGGATTAGATTGGAAAACCATCAAAAAGTAAAATGTTTGGGTGTTGTAAAGAGCTTAGAAGTGGAGGCATATGATGTGAAGGCAGTGGTTGATTTTCATGTGATGCCAGCAGGGTTGGGAGCATATCCTATTATACTGGGTAGACCATGGTTACGTGCAGTAGGAGCTGTTCAAGATTGGCGACATGGTACGATTAGCCTCTATGGAAAGACAGGTGCCAAGAAGCTATACAATATGGACACAAGGAAACGATTGGAGGATCTTTATGAAGATGAGGATGAGTCTAGTGATGAAGACTATTCCACAGTGTCTGATGAGGACAGTGATAGTACTACTAGTAGTGATGAGGATGTTGATGTTGCATTTGTTTTGATGGACAAAGAAATCTAGGAGTCTGGTTTAGTTGCATTTGCAAATGAGGTTGAAGATGAAAGCAAAGGGCCTTATGAAGTGATTGAAGGGCTGATGCAAACCAAGGTTGAATTGTCAAAGAAGCAGGAATTGATGACACAAATGATCAGTGGAGACCTCTCAACTATGGAGAAGGAGATATATTTGCAAATGATGGCTAGTTTTCCTAATTTGTTCATTACTTCATATAAAGAGATCAGAGGGTCCAAGGGTGAAGAGATGCATATAGAGCTAAAAGAAGGTGCTAAGCCAGTATGGCAAAGGCTAAGAAGGATGGGTCAAGAGCAAATGGAAGCCTTGCAGGTAGAGGTGGACAAGTTATTGAAGGCAGGGTTCATAGTTCCAGTAGAGACCACAGAATGGGTGAGTCCAGTAGTAGTCAGTCCAAAGAAGGATGGGAAGTGGAGGATTTGTGTAGATTTTAAGCCCTTAAATGCAGCCACTAAGAAGAACCCATATCCTCTTCCATTCATCGATCAGATTTTGGATTTAGCGGCTGGTTATGAGAGGTACAGTGTGTGTGATGGTTTTTCAAGCTATTTTCAATTGAAGATTGCTCTTAAAGACCGGACAAAGACAACTTTCATTACGCCATGCGACTGCTATTGCTACACGGTATTGCCATTTGGGTTGACAAATGGACCATCCTTTTATCAAGAGAGAGCAAATTGGGTATTGGCACCATTCATTGGTAGTTGTGTTAAAGCTTTTATGGACGACTTCTATGTCTACAGCAGTAGGGATGAACATCATGAGTGGAGGACAACTAAATCCCAAGAAATGTCATCTAGCACAGCCAACGGTGAAGTTATTGGGCCATATGGTGTCAGAAAATGGCATTGAGGTTGATCCAAACAAGGTTAAGTCTATTATTCTTCTTCCATCACCTATGAGTACGAAGCAATTAGCAACCTTCATACACAAAGTGAAGTACATGGCACGGTTTATTCCATTGTCTTCTCAGCTTCTTTATCCATTACAACAAGTGGCAAAGTATGATCCATTGCAATGGGATGACAAGTGTGAATAAGTGTTTCAAGAGGTGAAAGAGGTGTTAGGGGGGTTGTCAGCCATGCAGGCTCCTAATTCGGAGCAAGTGTTTTATATAAATCCATCAGTAGGGGATGATGCCATTTGATCCATGCTATTGCAAAAGGGGAAGGGCAGCCATTATATGAGGCCAGTGTATTGTGCAAGCCGAGTGAAGTTGGTAGCGGAGAGAAAGTTCTCGGAAGTACAGCTAGTGATGGCCATTGTGATATTTGCTTGTCGACGATTTCGTCATTACTTGCTACCACGACCTTTTGTTTTCTTGACGAGTTATGCATTTTTGCCACAGTTAATTAATGGCACTAACATGTTAAATGTGGTCAAGAAATGGGTAATTGAGCTGCAAGAGTTTGCATTCTCTTTTCTAGTGGAAGACAATACAAGAGCTACCCTAGCTGATTTGTTGACTTACAAGGAGAATCCCCTCCTTGTTAAGGAAGAGGTGGTGAGAAAGGTAGTTGAAGAAGTGCCACAGATCAGCAATGCACATGTGTTGTTCTTTGATGGCTCATACAGAAAGAGCCATGATGCCGTTTCACGAGGTATATCACTTTATGATCCAGAGGGCAAGCTAGTATGTAATAGAGGCTTCAAATTGGATGCTCATAGCAACAATGAGGCTGAATATGCTACTTTGGAAGCTGGATTACACATTTCTTTGAAGCATGGGATTAGAAGGTTGAGCATAGAAGGTGATGCCTTGTTAGTTGTGAAGCAAGTGTTGGGTGTGTGGAAGAGCAAGAACACCTCATTGAAGGAAATGTGTTTCAGAATTAAAGGCCTATTAAAAAATTTTGAAGCATGGAGCATCAGACACATTGAACGTGCTCTAAATGGGGAGGCACATGAAGCGGCTCAAGGCATGATTGGGGAGCTATTTGTGTTGAGGATCAACTTACCTCTTTACCATGGTCGGGAAAGTTTGGCTCAAGAAGAGGAGTTTTTGCTAACAGGAATCATTCCAAAGGAGATTCATAAGTCTAAGAAGTATGGCTTTGTGCGTAGAGCATACAGGTACAAATTGATTGGTGATGTCTTATATATGAAAGGGGCTGATCTCGTGTTGAGATGTGTACCTTGGCGAGAGGAGCTTTATAGAGTGTTGGAAGAGAATCATGAAGGCGCATGTGGTGGCAATTTTGCTCTAAAGATCACCTTGCATAAGATTTTGCAAGAGGGGTATGTATGGCCTAGTTTGCACAAGGATGTTCACCATTGGTGTAGGTCTTGCAATAGGTGTCAAGCATTTGGGAAGAGAGTGTTGAAGCCAGAGCTACGAAAAACCATTATGGTGTTTGATGTGTTTGAAAAGTGGGAAATTGATGCAATAGGCCCGTTACCTATCACAAGCAGGGGCAAAAGCTATATTTTGACTGCAGTGGACTATCTCTCTAGATGGGCAGAGGCTGTAGCAGTAAAACAAATCACTGCAAAGGATGTGGAAAAATTTGTGTATGATGAAATATGTTGCAAGTTTGGGGTGCCATTGGAGCTACTTTCAGATAAGGGGCCAGGATTTAGAGCTAAATTGCTAGACTTTTTATGTGCAAAGATGAAGATTAGGCATCAGCATACCACTCCTTATTACCTGCAGTGTAATGGATTAAATGAAAGATTCAATGGTGAGTTGGTACAGATTCTTTCAAAAGTGACAGAGCACCAAGGAAAGAATTGGGATTTGGAGCTGCCTAGTGCATTATGGGCTTACCGTACTTCGGTGAAGACAGGTACAGGGTTCACTCCATTTCATTTGGTGTATGGAAAGGAAGCACTATTTCCTGTGGAGGTAGAGTTGCCTGTAGTAAAGATGCTAGAGAAGTTGCTTGGGTCGCCTAGTGATGCATTCAAAGAGAGGCTCTTGTAGTTACAAGAGGTTCAGTTGGATAGGATGAGCGCATTAGAACATTATGGGCAGATGCAAGATAAGGCTTTGGCAAAGATAAATGAAAAGTTCAAAAGTAAGGGTATCAAGAAGCATGACTTGGTTTTGCGCTACAATAGTAAGCTGGACAACACCTTCCAAAAGAAGTTTCAGATTAAGTGGGAAGGCCCTTTCAAGGTAGTGGAGTGTTTTCCAAATGGCACATATCAACTGGCTAACCTGGATGGTGTTCTACATAAGTCAAGGGTAAATGGATTGCGTCTTAAATTGTATCATGCTAGATTGATGATGGTGGAGCAAGATGAGCTGTCTACGGAGGAAGTAATGTTGGTGAGGGATGAGGAGACCTGTGATGCGGCGAGTCTCATATCGCTTTTTGCTGCTGCTGATCATGAATGATCTAGCAGGCTAGGGGATGGACAAATTATGTCAGGAGTTTTTTGGAGCAAGGGATTGCGCATATGTACATACCCATGCATGGTGCATCAAATAAAGGATTGCCCATTTTCTAGAGCGAGGTGGTTACGTGGGGCTCACATGTGTACAGGTAGGACATCATGTACATAGTGCATCGATTTTCATCGTTACCAATACCAGTGTGTTTTTTCTACAATAATGAGGAGTTTCTAGCACGTAAAACTTCTCGAGAAATCTATCCGCAGGACGATGACATGAGGTAAGCAAGTGCGTCAGATGGCATCTAGTGGTGTAAGGAGGCCGAACGGGGTCAATATTTGCACGTGGATGAATACGGACACAACATGGGTGTTTTCTTGTGATAATTATGCAGAGAGGTCATCATGAGGACCATCTTTCGGGGCCACTTCACGTGGTGGCGGGATGCATTATTGAAAAAATTCGAGTGCCAGGTGTACGTATGGATGCAGAAGGGTGACAACTATGCACTGTGAGGTCAGTTTTTGGCCTGTTCGGGGTCCGTTTGAGGTCAACTAAAAGGCCAAGGGTGTCCAACTAAAAAAGCTAAGTGTGGGAACTGAAGAAACTGAGAGAAGACCAAAAAAAACGTGGAGAAGAGAGGAGGAACAGCCGCAGGTGTGTTTTTGCTCATTTTGGAGCCTGTTTTGGCCGTAATTTGCTCATCCGAGGTCGGATTTGAGCACTTTGACATTGTAGACTAGGTTTTTGGAGCCTGTTTTGGCTGTAAACTGCTCATCCAAAGTCGGATTTGATCACTTTGACATTGTAGACTGGGGTTTTGGGCCGTTCCGGACACAATGGCGCTGTCCGCTTTGCCAAATTCCTCACTCTTTTTCTGCTGTTTTTACTGTGTAAGTTTCTCCTATGAGCGAAGCTTCTCCTCCAATTTGTGATTGTATCTGGTATCTTTACCTATATTGTGTGAGTTTTTTGCCCCATTGGTGTTGACGCAAGCTCATTTGTATCTAAACATCAGAAGTTCTCCTCTTTTGAGCTGAGTTTTTTGGGTGTGTGTGTGTGTCTATGTGGAGTGGGCAAGTCGATAGTCTCTCTCCTCTCACTCCATAGGTGTGTTCCCTGTCTCGGCCAGGTGTGTTGAGTAAGCCGAGTGGTGCCCCCTAGTGTGTGTGTGTGTATCATTCCAAAAGTGTGTGTTGGGTCGTTATAGAGGCGTTGTGTGTGTTTTCATCCCGCTCACAACGCTTTCCCTCTTCCAAGCTCTTCTTCATGAGTGCCCTTGCTGCTTATGGCCGAGAGAGGGAGAGAGAGCCTTAGCTTCACCTTGTGTTGCTAGCCGAGAACCTCGATGCCTATCTTCCTCCCTTCCCTTCCTAACCGAAGATGAGGGAGAGTGCGGTCTCCCTTCAAATCCCTCCTCCTTCGCTTGCTTCGCTTCCTTTCTTGCCCTCGACAAGCTCTTCTCAAGCTTGCTTGATTGCCTTGACACTCTCCTTCTCAAGCTTAATTCCTTGCCTCAACAAGTGAAAGAAGCTTGTAATCCTCGCCTTCCGTTAACCGAGGACGAGAGAGAGAGGAGAGAGAGCCCGTCCTTGCTTGGGTTGGAGATCGAGAGAGAGCGGGAGAGAGTGAGAGAGAGGGATCTTTCTTCCTTGCGCCGAGCTTCGTGCTCTTCTTGCCCTCGCTATCTCTCCTCGTTATGCCCTCCTTCAACAAAAAAAACTCCCTATTTTTTCCACCGACGGCGCCATCGGTGATGTGGCGCATGAAGCGAACCCTATGATGTGGCAGCTCAATTTTTTCACCGCCGCCAAATTGCACAGGGTTGGCACCAAATTGTGCCCCCTGGTTGGCCGGTCAGTTCTCGTTTCAGGCGCGCTCCTAACTGCCTGCTGTCCAGCCCGGCGCGAGCTCCTCTTTGCTGTCTCTGCGTCCTCGCCGCTGCCTACACCATGTCCAACTTATTTTTTCCTTTGCGTACACACCAATTAACCCTTCATTTATCCCATTGGGCGGGCTATGCTTGGGCAGCCGGGTGGTTATGGTATTGGGCGGCCTTGTTAGCTTGAGTGGGCGGCCATGCCTTAAGTGGGCGACCATGCCTTGGTTAATCCTTGGCCATTGTTGGCCACCGCATTTCGCATGCACTTGTCGAACAAAGCACATTGCCAAGCACGACAACTTCCTTGAGTAGTCCCGCAGTCAATGCATTCCAAGAGATCACATTCCGAACACGAAGCTCTTCAAGCACTTTTTGTGCCTTCGTAACGACACCATATTAGGCATGCACGCCAGCCATCCTCGTCAATGCTCTTATTAGTCCTAAACTGACAATAACATCGCAAATTTTACTGCCCATATCAGCATCCCAAATAATCCAAAAATTACCCAGCTCAGCGTGCCAACAACTGACACCGGACTCTGCTTGCCAAGCAGTAAATCCCATTAGACTTCTTAAATTGCATAAAATGCATACAAACCCTGTCGAGGCTGTAAAATTCCTAGATGGAACTCTAATCAAGCGGACCGAACTGGTACGAAGACGGCCCCCTGTGAATCTTTAACGGCTAATATCTTGGCAACCGGGACTCCGATCACTGATCTGAAAAGACCGACGCGCTCCACAAAGTGAGCACTTTAGGAGTGTGCATTCATTTCATTTCTGTCACCTCAGCTGCAGTTGCCCAATCCGGTAGGGACCTGCAATTGACTCAAACTTCAAAATGTCATAACTTTTGCATCGTAGCTCCAATCAATGAGCCGTAAAGACAGGCCGGTAGATCACTTCAAGCACTACAGTTCTAGACCATAATATTCCATTTGTGCTCACTTCAAGAATAATCATTTTTGGCATCAATAAGGCATTTGTTGGCCCTTTTAAGCCGCATCTGGCATACATTAATCATTAAACTTGGCCTGTTAACAAGACCTCATCACTGACCATTAAATGTGTAGCCTTCAAAGAAGCTTAGCTTGCATTTCTCTCCTCTTTTTCTCTTCATGGCAGCGGAGCCGCACGACATCCACCCCCTCTGAACCTGCACAGCCTGCGGTCTGTGCCAACAACACTTCAATCTGCATCTTCTTTAGGTACCTTAAGCTCTTTCCATCATCAGACTCACATAACTGGTAAACATATGAAAAATAAAGTAATTTACATCCTATCATCAATGTTCTAACTTAATCAGTAGGTAGCTGCCCATCAAAAATCTTTGAACTGTATGTGCCGTATCTTCAAAGCATTCAATCATGGATAACTTGTTTAGTAAACCCCGCCAGAATCAAGTGCTCCAGTTAATGATGCACACGGCTTGACCATTAAGCTCTCTTTAAGGAACCCTATCAAGCTCAAGTATGCCTTACTCTATCTGCACACGGAATGGCCGTCAAGTCCTTTACCTCAAGTTCTGGTAGTAGAACCAACTCAAAAGATGTGAAGATACTTCATCAATTGTCCAAAGAAGTCAACTGGAAGCCAGCCATGCAATCTTATTGATTGCATAACCAAAAACTCTTCTGACTTACCATAGATCTAGATAACAAAATCTTGTACCATGCAACCTACTACAACAAATAGCTGGTACTCTTCAAATCTACAACAACTTGCACTTTAGTAGCCCCCGGGGTCAAACGGGAACCTAATCATCTGTCCCAGTGTGAGCATTCCTTTAAAAAATTTGCACCATCCTCTAGGATCATAGGGAATATACAAGACTTTATAATCATTACAACATAACCATACATTAACCCACAAATCTTCATACAAACCGCCTAGATCATATGGCATATAAGGCAATTGCCCAGGACCATGCATATATCTGTCACCTCCTGGGTCAAAAGCTAGCTCAAAATACCCCACATCATAGGGTAACATCAGATTCCATATAGCATCAGGTAGCACTAGATACTGCCATATCCCCTGTGCAGCTGGCTCGTCCAATTGTCGATCATCAATCACAGGTAAAAGCATTTGTAGTGCACCTTCACTCTCACTAGTATTGGAATCCCAATCATGCATATTTGAATACATCAAGTCTCTGGTAAAATCCTCTTCATTAGGCTCAAAAGATGCATCTGAAAACAATTCTCTATCTCGTCAAGGCTCAAAATCAAGTAGTGCATCATCTAACAACTGCATAAGTTCATCATCTGCTGAATCTGAATAAACTGGCTCATGCATGAATCTGGATTGATTGGTATCCTTAGCATTTGTATTTGAGAACCCTTCCAAAGCTTCGTCCAGTAAGCACATAAGGTCTAGGTCCACTGCTTCAGAAGGTTTCTCCATCTTGCACATCTTAGGCTGCTGTAAACTAAGATTTCCACATGTGACATGCATACTAAACGCATCTGCTGTAAATTTCTCTTTAAGTCTTTTACCCTCATCCAAATATCTTTGCACTTCTGTAGCACAATGTTCAGCATGCACATTGAAAATGTCAGCTACTGCCCTGTCTGTATCATCGGCACAATGAAACCAATCATATTCATCAAGAAGAGATTGCACTTCACTATGCACCCCCTCTGAATCAGCATCATCAAATTCATGATAATCTTGCCATAGTGTTAGCCCTGTGTCACAAATTCTTGATAGAGAAGAAGTTTGCTCCCTCTCTAAATCACCATCATCAAATTCAGGATCAGTCTGCCAGATCGGTAGCTCTAGGTCATAGAAGCGTGTCAAAGGATTTTGCACCCCCTTTGAATCATCATAATCATGTTCAAGATCAATTTTCCAATTTAGTAGCTGTGCTTCACAAAATCTTGTCAATGAAGGAGTCTGCACCCCCTCTGAATCAACATTTTACAGATCTTCAAGCACATACTCTTGCTTAACCAAGTCCTCAAAATCTAGTACATCCAAATTTGGTAAATTTGCTATACCAAAATCCATGGTCTTGCTGCTCTCAGTAGCAGTAGTGCTTTGACCCATAACATCTTTATCATTAATCAACTCTTTGGCAAAACCTGTACCAGTATTTTCAATCACCTCTATGGTAGAATCTGTACCAGAAAAATTTTGCTCTAATTCTGGTTCAGTAGCAAAAATATTAGTTGTAACCGAATCTTCATGTATGTCTACCTGAATATGACTGCACTTGTTTACCTGCACATCTTCCTGAGCTTTAGCCAATTCATTGTCTTGATCCCATGATTTCTTTTCTTCCTGTACTACAGGTACATGTTCTTTGAAAAATTCACCCTGTGTATCCTGAAGCTGTAAAGCCTCACCCTCAAAGACTTCTACTTCATGCACAACATCTGCAAAACCCAACTTTGCATACACAGCTTCAACTGTGTCTTCATGATTAGCCTGTAAGAAGGTAGCATCCTGCACAATAAACTCATCAATCACAGCTTCTAACTTTGATCGTACTTGTCCTCGAATATCTGCGTAGTCCGGTAGACTTGAACTCTGTTCTTGATAGATTTCATACTCCTCATAACGTGCTTGCACAATACCCTCTTTGAAATACTCCCAGTCGTCGTTGCAAGCTCTGGAAACCTCTTGAATCTGCTCCTTCACATCTGAACTCACTAACTGCTCAAAAGATTTGATCATCAATTCTTCTGGTATCCCTCTTACCTTGGTCTCCAGCTCATAGCACTCTAGGTAGCCCTCTGGATCGTATCCATCAAAAAGTCGACTCTCATTGTATACTGCATCTAAAGCTGCATCCAAAGCTTCATCCATCTGATTTTTCTTCTTTACAGTCTCTATTTCAAGCAGAGATCCTTGAACCAATTGAAGCATCTTTGAAAAATCTGGCACTGTTGACTTATCATCAAAACCGTTTTCACTTACTTCTGCAATCATCTTCATCATCTGCTCTAAATTCTCCATCTTTACCTCCCACCCCGGCTCGTTTCGCGTCGGGTTCACCAAAGATGTCGGGGGATATGTGTTCGCTACGTGAGCCGGGCAGGCACCGGGCCTCTCGCTGTGAGAGGTGTTAAAGAGAGAGAACACGAGACACTGATAGCTCTGCCAATCACCTCAATCATCAATTAATCGAATATTACTTTGAGTACAATTTATCCTTAGCCAAGGCGGGCTGTTAACATCGCCGTCACTTGGATCATCTGCTAACCATGAGTTTAAGCTACGGCTTTACAGTATTAACCGGGCCGTTAACGACACCGGACTTAACAGAATGTTAAATCAATTTCTAGCTAATGACGGTGATGGAAATTTTCTAATGCCACTTTATCTGCTTCGATTGCCCGTGGATTCTACAGTCTTCAATTCAGTTCATTGCCTCCATCATCAATGCTTCGGACCGGCTTAATTGCCAATCTCTAGTTTGAACTTCCTCCTACTTCTTCCCTTGCTTCGTTTATCGTGCATGCCTTCACCTGCTTTGGTTCAAGACCAAGAGTGCTTCTCAAGCTTACTCGCTTTAATCCTTGACAAGCTTCTTCTCGACATTGCTTGCGTCAACTTTACTTCCTTGCTTGCTTCGACCACGCTCGCCCTTGCTTGCCTCAAGCTCTTCTCCTCTTTCATGTTTTTCTTCCCTCGAATCTCCCCATTGTCGCCATGGGGGAGAGAGAGAGAGAGAGAGAGAGAGAGAGAGAGAGAGAGAGAGAGAGAGAGAGAGAGTCTCTCTTGCTTTGATTGGAGATGGAGAGAGAGAGAGAGAAACCTCGCCTCGGCTCTCCTCCTTGCTTGGTTCCGAGATCAAGAGAGAAAGTCGTTTTTCCTCCTCCTCGACTCCTTTCACCGACTTATCAAGCTGTACCCTTCTTCAACACTCGTTGATGCTCCCCAATTCCCTGCTTTTCCTCTAAACTCTCTTGCTAATCTCCCCTCTTTGATGCCCTAGTCCTCACTCCTTTGCTTGCTTTACTAGTCAAGGATGAAAGCGCGCGAGAGACATCCCCTTTCTTTCACGCTTTCCCTCTTCCAAGCTCTTCTTCATGAGTGCCCTTGCTGCTTATGGCCGAGAGAGGGAGAGAGAGCCTTAGCTTCACCTTGTGTTGCTAGCCGAGAACCTCGATGCCTATCTTCCTCCCTTCCCTTCCTAAGCGAAGATGAGAGAGAGTGCTGGCTCCCTTAAAAGCCCTCCTCCTTCGCTTGCTTCGCTTCTTTTCTTGCCCTCGACAATCTCTTATCAAGCTTGCTTGATTGCCTTGAAACTCTCCTTCTCAAGCTTAATTCCTTGCCTCAACAAGCGAAAGAAGCTTGTAATCCTCGCCTTCCGTAAACCGAGGACGAGAGAGAGGAGAGAGAGCCTGTCCTTGCTTGGGTTGGAGATCGAAAGAGAGCGGGAGAGAGTGAGATAGAGTGAGCTTTCTTCCTTGTGCCGAGATTCCTGCTCTTCTTGCCCTCACTATCTCTCCTCCTTATGCCCTCCTTCAACAAAAAAAACTCCCTACTTTTGCCACCGACGGCGCCGTCGGTGATGTGGTGCATGAAGCGAACCCTATGACGTGGCAGCTCAATTTTTTCACCGCCGCCAAATTGCACACGGTTGGTAGAAAATTGTGTGCCCTGGTTGGCCGGTCTGTTCTCGTTTCAGGCGCGCTCTCAACTGCCTGCTCTCTAGCCCGGTGCGAGCTCCTCTTCTTTGCTGTCTCTGCATCCTCGCCACTGCCTACACCATGTCCAACTTGTTTTTTTCTTTGCTTACACACCAATTAACCCTTCATTTATCCCATTGGGCATTGGGCGGCCCGGTGGTTATGGTATTGGGTGGACTTGTTAGCTTGAGTGGGTGGCCATGCCTTAAGTGGGCGACCATGCCTTGGTTAACCCTTGGCCCTTGTTGGCCATCACATTTCGCATGCACTTGTCGAACAAAGCACATTGCCAAGAACGACAACTTCCTTGAGTAGTCCCGCAGTCAATGCATTCCAAGAGATCACATTCCGAACACGAAGCTCTTCAAGCACTTTTTGTGCCTTCGTAACGACACCATATTAGGCATGCACGCCAGCCATCCTCGTCAATGCTCTTATTAGCCCTAAACTGACAATAACATTGCTAATTTTACTGCCCATATCAGCATCCCAAATAATGCAAAAATTACCCAGCTTAGCGTGCCAACAACTGACATCGGACTCTGCTTGTTACCAAGCCGTAAATCCCATTAGACTTCTTAAACTGCATAAAATGCATACAAACCCTGTCGAGGCTGTAAAATTCCCAGATGGCACTCCGATCAAGCGGACCGAACTGGTGCAGAGCCGGCCCTCGGTGAATCTTTAACGGCTAATATCTTGGCGACCAAGACTCTGATCACTGATCTGAAAAGACCGACGCGCTCCACAAAGTGAGCGCTTCAAGCCCGTGCATTCATTTCATTTTTGCCACCTCAGCTGTAGTTGCCCAATCTGGTACGGATCTGCAATCGACTCAAACTTCAAAATGTCATAACTTTTGCATCGTAGCTCCAATCGACGAGCCGTAAAGACATGCCAGTAGAGCACTTCAAGCACTACAGTTCTAGACCATAATATTCCATTTGTGCTCACTTCAAGCATAATCATTTTTGGCATTAATAAGGCATCTGTTGGCCCTTTTAAGCCGCATCTGGCATACATTAATCATTAAACATGGCGTGTTAACAAGCCCTCATCACTGACCATTAAATGTGTAACCTTGAAAGAAGCTTAGCTTGCATTTCTCTGCTCTTTTTCTCTTCATGGAAGCGGAGCTACACGACATTGCCCCATGGCTGTCCATGTTGCTTGGTATGACTCTTTCTTGTGGTTGGCTAGGCCTCGAGGGGTCCAATGAGCTTCAAGCATGAGCTACAAAGGGGGGGGGGGGGGGGGGGGGGGGGGGGGGGGGGGGGGACATGCTTGGGGTGTATACTCTTCCACACACACTCTCACACACTCTCATTGTGTGGAGTACAAAGTAAAGAGCTCCCTCTCCTTCTATGAGCAAGTAGAGAGGTTTAGAGCCTAAACCAACACTCTTGGCTATGGAATGCAAATCCAACCAAGAGTCATGCTTCAATGATTAAGCTTGCCATCTTCTCCATCTTCATTACTATGCTATTATGTATGCTAGCAAGAAGAGTGATGATAAGTGAGGAGCTAATTCTTTCTCCTGTGAAATGTTTCTTCTTCCTCTTCCGCACCCTCATTCCTTGCTAGCTCTCTCCACCTTTGAAGGTGTTTGAGGTCTAGAGACTAAGGCTTGGGATAGTTAATGCTTTCCACAAAGTTTATGTAATGTGTGTGATATGAAAGCAAAAAGAGAAAAAAAAAAAAACGCCATTGGAAACCAAATTGCGGAAAACGGAGGAACAACTTCAAAGGGAAAGAGGCCCTAATGGTAACAACGAGACAAAGAAATTGTTGGAACTGCCATCCAGGGGGTCAGTCCTAGTAGACAAGGTGGTTGAACCCTTGGACGCAATTCTGAAAGCTTATGAAGCAAGGCTAAAGCCTAACCAAACCCAAGAGGATCGGTGGTTAACGTACCCTCATCCAGGGTATGAGAAAGAGAGGCTAAAGATGTGTAACGAGCTCATTCAAGCCGCTCAAGCGCTTATGGAACCATCAATTCCTACAACTCCAAAAAACGAGGTACTCATACGAGAAAAGATTCGGGAGTTAGATGAGAAGGGAATTGAAGTGAATAACCTACGCGTCAAACACAGAGCACGCCTTCTACAATTACTATTGTTCAGGCCACGCAGCTTCCGAGGAACCTCGCCACCAGCAGCCATTGAACATATTGTTCATCACCTATCTCTTTCACAGTAATTTGTTTTCCCATGCATATCCTCCATGAGCATCATAGAGCCACACTATATGGCTATGCATAGACACGTGCTTTATTCCCATGCACTCCGACACATGCTCGTTGCGGACGACTCACTTTAGGAAGGGGGGGAAAGCGATTGGAGTACCACTTGTATATACCATTACTATCATCCTATTTCTTTTTTTTTTCTTTTCTTTTTGTTTCCATAAAAAACACAAGTTTTTGGAGCCTGACAGACTCTTAGTTGGCATAATCATGAGCCATACCATCACGATGTAATACTAGAATAAGAGTATGTATATAAGGGAGGGGACACTAATTTTGACTAATTTTGGCCCACTAATAATCATTGTAAATAATTTTCTTTTACAAAAATGCAAAAAATGACAGGTAATCAACAAAAAAATGATAAGTCGAGCCAGGAAAGTCATAATCGACTTTTGAAAGAAAACATCAAAACTTCAAAGCAAGGACTACAACCATGGCAAATATGGAAAAATTCAACACAAAATGAATTTTGGACCAAATTCTGAAAGGATCAAAATTCGAGATCGGACGCCATTTGTAAAATGAGTGTCAGAATGATAAATGGTTCGAACCGCAAGTGATGTGCCCAACAAGATATGAGCAATGAAGGTAAGTATAAATAGGGCATTCCGGGTAGACTGGGATCATATAGTCAAAAAAGGGCAGCAGAAGCTCATTTGCATTCAGAGAGAGAGAGAGAGAGAGAGAGAGAGAGAGAGAGAGAGAGAGAGAGAGAGAGAGAGAGAGAGAGAGAGAGAGAGGAGCATAGGGTTTTCAGAATTGCTTCTGCTTGCTGTGTCCACCTTCGTGGATCTCACTACACCAAATTTGACAGATATGATCATTAACCTTGCAAGAGCATGTGTGTGTGACCCAACACTACCAAAATGACAAATCAAAGCAGTACAAGGTCACAAAATTGGGAAACTCACAAGGCCAATGTGGGAGTCCAAAACACATTAGAAACAAGAAAAACTTCATCAGTAGATCCCAACTACCTGCAGGTAGAATTAGACAAACTAAGAACAGTAGGAAAAGGTGTTGGAACATGGATCGCAATCCATGTTTGCAAAACCCTAAAATCAAGGAAACTTCTACAGGAGCAACTATAGAGGCCCATGAACAAACCCCCATGAATGTTTTTGCAAAAATCTTTCCACCATGGATCGTGATCCATGTACCTTTTTGCCAAAATCAAGATCAAAGAGGTTCACTAGCTGGACAATGTACCAATAGTCCCATGGTTGCAAAATGATCACAAACAATGCTCTAAAGATCATCAGATCCACCTAGATTGCTACAGTCAGTTTGTAAATGGTCTTTTTGTCAAAAGTACTACTAAAGTAATTTGAAAAACTTCAAACTTTCCTCGGAGTCTATCAATAAGCAATTGTAACCTAAGAATGGTGATGGGATCAAAACCAAGCAAAGGTATACCTGTAAAATCGTGAAACTTGCAAGATTTAGTTTGCCTTCCCAAAAGAATTCAAAGTCTGGGGAAACTTGCCTGGAAACCAAGAAAAGCTATGAACTACAGACCTCAACCATCAGAAATCAATGCAAGCAAAGATTTCAAGCAAAACATGACTCCAAAAGTGGTGGCCAGAAATAGATTTGGTCAAAACGGAAAAAATATGTCCATGAAATAAGAAATGGGGCAAACTATGAAAAAACATGTCCAAAGTTGAAAACATTTCACCAGTATACTAGGAATACCTATAGGAACGAATGTGCACAAGAACTCTGTTCAAATGCTTCCCAACATGGATCGCGATCCATGTATCTTTTTGGCCAAAATAAGTAAAGCCCATGCCATTTGATTTAGTATGATCAAGAAATCCAAGCCATTTGAATCCCAAAAACCCACTTCCAAAAGCCAAAATCTCTGAGTCTGTACATGATTTCCAAAATTTAGCCCAAGTGTCAAACCATTGGTCCAAATCCCAAACTTTTTGGACCAAGTCATAATCAAGATGAACCCTACCAGATGGTATCAGCAGTTTTCCATAATATTGCCCAACATGGACCGTGATCCATGTACCTTTAGCTCTAAATCCAGAGAAAATTGCTCAGTAGCATCCCCTTATGCCCAGGGACAACTTCCCAAAGTTAGAATTTTAAAAAGATTTCCAACATGGATTGCGATCCATGTTCCTTTTTGCCAAAATCGATTTGTTTCATCACAGTTTTGTGCCTATAGTAATCCTTGGTGCACTGGTGAAATTTGTTCAAATTTGGAGTAGTTTTGACAGAGTTAGGCTCACTTTTTTATTTTATGGTCAAATTTACACTTTCCGACAATTTTGATCAATGTCTAAAATTTGATTTCACTTGCAAATTGGCAACAGGATGCCTCGAAGGAAAGCACATAAGGAGTGGCATGTGGCACCCTATGAGATAACCGATATCACATCAAATGAGAAAGCTCACCTCACAGAACAAGTACTTGAAGCAATTCCGGCAAACATTTTCATTGGACGTTTCCAAGCCGCAGACGGAGAAATTGTATGAAGAAGCTGTAAAGATTGGAGTTACACATTTTCCACATTTTTCCAAAATGGTCACGTATTGTAAATTCCCGATTTATTTCAAGACATTGTAATATTTCTAATGTGTTATGGGCACAATGGGAGTTCCAAGCTATAAATAATATGCCAATTATTGTGCCTAGGTTGCAGATTCACTAAGTGGTGGAGACCTAAAGGCGTTGGGCACCCGGACATTGCATATTTTTAACCTAGGTATATAAGGCAATGTGTAAAAGAAATTAGGGTTCTCAAGCTCATTTGTTGAGAGCACTCTTTGGTGAGAGCTCTTGAGGTGTGTGGCTTTGGAGTCCTTGAGCTTATTCTTGCTCGTGAGACTTGATTAACACTAATCATTGATTCATTCTCTCTCACTATGCCTCTCTTACTTCTTATGATTGCCTATGATGCTTAGACTAACTAGTTAGTGGTTAATCCCTCTCTAATCTTGTGCGATTTCCCTCTTTTGATTGTGTGTGCATGTAGGTTTGATTGGAGTGTGGTGCTCGATAGATGTATGTGTGTGTGCTTGCGATTAGTGTGTTTCATGATAGGACTAGTGTTGTGTGCATCTTGCAATCGTTGTGTGTGTGATTGGGTTGATTAGAGGTGAAGAGAAGTGGATATGGAGATTTTCCTTCATTGCGGCTTAGCTCCTCCACAGGCCGAGAAGCTCACCTTGTAGAGTTAACCATTTGTATTGCCGCAATGAGCTTACTAACCTTGTGAGTGTTTCCATGCCCTAACCGGGTAGCTCATCCCTTCGTATTGATAATTTTGTTGGTCATTGGAGCTATTGCAACAATGGGACCCCCAACAACAGTTAGAACTAGACCCTTTCTTACTAGGAAAGCCAAAAATTGTATTACTTACTACTGTAAGAAAAAGTAAACCTCACCACACTTTTTTGAAATATTGTAGACTCTTGCTTTCTCACAAGGATTGGAATTGACCTTGGAACCCCTCTCAGTGTCCACATCTCTTGTACTCAGATGTATTAGTAGCTTGGATACTTCTCAACCAATATATGACTTGGCTCTTACCTCTGACAAGAAATTGTATGTCTTACATATGCTGTCTTTTAATGATTGGGTCCAAATTTTGGCTACTCTAGATAAGGAATCCATGGAAGGGGTGAATTTAATTACCCAATACATATCCCAAATTCCCTTACTGTCTTCACAGTACCAACAAGAGCTTGCCCTATTCTCTTCCTCAGGTGCTGATCTGTCTAACTTTCTAAGGAATCTGTGCGGTCTCAATCCCTCTTTTGTCTGTACACTGGCTACTCCAGCTATCCCACAAATTGGTGGTATTTTTGTAGGGATGGTGCAACCTTTCAAGCACTTAAAGAATTTCATAGTAATATTTGTTCCCTCAATGAATCTAACCTCATGGAGATGGTGCCTAGGATCTCTAAAGTTTTTCCTGTCTTACCTGTTAGAAAAAATGAAATTGAATCCCTTCGGGTTGACCATCAGCTTTGGAACCTGCCCAACAAAGCGTTCTTAGCACCCATTTTAAGTGAAACTTAAGTATACCTTGACAACCTCCCTTTCTCTATTGTGGAGGACTGCAGACTCAAGATTTTGAAAGGAGGACAATTTTTGGACAAAGGGGAGCTCATCAAAGCACCCTTCAACCTCAATTTCATTGACCACTCCAAATGTCCCTCCAATATCGACATCTACATATGTACTAAAGGAAACATGGAATTTTCTAAAAGTAACTTGGATTTCTACACTGAATCCATCTGAAATGTTTTTCGACCTTATGTAAAATGTGCCTGCAGATTTCTTGACCCTAAAGCCTCTTGTGAATCCAGCATCATGTGGTTTGATCACAACATTTGGTTTATTCTCAACCATTTTTACCTACTCTTCCCATAAAAGCCTGTGAATTTTCACCTCTCTCTCATTTTCTCTTCGGTGGGTGGCCAAGCTAAGCAAATTGTAATTGCATAGATTGCCTTTAACATCTTATGTGGACTAATGTTGGATATCCTGAAGGAGTTAAAATTTGATGAACCTGGGATTTACCTGACTACTTATGCTAACTATGAAGGTGTTTTAAAATCATCACTAGTTTACATAAACCATGTATTGATGAGGATGACTCCCCTGCTCTTAAAAGACTCAACTCTTTGACTACTCCCAACTCCTTCACTTCCTTTTTAACACCTAACTCATCCTCTAACCGGGGAAAAGCTTGTAGCTACACTAGGGGTAGAGGCAAGATTCTCCCCATCATGAATTATCTTGAAATGTAATCCTTGGTGATATTGCAGGTTAGTACAAGCCCTTGCAAAAGAAGAACTCTCGACAAAGTGGATTGGAACAAAGGATATATCTACATACATTGTCTCTTTCACAATGTACTTCACGATTGGATTCAACCAAAACACCTTTTTTTGTGAGTGCTTTGAACTACTTTTTGGCAGTCACAAATTACTTGATAATATACTCATAGGATGGAAGTATCAACAACCAGTGAAAAATTTGGTTTATAGTAATAATGACTTTCTTCGACGTGATTCTATTCCCGAATGTACATGCTATTGATTTGCCACCTTTTGTAGGAACTTTGAGGCATATGGAAAACATGTTTGTATCTAACATCTTAGCATTATTGAAAATATTAAAGTACGTAGAATCTTGGCCAATGGGCTCAATCATATACCTAACTTTCCCAAAACCCCTACCTTGCTCTATGAGCTATACTAAGCTACCTCACTGACCTTGTCAGTGCTCTCCAGCTGGAGATGACAGTCCTACCTGACTTAAGGAAAGTTGTGAAGGGATGCTTCCTTCAAAAAATATCACGAATTCCTAGAAAATGGTTATTCTTAGATGAATCCTAGCTTACATCACATCTAGCTTTTGATTTTCAATATATTTCTGATAAATGGTTTGTTGTCGAGCTTGACAAAATCTCTAACTTCCCCACTCTTATTTGCAAATAGTTTGTTTGGAAGACTGTTTGCAAATCGAGTATCTGGAAAGGAATTCTGTATTATTAACTCTTCACTACCATCAATGACCGATAACATCTTGAAATGCTTAGGGAATCTAGTCTACCTTGTACATAACACTGAGCTACCAGTATTATTTCCCACCTGTAAGAATCATAAGCATAAGTTCAGATGGATATCTGATGCTTCCAATGGTATCTTTACTGATATTACCAAGGATATTACACTTTTCCTTGACCTTATACTAGCCAAATTTGAGCTTCTTTGTGCCACTAAACAGAAAATTTTCCATGGCCTCCTTCATGTACAGTACAACCCCTTTTGGCTTACGAGAAACTCTACAGAAGTCTCCCTTAACCTTCCACAACAAATCTTTCACATTTTTACTGCGAACATTACACAATGCTACAAAAACATTCCCCTTGATGGGGATCTTGGCCTTAAATCCATTCTTGCCAAGGTGATTAAAATGGCTTTCTCTAATGCTAGATAGAAGAAACTTTCTTACATCTCTCTTTTCAAAAGACCCAGGTGGATTAAAAAAACCCACTCCTTACACTTCAATGAAGATAAGCTTTGCTTCTACATCTCGTGCCTACTTTGTAACTGTACTATAGTTTTCGGCGGTCTATGCTTCCACCAATGCCTAGGCATCCCCATGGGGTTCTCTTATTCTCCACTTATGTGTAATATTTACCTTGCTTTCTTTGAATACAAATGGTTTCTCAGAGCCATGGAATCTTGCAAAAATAATCTTTCACAGTTTAGACATACCTATAGATATATGGATGACTTACTAAGTGTCAACAAAAAAGCATTCCTCAAAAAAAATTGTCTGATTTATCCTCACTGCCTTAAAATTGAACCTACATCTTTACATGAAATCATTACACCCAATGGGCCTTTCTGCACATCATTCCAATTCCTTAACCTTTCTATCTCTCTTCATGTTCCATCTGTTGGTGGATATGACCTAAGATTTGTTTGGAAAAGAGATCTCCTGAAACTACCACTTGTGGAGTTCATAAAAAGGAATAGCAATAGGCCTCACAAGGCTGCTATTATCTCATGTATCAGCCTGCTACACTTAATTTTCTATTCTTCCTCTATTATTTCCTTGCCTAGGAGGATGTTATTTTACTAATAAAAAAGTATTGCCTTAACAGGTTTAATAGGAATCAGGTCTATGACATAATTACACAATCGTTCACCCAGCATAATTGGCTTGGGTTACACTTTAACCAAGATAATCTCATTTCTCTAATAAGGTAGTAGGCCCATACACGATGGGCCTACTACCAACCCATTGTGTATGGCACCTAGGTTAGGGAGGGTACACTCACACACACACACACACTGTGGTACTTAGTTATAGTTTCTAACCTTTATTTTAAAACTTCACCTCCTCACCATGGGACTAGGCCCGTATCTATTACCTGCAAGTAGGTTTTTACTTAAGTGGTTTACTACCCTACTACCATTACTTGCCGTGAAGGCATAGTGGCTCTCTCCCTGCAACCGTAGGTGGCCTCACTGTCGTTGGTTCACTCATAGGGATTCTACTTATGGACTACGATCTCGCGGGCCGACTCCCTCCTTGCTCTATATAAAGAGGTGAGGGCACTTCTCTGGCCCTCACTTATCTTTGTTTGGTTGTTGTCGTGCCTAGAAAAATATGCGCTGTGTTTTGACATCGAAGCATGGAGCTCACCGCTTCTAGCACATAGGTCTACTTCCTTGGCAATTTGTTAATTGTTGCAGGTTTTCTATAAAATGGAAAAGGGGAGCATTATATTGAAGTAACTACTCTTGAGGGTGTTTTTTAAGCATGTTGCTCTTGCTCTAAAACCGGGTTGTGATACTCCTTGATAAGAGCATATAAGGCTAATCATGCCATGACATGGTGACTATTGTAAGTTGCAGGCACTGCTAATGATATAAGTGTTTACTGATTGCCTAATACATGAGGTTGTTCTAGCCTTTTTCGACGGGGGTCTCCTTTCTGCCGCTCTGATGAACCTCACTTTACTTGGTTAAGGGGTACTCAGCATACCATAAAGGCCTAAATAGGTGTCAACATACTGCATGAATTAACCAAAATTGTCGTTGTTTTTTACTATTGGACGTAACAACTATCTGTTTTTGTCACTAGATTAAATGGAGATACCATTATTGCTCATCAAAATACTTTGAGATTTGCTTAGTATTGTCATTCTTTTCATTCGTTATTGTCTGCATTCTCACTGGCGGATGTAGCTCCTTTTTGTAGCTTTGAGTATTGATTGGTTATTAAGCACTTAAGCATGGTATACTATATGGAAAAAGCCCACCGCTTAGGGTTGCTATGTGAAAGTAATGGGGTGGACTTTTTGCACACAATTATTGGATGTTTTTTTGGGGGGAGCTTGCCGTGACTGATTATCATTACGCTACTGGTTTAGTACCCAGAATTTTTGCATGATATGTTACAAATCGCTAGGCGAATGTGGTTTTTTGCCTTCTAGCGCTTGGTAAATGGGTGCTTGGCCCTGCCACATACGGTTATTAGATGGGGTTGTCTGGCCCTTACTTACATGTACTGGTCTTCTTGTTAAGGTATTACCGTAATTTGTTTACATCACTAATGATAGATGAAATTTGAAACCTAAAGCGCAATGGCTTTTTTCCTTACAATTTTTTGGTTGGACTCAAGGTCTGCTAATGGCTCATTGCCACTTGATTTGCTAGAGAGACACATAAGGTAAGTGATGTACAAATTGAGGGATGATTTGAGGCCATGTACCATGATGGGCTTAAACTATATCGGAACTAAAAGTAAAACGAGCTTGATGCTTTGAAAAACTATAAATGGAATTTTCTTTTACAATTTTTTGAAAAAAACTCATATGGTGGAGCTTTCATTAATCTTAAAAGATAACTTATAAACTGATAAATGATTCAAACAGTTGGATTAGAAGGGGTGATGGCCTTCTAATCGAAATGAGATTCTTTTTGCTAGAGACTTTGGGTTCTGTATATAGAAAAAGAGGAACATTTCTTACTTAAATACTTTGGACTAAGCTTGGAAGTTAAAAAAAGTTTGTAAGATGGACATGGATAACAATTGATATAGTCCAGTGATACCTGTTAAACACATCCAAAGCAAACGTATTTGTTGTCTTGTTTGGATGGATGCAGGTAAGGACTCTATCTTCTCTTGGAGGTTTTTTTTACTTTTGGCAAGCTGACCTACACTGGATTGCACACTCACTTAAGATTCGGGACGTTTTTCTACTATTTGTATGTATATGATGGTTTTTTTGGCCAAGGGTGTGTTTTCAGACGCTAAACTGGGTGATGGTCTCATATGCCTAAACTGGTGGTTTTGTGTGCCAAGTGTGGTGCTCGATGGGCTTTCTGAGCAGGTCGAGATGGCTCGTCAAACAGAGCCCAGATGTGAAAGATGTGGCACCTTGAAGTGGAATGTATTGCAGATCATCGCCGGATTGGGCAGGTGCAAGTGATTGGCGAGAGATGATGCGATTTGATATGCTTGAAGTGCTCAATTTGTGGAGCATGCCAGTCTTCTCGGATTGAAAGTAGGCTCACGGATGGAAAGTTAAGGCCAGTTGAAAGTTTTTCGGGGGTCGGGTGTGTCATAAAATCTAATATCTAACCAACCCAAATGATTTCCTCATATTAAATTGATTACTTAATGTGGGAGAATAAACGGGAACAAGTGTGAAGATATAGATATGTGCTTATAGATCTATCTCAACACGGGGCCAATAGTAAAGGGTGAGACATGGTCTATCAAAGATCAAGGCTAACCAATGGAGCATAAGACTTAGGGTTAGCTTCATTGAAGACTTCCAATAATGTGTGTAAAAGTCCATTGACCTTAGGTAAGCTAGGGCTGAGCTTGAGGCGGGAACCCGGCCCAAGCTCGAGGTGCTTGTCGTGCTTGAGGTACTTGTCGTGCTTGAGGTGCTTGATAAAGGTGCTTGAGGTGCCTGACCTGCTACATGCTTGAGGTGCTTGACTTGCTACTGGATTAAGGTGCTCGAGGTGCTTTGACATGTTTGCCTGAGATGCTTGTGGGAACACCCCTAGTTCAATTGCATTGTCATGCTTGATGACTAAGGTGCTTGAGCACCAAAAGTCAAAAGTATCCCTACAAGAGGGGGGGCGAGCCCTTTTCCTAGGGGATAGAGAGAGAACACACACTCACACACACAAGGAAGGCCCAAGCTTGAAGAGGCAACAAGGACACATGTCAGGCCCCTACCTATGTTACCTTCATGAGATGCCTGAAACCTATTGGTTGGCCACCCAAGGGGTCCAATAGTAGTTTTGGAGATTTAATTTATTGATTTAGCATTTACCTAGCCCTCTCTCTCAAAGGGGAAAGGGGGACACTTGTCTCAAGGATACCCCTATTGCTTGTAATGCCTCCTGCTTATGATTGGCTAGACCTGGAGGGGTCCAATGAGCTTCAAGCATGAGCTACAAGGGGGGGTCGACCCAAGCTAGCTAGGGGGTTGCTTAGGGGGTATACTCACCCACACACACTCACAAACACTCTCATTGTGTGCTATGCATAGTGCAAGAGCTCCCTCTCCTTCTCCAAGCAAGTAGAGGTTGAGAGCCTACACCAACACTCTTGGCTATGGAGTGCAAATCCAACCAAGAGCCATGCTTCAATGCCTAAGCTTGTCATCTCCTTCTTCTTGATTACTATGCTATTATGTATGCTAGCAACAATAGTATGATAAGTGAGGAACTAATTATTTCTCCTACGAAATGTTTCTTCTTCCTCTTCCCTACCCTCATTCCCTGCTAGCTCTCTCCACCTTCGAAGGTGTTTGAGGTCTTGGGACTGAGGCTTGGGATAGTTAAAGATTTCTTCAAGTTTATGTTATGTTTGTGATGCATGAAGCTTTCCATCTTCATTGCATCACCTAGGTCACAAGGAACACAAAGAGTGTATTGTAACAAGTCTCTCTTAATGGGAGAAATCATAATACAAATGCCTATTAGAGGGGGGACCGGCTCCACATAAATCCGGTTCTCAACTGTTGTCATGTTCTCTAAATTCTCTCTCTTGCAAAAGTATTGTTCATGCCAAAGTAACTAATCGCTATGATTATGTTGCTATCTTCAACTATGTTCACCCGTTATGCTCACAAAGTTATTTCTCAAAAGTACTCTCATTAATTTCCGCTACTCTCAAGTTAAATAGGCAAATTCCATTACATTGGTATCAGAGCATTTGGTTTCTCTTTTCTTGCTTAAGAAGAGAGGTCCTTAAGTAGCCTATAAATGGCTGATGTTGTTAATTATAATAGGGTATGTGGAACTGGGATCTATTATCGGTTTTGTTGAGCCCACTATGTGGGGGATGGTGCACACCTCGGGAGCTTTGGACTTAATAATGGAGTCTTTTTAGACTTGCCTACGGCTTTACCATTATTGAGCCATAAGAAGTCCTAAAGGAGCTAGCCCTTGGCAACTCTGCTATGTTAGACCTACTCCTCTACTCTCTATAATTAACCACTTTGAGCCGTGGGTGTAGATACTTAAGAGCCGATTTTCAAAGACTAAGAGGAGTGGCAACTAAGGTTTTGAATTGCCAAAGCATACACTAAGTACATACATAAATTTTGTTAACATGGCTGACAATAATCAAGAGAGTAGAATGAACATTGATAGCTTTGACTTTGCACATGAAGGTGCTAATGATGACGCTCCCATGTTTGTGAATTATCTCATCACTAGGTTGCAACAAGCTATGGGCAACCCTGCTTTGCAAGCCGAAGTTACTCAACAACTTCGTGCTTATGGAATTTCCCTTCCTCTCCAAGAGGAGAGAGAGCTTAGGAGGCCTCTTGAAGAGACCCCCAAACGAAGACTCTCTCCCATTCGAGAGGAGGAATCCAAAGAGCAAGAAAGCAATGAAAGTTTAAGTTCCTCTGAAGATGTGGCTCCACAAAGACGACAGTCTAGACGATCACCTACTCCTCCCAAGAGGAAAATATCAACACATAGTCCTTCTCCTCATCACTCTGAAAAACAAGAGAGGAAACAAAGGAAGAAAAGGGCTAGGAAGAGGTCACCCTCTTCTCCTTCTTCTTCACCTTCCTCCTCGTCTGACGAAAGTTATGGCTATTCTCCTAGAGAATACAAGAGGGGAGGACATCACAAATCATTTCCTGCATGGCGAAGGTCGCAAAAGCTAAAGAAGTTCAAGGAGGGAGGAAAGAGTATCTCTTTTCTCACCTATGATGGCACCTTCGGTGCTACCGACAAAGTGTTGGCCTTCATCCAGTAATTTGATGCGGCCTTTGGAGATGAGGGCTTCACAGAGTCCTCCAAGCTACACCATGTAGCTATGCACTTCCAAAAATCAGCTCGTCAATGGTGGGCTAGCCTTCATGGAAATGGTGAAGCCCCAAAGACATGGAAAACTCTATGAGTTTCCATCATGAAGCAATTCCTTGCAAGCGATGCAAAGGACAAAGTGCTTACCGAATGGCGCAGCTTAAAGCTCCTCTCCCATGAGTCTATCCACAAATATGTAGACAAGTTTTGGGATTTACATCTCAAGGCTACTGTCTTTCAAAAGATAGACTTTGCCAAGCAAAGGTAGCAATTCTGTGCGGGATTACCTGAAGAAATGGCCGAATACATCAACTCTCAACGGCTTGCTACTTTTACCGAAGTAATCCATCACACCATGGTTGCTTCCAGCATCAATTTCCATCAAGGGGCTAGACGTAATGTCAAGCCCATGGAAAACAAAGACAAAAATGATGCAAAGGGAAAAACCAATGTTCAAAATACTTCCCAAGTCACTTCCAACAACAAAAACAATCAGTCCAAGGAGAAGGGAGTTTACAAAGGTAAAAACAAACTCTCTCCTGAAGAGCTTGAAGCTTTTCGCAAGGACCATAAGTGTTTCAAGTGTGGAGAGCAAGGACATGGCTATCGTTCTTGCCCCAAGAAGAATACTCGCAATGAGACTCCTAGGACTTCCACCATCGGAGCTCCAAAAGAGGATGCTCATTGCAAAGGATCATCACTTTACTATGATTGGGGAAAGGTAAGAGAGCATGATGCCTTTATCTTTTTTGACCCTGGCTCTACTCTCAACTTCATATCAATAGAGTTGGCCACCAGGTTGGGCATTCAAGCTTTTGAGATGGGAGATATAGTAGTGGATGATGCAGCTTTCAAGGGACAACAAGCCTCCGTTACTCCCTTGATTGGGAAGTTGAGGCTTCATGTCCAAATCTATGTCGACTAAGAAGACTTCTTCATCTCTCCTCTCCAACATGAGGATGTTATCCTAGGGGCACCATGGTTTGATTGCATGGCTGCCAACATGAAGTTCCCTGAAAGGAAAATCTACTTCACCTACAGGGGAAAGAACATGTATATAGATGCTAGTGAGTGTGGTTGCACTATTCCACTTGTAAATCCTCTTGCTTTTGATAAGTCAATGAAGAGCTCAGTTTCTGCGTACATGATTTTTGTCAAAGAGTCTCTAAAAGATACTAATGTTTCATCAAATGTAAATAATGGGAATCAAGAAGAGTTAGACTTGTCTAATTTTCTAAAAGGATTCCAAGATGTGTTCATCGATGATATCCCTATGGACTCACCTCCAAAACGAGGGTATGATGACCATCACATTGAGATCCTTCCTGGAAGATCACCACCTAACAAGCCTCCTTATCGAGTCTCACAAGCTCAACAAGAGGAGATCATGAGGCAAGTACAAGAGCTGGTAGACAAAGGGATGGTGAGGCCTAGTTCCTCTCCCTTTTGTTCTCCAGTCCTTTTAGTGAAAAAGAAAGATGGTACATGCCGTATGTGTGTGGACTATCGAGCACTAAACCATATCACTATCAAAAACAGATTTCTCATACCTCGGGTAGAAGATCTGTTTGATAAGCTACAAGGATCTACCTACTTCAGTAGGATTGACCTTAAGAGTGGCTACCATCAAATAAGGATAGTGGATGAAGATATCTTAAAGACCGCATTTCGCACAACGTTTGGTCTTTATGAATATCTAGTCATGCCTTTTGGCTTGACTAATGCACCAGCTACGTTCAATCGTTTGATGGAGAAAATTTTTAGACCATATCGTAAATTCACTGGAGTGTTCTTTGATGATATCATCATCTACTCCAAGTCTTTGGAGGAACATAAGAAACATCTCCAAGTGATTTTTCAAGCATTGAGGGAGAACAAGCTTTATCTCAACCAAAAGAAAAGCGAATTCTTCCTTCAAGAGATTCAATACCTAGGTCATATTATCTCTAAAGATGGTATCCAAATGGATCCATCAAAGTTAGAGGTAATAAAAGCATAGCCTAACCTAAGAAATCTACATGAGCTAAGAAGCTTTGTTGGTATGTGTGCATACTATAGACACTTCATAGAAAAATTATCTCAAGTAACAGGACCACTACATGACTTAACTAAGAAGAACGTTAAGTTTGTATGGATTGCTAAGGAGCAAAATTCTTTTGAAAAGCTCAAAGAGAAACTTACTTCCCAACCAGTCCTCGTGCTTCTGGATCTCTCAAAGCCATTTGAGGTCCAATGTGATGCTTGTGGTGATTGCCTTGGAGCAATTTTGCTTCAAGAAGGGCATGCCATAGCATATGAGAGCCGAAGGCTCAATATTGATGAATGAGTCTTGGGCATTTATGAGAAAGAGCTTTTAGCTATTCTACATGCCCTAGACACATGGAAGCACTACCTATTGGGGACTCCATTTATCCTACGAACCGACCACCAAAGTCTCAAGTATTTCATGACGCAAACCAAGCTTTCCGATAAACAAATGAGGTGGGAAAATTTTCTTTCGCAATTTAATTTCCATATTGCTCACATAGCTGGTAAGCACAATCAACTTGCCGATGCACTTTCACAACGACCAAAAGTTAATGCGGTGTCTATAGCTACTCACAATGATCTATCCTCTATGATAGATGAGTATGCTACTGACCCTGACTTTATAGACATAATGTCATCCCTTGCTTTGGGGAAAAAAGAGGAACCATTCACCTTGCAAGATGGTTATCTTCTCCACGGCAATAGGTTATGTGTTACTCATTCCCTTCGTGAGAAGGTTATGTATGAATCCCATGCTCCTCCGTATGCGAGGCATAGAGGTATTCAACCTACTCTCCGAGGAGTAGAGATGTACTTCTATTGGCCTACCATGAAAGTGGACATACAAGAGTATGTATCAGAATGTGTAGTATGCCAAAAGACCAAGTATGATAGAGGGAAGCAACCTGGATTACTCCAGCCATTGCCTATTCCAAATTCACCATGGGAGAGTATATCCATGGATTTCATCTTTGGATTACCCAAGTCTATCCATGGGAATACAAGAGTATGGACAATAGTCGACAGGTTTAGCAAGCAAGCACATTTTATTCCTGTCAAAAAGACTATTAAGGCACATCAAATGGCAACTCTCTTCATATCTCAGATTTTCAAGCACCATGGATGACCCACATCCATCGTGTCAGATAGAGATCCTAGAATGACAAGTAATTTCTCGAAAGGTCTCTTTGAAAATCTAGGAACAAGATTGAATTTCTCTTTGGCCTATCATCCACAAACGGATGGCCAAAGTGAGATAGCCAATCTTACGATACTCGATCTACTCAAAACTTATGTTACCGAAGTAGATCAACGCTCACAATGGGAAAAGTACTTACCTCTTGTAGAGTATGCCTACAATAATACTGTACATACTTCTATGGGAAAAGCACCTTTTGAGATCATTGAGGGAAGACCTAAAAGTCCCTTTCTACTCAAAGTACATGGGAAGATCTTCGCCGCCGATGAGTATAGCCGTGACCTACAAGAATCTTTTCAAAAGATTAGGGAGGCTATATCCATCTCTCAACAAAGACAAAAAGCTGCTGCTGATAATCACAGAAGAGACTTAATGTTCAAAGAAAATGATTGGGTCTTACTCAAGTTTCCTAAGGCTCGACTAAGGCAAACGACGGGCAAAAATCCTACGGGCCATCAAAAGTATTATGCTAAACTAGCAAAAAGATACTATGGTCCTTTCCAAATCTTGAAGCCCATCAATGAGATGGCTTATGAACTCAAGTTACCCAACCATTGGCTCATACACAATGCCTTTCATGTAAGCCTACTTAAGCCCTACAAAGGAGAGCCACCAACTGAACCAATTATTGAAGACCCTCCCGAAGTTGAAGACCAAGAAGAGGTGCAACAACCCTAAGCTGTCCTTCGGCATGAATACAAGGTACTACGACATGGTAAGATTATCTGACGGTATCTTATTAAGTTCAAAAATTATCCTTTTGAAGATGCTAGATGGATGCAAGGAGTACAACTTAAGGATAGTATGAACCTTGTCAATGCTTACAATGCTACATTAGAGTAAGCAAATGTATAAAATTCTTTTAAATGACTCATGTTTTTGTATTATAAGACTAGTCCTCTTTTTATATGTGCACAAATTTAACTAGTATGCATGCTTAGAATCATGTTTGTGATGACGACGTCTCTCAAATGCCAAGTAGAATTTGTCACTCCACTTTGGGAGAATGACATGGACTAAAGAGTAGACATGCTTCCGGCAGCTATGTCTCCCAAGCACCAAATGGATTAGTCATCCATCTTGGAAAGATGTCGTAGGGTAAAAAGGGATCCTCTACCCGCTAAGTAAGATTGACTAATGACTAAGACTTTATCTCTTCTACCTCATAGTCGAGGACGACTATGATTTCAAGAGAGAGGTAATGTCATAAAATCTAATATCTAACCAACCCAAATGATTTCCTCATATTAAATTGATCACTTAATGTGGGAGAATAAACGGGAACAAGTGTTAAGATATAGATATGTGCTTATAGATCTATCTCAACACGGGGCCAATAGTAAAGGGTGAGACATGGTCTATCAAAGATCAAGGCTAACCAATGGAGCATAAGACTTAGGGTTAGCTTCATTGAAGACTTCCAATAATGTGTGTAAAAGTCCTTTGACCTTAGGTAAGCTAGCGTTGAGCTTGAGGCGGAAACCCGGCCCAAGCTCGAGGTGCTTGTCGTGCTTGAGGTACTTGTCGTGCTTGAGGTGCTCGTCATGCTTGAGGTGCTTGAGGTGCCTGACCTGCTACATGCTTGAGGTGCTTGACTTGCTACTGGATTAAGGTGCTCGAGGTGCTTTGACATGTTTGCCTGAGATGCTTGTGGGAACACCCCTAGTTCAATTGCATTGTCATGCTTGATGACTAAGGTGCTTGAGCACCAAAAGTCAAAAGTATCCCTACAAGAGGGGGGGCGAGCCCTTTTCCTAGGGGATAGAGAGAGAACACACACTCACACACACAAGGAAGGCCCAAGCTTGAAGAGGCAACAAGGACACATGTCAGGCCCCTACCTATGTTACCTTCATGAGATGCCTGAAACCTATTGGTTGGCCACCCAAGGGGTCCAATAGTGATTTAGGAGATTTAATTAATTGATTTAGCATTTACCTAGCCCTCTCTCTCAAAGGGGAAAGGGGGACACTTGTCTCAGGCTGCCCCTATTGCTTGTAATGCCTCCTGCTTATGATTGGCTAGACCTGGAGGGGTCCAATGAGCTTCAAGCATGAGCTACAAGGGGGGGTCGACCCAAGCTAGCTAGGGGGTTGCTTAGGGGGTATACTCACCCACACACACTCACAAACACTCTCATTGTGTGCTATGCACAGTGCAAGAGCTCCCTCTTCTTCTCCAAGCAAGTAGAGGTTGAGAGCCTACACCAACACTCTTGGCTATGGAGTGCAAATCCAACCAAGAGCCATGCTTCAATGCCTAAGCTTGCCAGCTCCTTCTTCTTGATTACTATGCTATTATGTATGCTAGCAACAATAGTATGATAAGTGAGGAACTAATTCTTTCTCCTATGAAATGTTTCTTCTTCCTCTTCCCTACCCTCATTCCCTGCTAGCTCTCTCCACCTTCGAAGGTGTTTGAGGTCTTGGGACTGAGGCTTGGGATAGTTAAAGATTTCTTCAAGTTTATGTTATGTTTGTGATGCATGAAGCTTTCCATCTTCATTGCATCACCTAGGTCACAAGGAACACAAAGAGTGTATTGTAACAAGTCTCTCTTAATGGGAGAAATCATAATACAAATGCCTATTGGAGGGGGGACCGGCTCCACATAAATCCGGTCCTCAACTGTTGTCATGTTCTCTAAATTCTCTCTCTTGCAAAAGTATTGTTCATGCCAAAGTAACTAATTGCTATGATTATGTTGCTATCTTCAACTATGTTCACCCGTTATGCTCACAAAGTTATTTCTCAAAAGTACTCTCATTAATTTTCGCTACTCTGAAGTTAAATAGGCCAATTCCATTACCGGGTGTGTGCAAGGTTGTCAACATTAAAAGGCGTGCCACCAGGTGTTTTTCTTGCCTCGACCAGGTTTGGCAAGGTAGCATGCACTGCCTGTGGTTAGTTGAAATCGACAGCTTGGAAACCAAAATCATGGGCGATTGGACATGCCAAGGAGAATGTAAAGCGGTCACAAACATTTTTTCGGTCCTTTAGTGGTTCCGATAGGCGAGCTCAAGAAATTTGGAGTGCCAAAAAAATTTCTTATGGCTTTGAGCTAGCAAGATGAAGTTCTAGTGCATTGACGTGATGGATATTTGGCAATTTCGACATGGGGAAGCACCAACTGTGTGGGAATCGAAGGCTCAAGGTCCTTGGTTGCTTGAGCTAGCAAGACGAAGTTCTAGTGCATTGACGTGATGGATATTTGGCATTTTTGACATGGGGAAGCACCAACTGTGTGGGAATCGAAGGCTCAAGGTCCTTGGTTGCAAATGCAAAAGATAATGGTGGCTAGACATGGAAAAAAAAAGGGTTAAAGAGTTAAAATGCCAAAGTATAAGGAGCTTGGGATGAGGTCTAGAAAGGGCGATGGATGAATTGAATTGGCAAAGAGAACAAAAGAAGAAGGGTTTTTTTTTAAGAGTAAAAAAAGAGAAGGAGGGCAACGACGACGCTCTCTTTGCCTCCTTGAGAGTGAGAAAAAGGAGAGATTTTTTTGGCTGGGCAAGAAAGGAGGAAGAGTTTTGGGGAGTCTTTGGGAGGGGGTTTTTTTGGTGCTCGTTCGTTTGGAAGCGAAGAGGATCTCATGAGGAGAAAAAAGCTATGAAAGCTTGGTGTCGGACTTGAGCGAGGCTCGTCCCTTTCTGTTTTGATGAACGTCGATGAGTGGCGGTGGTCTTGTATAAGCCCTTTTATGCGAACGAAGAAGGAGTTCCCCCCCATATGAGCAATTGTGTCGTGCTTTTCCCTTCCCCCCTTTCTTCTCTTCTCTATTGAGAGTGTGTGCGGTTGTGTGTGGTAGTGTGAGTTCGTGTGCGTCTGTCTGAGTGCATGTGCATGCATGGTTTGGTGAGAAGTGTGAGTCGAAGGTGCTCTCCAAGTGGATTGGGGTGTTGTGTGTGCCCTGGGCTATAAGAGGCAGCCGTGTTAGTGCGCTGGGTGTGTCCCCCATTCCCCCTCTCCATCTTCTAGTGCCCCCACGGAGGAGCGCACTGATAGCTCCCCGGTGATGTGATTGGAAGCAAGGATGTAGCGGTAGAGTAGTGGCCCAATCTTCAGCGAAAGGGAGGATTCGGATGATTGACTGGCAAATTATGAATTGTTCCTCATATCATTGCAGATGACAGGTGATGAGGACAAGGTGCGTACAGTGCCCTTGATGCTACGAGGAAAAGCTAAGATTTGGTTTGATTGTCTGCAGGCGACAGACAAATAGGTTTGGAAAAGTTTTCAAAAATAATTTCTGCTGCAAGGTCGTGTCGGTAAATGAAGTGGAAGCACAGATCAGAGGCTTGCAACAAGATGTAAGCGCGAGTTTTGAGGTGTTTGTGGTTGTGTTTGAAGCTTGCTGGAGGCAGTTGGTGGCGGATACGCATGTGGTTAACGCTGACTGCTTGAAGTTGGAAACGTTTCTAGCTTGCATCCGGTGGTTCGAGAAAAGGTTGATGATGAAGAGCCTAAGTGCTACGGTAAAGCGGTCCAGGTTGCTAGGGTCAAGAGCCGCAAAGTGAAGAGGAAAATGGAGCTTGGCTTGCTGAAGCCGAAAGATTGTGTGCTTGTTGAGGCAGTAGGGTGTTCTTTGAGCCCGTCAAGGATCGTTGCGGTTGTGCAAGGTGTGGAGCCTGTTGAGGTAAGACCAATAGTGGATTTTTCTTGTGTGGAAGTGTTTGTTTGCAGGATGCCAATGCCTATGGAGGATATGTTTGCCAACAAGGGCGAGCCATATGTTAAAGAGAGCCTGTGTACAGCAATAAGAGCAGATACCAAGTGCCAGGTGCAGTTTGAAGAGATGATGAAGCCTATTCTTGTGGAGGGTTTGTGTGAGAAGGTAGCAGATTATGGCCAGGATGTAGGTGCTAAAGGCTTGGAGCTTGATGAGAAGAGTGTACAGAGCCAAGTTGGCAGTAGCCAAGATTTTTTGGAGCCATTAAAGGATATGGATACAAGTGCCAAGTCGGCCTATGGCGGTGATGATGATGAGAGTTCGAGCTCGATCTTATGGGAGGCAGGTGAAGAGGACAAGTCCACGTCCTATAGCGAGGAGACGGAATACAGTGAGCTTGAGATGGTGCAGGTAAAGCTTCCCTATTGTGTGCATAAAGATGTGATGGTTGCCAATATGATTGAAGAGCAGGTGGAGCTCCCAAAGCTTGAGAATGATGGTATGCAGATGAAAGTGTTGTGTGGCACCATGCTTATGGTGATATTGGTCAAAGTGGCAGTGCAATGTGCTCTGACAGTGAGGCGGTCCGGGGCGCGCAACAAGAAGAGTGGCCTCTAGACACCCTTCAAGGCTCCCGTGCTGCTCAATGGGGCTGGGGCACAACACAACACAAACCAAAACAACAAACCCACCGCCAAATCCCAACTACACAAGGGGCACCACCTAGTTTAAGAGCGAACTAGGACGCAAAAGAGGAGAATCGTTAGAGCAACCCACAAACAAGCAAGGAATTTACACTAACCCTAACACCAATGGAATACTCTCACACACTAAAACACGAGAGAGAGAGAGAGAGAGAGAGAGAGAGAGAGAGAGAGAGAGAGAGAGAGAGAGATAGTGCTCGGGCTGCTTTGAAACGTATCGGCAATGATCAAGCAAACACAACTATATATTTAAGAAAGAGAGAGAAAGGGGGAGGGGGTGCTTGTTGCATTAATACCTTCTTACAAATCTGTCATGACAAATCAAAGTGAGATTAGTACTTGTTCAACATAGCTTGCGTAAATTTCACCACAACACATCACAAGAAAAGCCACCCCAATCACTGTCTTAAGGCCAGGGGAGTCCTCTCCACCCTGTCGCCCTCTTACAATATGTGGGATTTATGGCTAGATTGATGACAACACCAGAGACAAGCTATCAAGAACTTAACAAAAAAAAAAAAACACCAAGACACTTACACATCATTGTTGTCCATTACTTCACGTTGGAAGGGAGACAAAGTATCCAAGCTTAGTCCAAATCCACCCTCCTTGATTCAGCGAATGTTGGGCTTACACTAGTAGGAGAAATGATAGATTTCCTACTCTCAATTGAATGATCACTCTCTCTCTTACAATGGCATAGATTTCCCTTGCTAATCCCCTATTACAACACATGCACATGCATAAGACAATGAGCTTCCACTCAAGAGCTCCTTCTAGAGAGGTTGAGCTTGGCTTCTCAAGCTATAGCATAGTGCTCTTGCTTATGGCTCCCCCCCTTTTATTCTAGCTACACCCTCCTTTTATAGCAATTTTGAAGGCTAGGGTTAGTCCTCTAACCATGGTTGGGTTAGATTTTCAGCAATTTATCTAATTTCTTTTGCTTGGAATTATCAAGAAGTTGGTGGGGAAAGAGAGAGGAGAGAAATGGAGGTGATAGGACTTTTCATAGTGGGTTAGTGTTAGTAGAGTTAGTATTAATTTACAAATGGAATTGGATATTTACAATGGGAGTATCCATGTAGGATACAAATAAGGAAGAAAAACTCTTAAGAGGTAAGAAAGGGTGGATTTCTTACAAGGTTGATGCTCCAAGTGTCTTGAGTAGGGCCAATTTTGACGCTTGTTGACGGTCCACTAGCTTTGACGGTACATTTTTTCTCCACTCTTGACCTTCCTTGAGAGACAAGGTAATTGAAGCTGAGTAATCAATCACCATGATGCTGTCTTTTAAGAGAAGAGGCTGAATTTTGTGGTTTTTTGATAGATATGGGTAATTTGGAGGAGGAAAAATGAGACTAGGTGGTCAATTTTGGAATGGAATTGTGTGTGGGAGGTATGAGTTCACCATGGTTTCTCTTATTCTTCAAGGTTAAGGAGAAGGTGAGTAGTGTGCAGAGAGGAGTGGTGAGAGAGATGGGGATGATGAGTGGAGAAGTGTGTGTGAAAGAGGAAAATGATAAAGTGGAAGAGAGAGTGTGGCTGCATAGCATGGGAAAACTGGGGTCCACTAAAAAAATCATAGCTCACAGCTGGTAGCTTCAAAAATCATGAAAACATTTGGGGTGATTATTCAGAGCGTGGGCTACATTTTCTCTTTTGACCACCGCTCCAAATTCGAAGTGGAGATAGGTGCCAAAATTCTCACCAAAAAGCCTGTTTTTTATGCCTGCAAAAGTCTTTTAGTGGTCCTCTCCTTTGTTGAATTTGTACAATGCATCCAAGAGTGAGCCCCTCCTTTGTCATATTATAATACAAAGCATTCAGGTTGCCCTTGACCCATGCATGGAGGAGGATTATTGGTGAAATAAGAAATATATACATGGTGGGACTAGTGTATGGACTATTCATGGACTTTAGCTCAATGAGCACATGGTGTTAGAATAATGAGTAAAAATAATAATAAAAATATGGAGGAGTTATGGATATGGAAAGATATTGGAATCATATGATATGGTCCCTCCTTGAATTATTTTTGGTGAAAGAGAAAAATGTATGCAAGTAAATAATATAATAAAGGTAACCAATGAGTAGAAATCAATTTTTTGTTTTCACGAGGGTGAGGGTGAAAATGTGGGAGTGATTTGTATAAAGGAAAAATATGAGGTTAGAGTATGTACATATTGGCAAAAAAATATATATATATATATATATATATAATTATGGTGTAAGAGGATGAAAGAAGGTGTACATAGGTTTAATAAAACACACACCTAAGTAGAAATATTTAAATAAAATACCAAAATAATTATAAAAAATCCCTATATTTAGGCCATATATACAATGAAATATTTACACATAAAGAGGCCATAATATACTTTTATTTTTTTATTTTTTATTATTATTATTATTATTTTTTTGGCTCACCTAGCCCAGTGACTAGCTAGCTGAGGGTTTTTAAGAAGATATGGGAAAAGTCCCGTGACTCACGCACGCCTATGTACAGTGAAATGGTAGGGATAGCCACAGTGTTTGGGTGATTTTGGTAGGGTGAGGTAACTCACTGTGGCAATTACAAAGAGCCGAAAAAACGGCTATCATTAGCCCTCCCCCTGGATGATGGTATATTCATGTACCATCATAGAGCATCTTTTCCAAAGAGAGTGCTTCAGAGTCCTTGGCGAGATCTTCATTGTTTGGCCCCTCAGAATTTTGGCTGGAGTTACACTCATGCTTCATGTAACAATACTTACATAAGACAACGGCCTTTGGACAGATCTTTGGTAGATCCTTTGGTAGAAGGCGACTCAAATAGGGCTTCAAGCGATACCCGTTTACTTTCCTGGAGTGCTCTTTACCATTCAAGTCCATAAGCTGATAGTAACTTGAATTGAAAGCCTTCTTGACTATGTATGGCCCTTGCCATCTTGTTTCAAACTTGGCATCAAAACGATTGTCAAGTCGATTGTCATACCTTAGCACAAGCTCTCCTTCCTTGATGCCTTTGTCCTTCAGTTTCTTGTCGTGCGTTTCTTTCGCTTGTGTGGCTTTCCTCTTGTAGAACTCATATGCTGCTTCTCTTTTCCACTCAAGCTCCACTAACGTAAGAAGTCGATCCATCCATACCTCTTGATCATCTTGTGCTCCTTTGCCATGAAGTCGCATTGTTGGAATGTTGAGCTCGATAGGCTGCAAAGCCTCTTGACCATAGACCAAGTGAAATGGTGTGAACTCCGTGGCTTCCCTATATGTGGTTCGATATGCCCACAAGGCACCATCCTAGAAGTCATCCCATAATTTTGTCTTGTTTTGCACCATCTTTCTAATGATTCCTGCAATGACACCATTAGCCTTCTCCACCAAACCATTTGACTGTGGGTAGTTTGGTGTGCTATGACGATGTAGAATGTGAAGCTCTTCACAAACTTCTGTGAGCAATCCTTTTCTAAACCCTGGACCATTATCAGAAACAATCTCCAAAGGTGTGCCAAATCTACAACAAATGTGAGTGTAGACGAATTTGCTCACTGTCTTCTCATTTACCTTTGCCACACTTTGTGCTTCCACCCACCTAGTCATATAGTCTACAGCCACTAGAATGTAGAGTTTACCATTTTTTTGTCCTAGGCAAAGGACCCATATCATCAATGCCCCACTTTTCAAAGGGTCCATTTGCAAGCACTATTTGCCTCGGGCCATGCACCAACCTTCTATTTCCATTTATCTGACAAGTGTGACAGCTTTTACACCAATGTTGAACATCCACATGCAAACTTGGCCAAACATACCCCGAAAACAAAATCTTCTTCCTAGTTAATTCTTGGGCAAAATGACCACCACATGCCTCTTCATGCAAATCTTTTAGAATGACTGGAATTTCCTTGATAGTTGGTACTCGTCTGCACACTTGATCCTTCCCTCTTTGATAGAGGGAGCCTTCTAGGAAGAGATATACGCTTGCATTCTTCATGAGTCTCCTCTTCTGAGCTTTTGTGAAGTCTGGTGGAAACTCACCCTCCAAAATGTAGCCAATGATGGGAGCCAATGACTCCAATCCCTGGTACCTCGGTTGCTTCACAGCAGCCGCCACCATGATGACCTGCACTTCTTTCTTTACACATGCAACGGCTTGTTGTGCAAGTAAATCAGCATCTTCATTCTGTTTCCTAGGAATATGATATAGTTGCACTTCTTCAAATTGATTAAACAATCTACGAATGGCATGAACTTTTGTCCGTAAGCTCTCATTCTTGCATGCCCAAATGCCTAAAATCTGTTTAACAATGAGAAGTGCATCTCCCTTTACCATGAGGCGTTGTATCCCTTGGCCAATGCACATCTTCAAACCATGAAGTAGAGTGTCATATTCTGCTTCATTGTTGCTAGCTGAACTTGGTAGATTGAACTTCTCTTTCATGACCACCTCTCCACTTGGGTTGAGCAACACTAGCCCTCCCCCTGCTTTTCCTGTGGCTCGACGAAAAGCTCCATCAAAGAACAAAGTAAAAGCATTAGGAATACTTTTTGGTGGTGGCAATGGTAGGGTCTTTACTTCAGGCACCTTAATCTCCTTTTCGTGCACCCTATAAGTGAGAATCCCTGCCAATTGTGCACGCACACTATCTTCTACCTTAAAAGAGTATTGAAACTCTTGCAACTCCATAATCCACTTTGAGATCCTAGTACTAAGATTCATTTGAGATGACACCCAAGGGAACAAATTTTCTGCAGTGAGAATTACAAAAGGTTTTGGTAGCAGGTAGGATCTAAACTTTCTCACCGCAAACATGAGAGAAAGCATCATGAGTTCTGCTTCTATGTAGTCTCTCTCCAAAGCATTCATGACCCTACTAGCAAAGTAGATGGGTCGCATCCTTGTACTGTGGGGATCTTGTTGTAGCAACACAACACCAATTGTTTCTTTCCCAGCACTAGAGTTAACAAAGAATGTGTACTCCCAACAAGGAGGCATGAGTGTTGGTAGCTCTGACAAAATGACTTTAATGTTACAAAAGTACTCTTCAAGCTCATCAGACCATGCAAATTCTACTTGTTGTGTCAACTTTTGCAAAGGGTGAAGTAACTCCGAGGCTAAGTGAATGAAGCGTGACATATACTTCACCTTTTGAATGAATGAGATGACCTCCTTAAGACTCTTGGGTGATGGTAGCTCAATAAGAGCCTTTGCCTTCGAAGGATCCACTTCAATGCCTTTGTAAGAAACTTTATGACCAAGCAAGATTACTTCATCCTCACCTATATGGCACTTGTCGGGGTTGAGTTGACCTCCCATGTCGTAGAGCTTCTTTAAACCTTCTTCTACCCTTTGTAGATGCAATGATTTTGAGCTATAAATACAGAAATCATCAATGAACACCCTAATTGACTTTCCAAAGAATGCTTGAAACACCATATTCATGAAACGTTGGAATGTTGCAGGAGCATTTGTCAGACCAAATGGCATGACTCTAAAAGCATAACAACCCCAAGGAGTGATAAAGGTTGTTTTCAATTGATCCTCCAGTGCAATCCCTATTTCAAAGTAACCTGAGTAACCATCGCACACAGTGTACTTCTCATGACCAGCTACCTCATTTAGTATCTCATCCTGGAATGGGAGGGGAAAGTGATCTCTCTTTGTTGCCTCATTGAGGGGACGGTAATCCACACACACCCTCCACTTTCCGTTCTTCTTAGGAGTGACAACAACAGGAGAGACCCACTCCGAATTCTCCACTGGATAAATGAACCCTGCTGCTAGAAGCTTTCTTACCTCCTTGAGTAAAGCCTGCTCCTTGATGACTCCTAGCCTTCGTAGCTTCTGAGCCTTAGGTGTGGCCTCTGGCTTCAACTCAATTTTGTGTTGAACAACATCTACTCCACGCACATCGGTGTAGTCTTTAGCAAAAAGCCTAGGAAACTTCCTTAGCACACATTTGAACTCCTCTCTTTCATCCTTTGTAAGTGTTGTTGATAGCATACCTTCCAGCATCCCTTCATCTTGATCACCTTCGTTCTCTTGAGGACCTACCTCCTCCAAGCCTTGACAAGAGGTCTCTTGGTTGCTTGGCTTAAACCTTACCCCCATGACTTCGATGGAAGACTCCTCTTCAGTAATGCTGCCGCTACTTTCTTCTTCTGAAGTGCTATCGGTCCAACCTTCTTCCGTCTCACTTTGAGATGATTCTTCATGGAGCTCCTCTTGGCGTTGCTCCTTCATGTCAAAGACAACCTTCTTGTGATTGTCATTCCTGCAAATTAGCTTTCCACTCTCCCAATCCTGCAAAGCTCGCATTTTCATTAGCCATGGTCTTCCTAGGATAAATGGGTAACCATTTCCCTTGGTAGACATGACATAGAAATCCACTGCCTTCTTAATGCCAAAGGCCTCCACAAAAACATTTTTACAAATGCCTACGCACCTAGCCTTGCTATTGTTTGCCATCTTGACCCTAATTTCAGGTGTCTCATGGATGTGCATGCCTAGTTTTTGCATGAGTCCCTCTGTCATGATGCAAATTTGTGCACCCCCATCCACTAGACCTTTCCTAACCAATCTCCCTTTGATGTAACAGTCTAGCACCGGTGTAATGTCCTCATTCATTTCAGCTTGTGCAATTTTTACAACAGGCACACTCTCTTTTACCTTTCTCCTAGTGCTAACTGCCCTTGTTAAATCCCTCCTAACTTGTGGACATAATGCAAGAAATTGAGGCCATGAAATATCAGGACCCTTACCTCTCATGTCTTCCAACAAGTTGTACGGAGCCATACCATGTCCAAGAGGGAAGTCTTGGAGGTTGATACGACGTCGAGTCCTCTTGGTTTCCTTGGTTCCCTTTGCCTTCTTGCCTTGTCCATGGTCACTCTGTGATGTGACTTCTTCTTTCTCTTTACCTTTTCCTCGGCCACGCTTAATTCCATTGGCTTCCATGTTAACCTCATTTGAATTTGTCACCTCTACCACATGCACATTTGGATCTGGCAAAGGTGGAACTCCTTCTACCCCTTGTGGAGGTGGTCTTGGTCCATTTGGCCTTTGTAGAAGCCTTGGTTGTTGACCAGTTCCTTCACCTGCATTCATCACTGGGTAATTCAAGTTAGGCCTCCCTGGCTCCCCACGGGGCCAAGGACAATTATACATCCCATGTCCAGACTCTCCGCAATTCCAACATTGCAAGACTCTCCTAGGTCGTGGGTCTCGCTCTTCAGACTTCTTTGCTTGTCCCTTTGGACCTACAGCTTGTGCAAGGTGAATTGACAGGCTGCTTAAAGATTCGTTTAACTTCTCAATTACTTCCGCCGTTACCTCAGGAAGCTCCCTCGATGTTGATGCTTGTGACTTACCTTTGGGTCTAAGACCTTCTATTGGAACCTCTCCCCTTAAGCACTTGAGTTTCCTATACTTCTCAGCAGCCCTAGTTTCAGCTGCATCAAAAGTAGCAGGTGCACCCGCCTCAACTTTTACCTTAAGGTCAGGAAAGAGTCCGGCTATGAACCTCTCCTTCTTTAAAAATTCTGCACCATCACCATGGTTAGCAACATTTCGTATCCATAGAGCCCAAAGACGTAGAAACTCTTGCTTGTACAAGTAGTAGTCATCTAAGTCTTTTTGCTTATGAGAAACAATGTCTTGCCATAGTTTCTGAGTGTTTCGGGGATCAAAGAAGTATCTCTTAAAACGATTTAAAACTTCTGTGTAATTCCCCTTAACTTCCTCAGGCAAAGAGTCAAACCAAGTACTAGCATCTTTCCTAAGGACCACCTCAAACATTTCTACACGTTCTTGATCGGTTACTATCCTCTTGATACGGCAAGACATCTTGAAATTTGCTAAAAATAATTCTGCATCCTCTCCAGGCTCTCCAAAGAAAAGAGGATATCCAGACATTTGGCGTTGGCTCTCCATTATTATGAAAGATTACAACACGAGCTACAATAAGGGATACAATAGAGATCTAGAACCACTCGCCTGCAAATGAAGAAGTGAGAAAATACCACTCTAGGTTTTCTTCTTCAGCTATCCAAGATTCAATAAGGTCTCGATTTGTTTGATCAAAACAAAAGGGTAGACTATTGATGAGCTCTAAGAAGGGTTGAAATTCTTCAAAGCTAAGGCGATAAACAGAAATCTCTAGAACTTCATTTTCTGGATCCAAAAGAGCAACCACGTCCCAAGTGATAAATTGCACTTGCTCTACAATTCCCACTGCACAAGCGGTTTGTATAAAAACTAGATCTTCATGCTCGTCGAAGGCCGTGAGAAAGTAGCAATTGACTAGGAGCTCTTTTCCTTCGAGTTCCACACAATCGAAGTGAGGCAACCTTCTCACAATTTCATAAAGAACATCCTCATCAAGTCCAATCAAGTTTGCAAGATTTAAAGACTCCACTTGTGCTACAAAATTCCTGGACAAAAACTCCTTAGGATTATGGTTAAATCATTCAAAAGCATAAAGAGATTTACAATGTCTCTATGAACAAAGTGTCATAGAAAGTAGAGAAGGATGAGAATTTATACAAATTTGCAATCTTCTCTATGCTCTCTTTATAAAGACAAGCTCTGAATAGCTCCCTATCTCCTTTGTTGAAAGCGAAAGGAAGACTATTAATAAGACGCAAATGAGGGAAAAATTCACCAAATGTGAGTCTATGAAGCATGAACTCTGGCCGCAAGTTTCCTGAAGAGTCTTCCTCAATGGTGAAATGCACTCGCCAAACGCCAAATTTCACTCTATTTACCAATCTTAGGGCACACACTAGTTGGATGAATGCGCGGTCTTCCTTAGTGCCCAACAACAAGAGGAAAATGGAATCCACGCGTAGGACCTTCCGTCTTAACTTCACCACCCTCTTGTTATGAGGGAGACGCCTTACTACTTGCTCATGCAACTCAATTGGTAATAGAGCTAGATCTCTAAGGATTGAACTTTCACTGCACACACATTCCCAGTTAGAATAAATGATCGTTTTTTTGTTTCTTGTAACAACTTGGACAAAGAAAAAACAAACATACACACTACTTTGCCGGGCTGCACTTTATTTTAAAATAAAATGAACACATGTACATCAAAAGAAGTGTGGTAGTTGATGAGAGGTAGAATGACAGGGTTTGGTGATGCAAGAATTTCTCCTGCTCTTTGGGCACCAAACATGAACACCATTCGTTGTTGAAAATGGATCTTTCTACTAATTGCAACGTTTATTCTAATGTGTGGAGTAAAATGAAAGGGAAAAACCTCTATTCCTGGGCCATTATCCATGGCCTATGCATGTCCTAATGCTTAAAACAAAACAAAAATATAGACGTCCAAACTAAGGTCGTACCTAATGAGAGGCAAAATAAAAGGATTTACTGAAGCGTTTATCTCGGCCAACCTAAGAGGACCTAAAATTCTACGAATGACACGTTGAAATTGCAACTTAGTACTAACAATTATGTGTACCTTTTGCCTTGCAATGAGAATGAAGGGATCATACAAAGCTTCGTGATTCATGCAAACTACTTGACTATGCTAAAGGTTGATTCTACACAAAAATACACAAGCCGTCCTCCATGGGGGCACCAATTTGAGGCGGTCCGGGGCGGGCAACAAGAAGAGTGGCCTCTAGACACCCTTCAAGGCTCCCGTGCTGCTCAATGGGGCTGGGGCACAACACAACACAAACCAAAACAACAAACCCACCGCCAAATCCCAACTACACAAGGGGCACCACCTAGTTTAAGAGCGAACTAGGACGCAAAAGAGGAGAATCGTTAGAGCAACCCACAAACAAGCAAGGAATTTACACTAACCCTAACACCAATGGAATACTCTCACACACTAAAACACGAGAGAGAGAGAGAGAGAGAGAGAGAGAGAGAGAGAGAGAGAGAGAGAGAGAGAGAGAGAGAGAGAGAGAGATAGTGCTCGGGCTGCTTTGAAACGTATCGGCAATGATCAAGCAAACACAACTATATATTTAAGAAAGAGAGAGAAAGGGGGAGGGGGTGCTTGTTGCATTAATACCTTCTTACAAATCTGTCATGACAAATCAAAGTGAGATTAGTACTTGTTCAACATAGCTTGCGTAAATTTCACCACAACACATCACAAGAAAAGCCACCCCAATCACTGTCTTAAGGCCAGGGGAGTCCTCTCCACCCTGTCGCCCTCTTACAGTATGTGGGATTTATGGCTAGATTGATGACAACACCAGAGACAAGCTATCAAGAACTTAACAAAAAAAAAAAAAACACCAAGACACTTACACATCATTGTTGTCCATTACTTCACGTTGGAAGGGAGACAAAGTATCCAAGCTTAGTCCAAATCCACCCTCCTTGATTCAGCGAATGTTGGGCTTACACTAGTAGGAGAAATGATAGATTTCCTACTCTCAATTGAATGATCACTCTCTCTCTTACAATGGCATAGATTTCCCTTGCTAATCCCCTATTACAACACATGCACATGCATAAGACAATGAGCTTCCACTCAAGAGCTCCTTCTAGAGAGGTTGAGCTTGGCTTCTCAAGCTATAGCATAGTGCTCTTGCTTATGGCTCCCCCCCTTTTATGCTAGCTACACCCTCCTTTTATAGCAATTTTGAAGGCTAGGGTTACTCCTCTAACCATGGTTGGGTTAGATTTTCAGCAATTTATCTAATTTCTTTTGCTTGGAATTATCAAGAAGTTGGTGGGGAAAGAGAGAGGAGAGAAATGGAGGTGATAGGACTTTTCATAGTGGGTTAGTGTTAGTAGAGTTAGTATTAATTTACAAATGGAATTGGATATTTACAATGGGAGTATCCATGTAGGATACAAATAAGGAAGAAAAACTCTTAAGAGGTAAGAAAAGGTGGATTTCTTACAAGGTTGATGCTCCAAGTGTCTTGAGTAGGGCCAATTTTGACGCTTGTTGACGGTCCACTAGCTTTGACGGTACATTTTTTCTCCACTCTTGACCTTCCTTGAGAGACAAGGTAATTGAACCTGAGTAATCAACCACCATGATGCTGTCTTTTAAGAGAAGAGGCTGAATTTTGTGGTTTTTTGATAGATATGGGTAATTTGGAGGAGGAAAAATGAGACTAGGTGGTCAATTTTGGAATGGAATTGTGTGTGGGAGGTATGAGTTCACCATGGTTTCTCTTATTCTTCAAGGTTAAGGAGAAGGTGAGTAGTGTGCAGAGAGGAGTGGTGAGAGAGATGGGGATGATGAGTGGAGAAGTGTGTGTGAAAGAGGAAAATGATAAAGTGGAAGAGAGAGTGTGGCTGCATAGCATGGGAAAACTGGGGTCCACTAAAAAAATCATAGCTCACAGCTGGTAGCTCCAAAAATCATGAAAAAATTTGAGGTGATTATTCAGAGCGTGGGCTACATTTTCTCTTTTGACCACCGCTCCAAATTCGGAGTGGAGATAGGTGCCAAAATTCTCACCAAAAAGCCTGTTTTTTATGCCTGCAAAAGTCTTTTAGTGGTCCCCTCCTTTGTTGAATTTGTACAATGCATCCAAGAGTGAGCCCCTCCTTTGTCATATTATAATACAAAGCATTCAAGTTGCCCTTGACCCATGCATGGAGGAGGATTATTGGTGAAATAAGAAATGTATACATGGTGGGACTAGTGTATGGACTATTCATGGACTTTAGCTCAATGAGCACATGGTGTTAGAATAATGAGTAAAAATAATAATAAAAATATGGAGGAGTTATGGATATGGAAAGATATTGGAATCATATGATATGGTCCCTCCTTGAATTATTTTTGGTGAAAGAGGAAAATGTATGCAAGCAAATAATATAATAAAAGTAACCAATGAGTAGAAATCAATTTTTTGTTTTCACGAGGGTGAGGGTGAAAATGTGGGAGTGATTTGTATAAAGGAAAAATATGAGGTTAGAGTATGTACATATTGGCAAAAAAAAATAAAAGAAAATATATATAATTATGGTGTAAGAGGATGAAAGAAGGTGTACATAGGTTTAATAAAACACACACCTAAGTAGAAATATTTAAATAAAATACTAAAATAATTATAAAAAATCCCTATATTTAGGCCATATATACAATGAAATATTTACACACAAAGAGGCCATAATATACTTTTATTTTTTTATTTATTATTATTATTATTATTATTATTTTGGCTCACCTAGCCCAGTGACTAGCTAGCTGAGGGTTTTTAAGAAGATATGGGAAAAGTCCCGTGACTCACGCACGCCTATGTACAGTGAAATGGTAGGGATAGCCACAGTGTTTGGGTGATTTTGGTAGGGGGAGGTAACTCACTGTGGCAATTACAAAGAGCCGAAAAAACGGCTATCAACAGTAAGACAAATTTGGAGCTTGGTTGGGAAGGAGAAAGCTGCCATGGTTGTGGATAGTGAACAGGTTATAGAGAATGGTATGCAAGAGGCATTGGTGGCTCTATTTGCAGGGATGTGCTCGAGGATCCAGTGCTTGAGAGTGCCACAGATCTGGAATGCAGCAAGAAGCTGGTATAGGTAAGGAGGCATTTGGATGATAAACAGGTGCTTTTGGCCATGGACAAAGAGGAAGCAGGTTATGGATGCGAAAAAGCCATCGAAGAAGATGTGCCATTGGGTGTTGAAGACCATGCTTGTGAGTACAGTAGTGCAATGGGCATGTCGCCAGTTGCAGGAGTCTGAGGAGGAGGTCTTCACACTACATGGTTGGATGGGAAGGCCGGGTTTGTCTATCGATGTAGGTATGTCTATTGGTTTGGTTGTTGGGCCAAGTAGCGAGCATGGTGGTGCTCTTTTGGATGCTTGGATGCCAGTGGCTGCATGGAACAATGAAGAGATGTTGGGTGCATTCTATATGCACTATTGGGTTGGTGTCTGGGAGCAGTTCTACGGAGAGCTGCTACTTGTGGATGGTGATGGCCCAGTCCCAAGTGTTTGATCCTGGTGGATGATAGTAGGAAAAGCAGGGGGTTGGGCAACCCTCCTAAAGAAAGGCCAGCAGCGGGAGCTATGTATATAGTGTATATACAGGTTGTGGTATGACTTTTGTGGTTAGTTTGGTGGTTTGCTCAGTGTTGTTGTGGTTATGTCGTTTTGGTGTGCAATGAGTATCTTTTGGTTGAGCATAAATAATGCTCAACGAGGGGGTGGGCAATGATGGTACAGCCAAATGCTATCGATGGTAGAAATGGGCACAAGCGGGGCTATGTGGTGAGCAGATGCACGCCCAGGTGATAATGCAGCTGTGCAGTGCCATTGTGGTTAGGTGGATCGAGAAATGTATGCATAAGATGGTTTTTTTTGCCTAGGGTGTGCTGCCAGATGCCAAACTCGGTGATCGCCTCATATGCCCAAAGTGGTGGTTTTGTGTGCCAGGGTGTGGTGCTCGATGGGCTTTCCGAGCAGGTCCAGACAGCTCGTCAAACGAAGCCCGGATGTGAAAGATATGGCACCTTGAACTGGGATGCATTGCAGATCCTCACCGGATTGGGTGTGTGCAAGTGGTTGGCGAGAGATGATGCGAGTTGATATGCTTGAAGTGCTCGATTTTTGGAGCATGTCGGTCTTCTCGGATTGAGAAGCAGGCTCATAGATGGAAAGTTATGGCTAGTTGAAATTTTTTCGGGGGTCAGGTGTGTGCAAGGTTGTCCGCATTAAAAGGCGTGCCACGAGGTGTTTTTCTTGCCTTGACCAGATTTGGCAAGGTAGCATACACTGCGTGGGGTTAGTTGAAATGGACGGCTTGGAAATCAAAATCATGGGCGACTGGACATGCCAAGGAGAATGTAAGGCGGTCACAAGAATTTTTTCGGTCCTTTAGCGGTTTTGATTGGCGAGCTCAAGAAATTTGGAGTGCGGTTAAAACATTTTATGGCTTTGAGCTAGCAAGACGAAGTTTCAGTGCATTGATGTGATGGATATTTGGCAGCCTCGGCATGGGGGAGCACCAACTGTGTGGTAATCGAAGGCTTAAGATCCTTGGTTGCAAATGCAAAAGATAATGGTGGCTAGACATGGAAAAAAAAGGGTTAAAGAGGTAAAATGCCAAAGCATAAGGAGCTTGGGATGAGGTTTACAAAGGGTGTTGGCTGAATTGAATTGGCAAAAGGAACGAAAGAAGAAGTGTTTTTTTGGAGAGTAAAAAAACAGAAGGAGGGCAACGACGGGGCCGTGTTGCCTCCTTGAGGGTGAGAAAAAGGAGAGGTTCTTTTTTATGAGCAAGAAAGGAGGAAGAGTTTTGGGGAGTCTTTGGGAGGGGTTTTTTCGGTGCTTGCTCGTTTGGAAGCGAAGAGAAGCTCATGAGGAGCAAAAAGCTATGAAAGCTTGGTGAGGCTCGTCTGTTTGTGTTTTGATGAACGCCGATGAGTGACGGTGGTCTTGTATAAGCACTTTTATGCAAATGAAAAAGGAGTCCCCCCCATATGAGCAATTGTTTCGTGCTTTCCCCTTCCCCCCTTTCTTCTCTGCTCTGTTGAGAGTGTGTGTGGCAGTGTGAGTTCGTGTGCGTCTGTGTGAGCGTGTGTGCATGCGCGGTTTGGTGAGAACTGCAAGTCAAAGGTGCTCGCTAAGTGGATTGGGGGGTTGTGTGCCCTGAGCTATAGGAGGCAGCTGTGTTAGCGTGCTGGGTGCATCTCCCATTCCCCCTCTCCAACGTGCTTCTAGCTTGACAATCAACTACCTACTACTACAAATCCCACACAACTAGTCACACTTGAATTACAGCCTTGGCCACTTGAAGAGCGTTATAGAGACATCTGATTTCTACGAATTCTCGCAATTTTGAGATGCAATACAAGATGATAGCCCAAAGGCATACTTATCTCCCCATCTTCCCAAGCATCGTGGTTTCGTCCAACAGAGTGATGGCCATACCATGCCTCGACCAACAACACGTTATAATTTCGTTTTATGGGTTTGTCTTTAGCACCATTCATTTGTCAATTTTTGGAATTGACCCACCATTCGTCCCTTAGTAACCCATAAGTATATAGTATGCAGTAATGTTTTCAAAATTGTTGGAATGTTCATTAGGAATCTCATGAGAACTAATACAATTTTTTTTTTATCACAAAAAAAACCCTCCCTGGGGTGGCTTGAGTAAACGTATTCATATTAATTATTTTTGTAAATGTACATTGGGCACATTTTCCTTGGGATTTCTTACGAAACAAACTCTTCTTCTACACAAGACCATGAGGTATAGGAACCCCTAAATTATAATGCTTTGGTTCATAACTTAATGGTAAACTGTCATTTCATCTCATCTATACACACACACACATAGTTGTTGACTTCGATTGCAACATATGAATCTGGGCCCTAAAGATGCACTCTCTGGCTTACATTGGTTTGAATTTTTGTACAACTGGAGCAATTGTGACACATGAGGCTTGAATCTCTCTCCCCCACCCCCAACACACACACACACACAAAAGCACAACTCTAGACTTTCAATTGCTAAAAATTGAGGCATTATAATGAATCTGGTCAACACTTTCTCTAGCATGAGGCTCTCCGTTGGTATCTTGATTTTGGATGTGAAAGGACAACCTTCTCCGTTTTCTTTTTCGTAAGGGGCATTGTTTGACGGTGGCAAAATGTTAAATTTTTATAGGATCTCTTTTCACAAAGATAATAACAAATACTATCTGGGTTATAAGGTGTATATGAGACCGATAACAAGGGGAAGGGGTCATAGACACCTGTCTTCCCAACAAGGGGACGGGGATGTACATTGGATGGTAGTATTTTTCGACACCAGTAACAAGGGGAAGGGGTTATAAACACCTTTCTTCCCAAAAAAATATTTACAAGAGTGTTGATAATGTTCTTGTTTTTGTTTCATGGATGGTGGCAGGAAACAAAATGAAATCAAGCCTGCAATTGAAAAAAGGATTAAGATATAACAAAAAGTTATTAAATCAACAAGTAAAAGTCATGTATACACTTTCACACACGGAGTCTGTTCAACATGGAAAAAAATTATGTACCTATTACATGGGTTTGTAGAGCTCTTTTATTAAGGAAGCATATGGTGTCTTTTATAATATTATAGTTTTTTACTTTTTTCTCAAGTATGAACCCTTATTTGAGTAAATGATGTGTTAGATCAATTGTTTAGCTCCCTTGAGATGGGTTTTTAAACATAAACAAACAAGGTGAAGACTTACGGGCACTTGCAATGGAGAATGTCCTTCTAAGGGTTCTTATGGTTGAGAATGAGAATCTCAAGAAGACACTTGAGATGCAAACAACATGTTTGATGCAACTTGAAGAAGAAGTCAAGGAATGTAAATGCTCTTTTATGGACTTGAATGCTTTATAGGAGCGCATGAGCAAAGTGGAGCATGACCATGTATTGAAAGAGAAGAAACTTAACACCATGAGCCGGGATGTATGCGACATGAAAATTTTATACACAAACACTCGATCGTACACAATTTCCACCAACATATGCAACATGAGGGCTTTCTCAAATGTTGCCAAAACACTACGCATACCTCTCGAGTTATCAGGTAGCAGATTACTTCCTTGGAAATGCAATCAAGCCTACAACTGCGGAGGAAGATGAATACACAACTGTGTGAAAATTCATGTATACTCTTTGATATATATAAAATATGTTACACAATCAAAGTTTCTGTAATCGTAACATTTTTTATCAAGATCATTTACTATGGACATTGGTTTGTTTACTTCTAATGTCTTTGTTTACTGCTTGACTCCTACAATTTAAATTATATGTATAAAATGTTCTCTTGATCAATTGTATAGACTTGAGATGGGATTTTAAATAGTAACACATACATATCATTTCCCAGCTAATCTTTGTCTGGGTTAGCACTATACAATTGATCTAGAGTCAAGTTTACAAAGATCCTTGTTCTATTCCCTGTATTGACCCACCTAATCCAATAGGATACGTCTGAAGGAGTACGAGCGGAAGTGCAACGCGAGAGAGAGTGCGAGAAGAAGAGCACGACGATATGGTGAACTCGCTCTATTGTAATGTGTAGAGCATAGTGAGTTCTTATAAGGTTTTTACAAAAGAATATGTGTACATACCTGGCGGCCCGACCACCTACCTGGGCGACCACATTGGGCTTTATACCCCAACAACCTCCCACTTAAAGTCCAATGTGGTACTTTAAGTGTGAGAGAAGCTACTATACAAGCTAATATACAAGAGATGTACAGAAGTGATGTACTACCCTACACCTAACTGCTTGCGAAAATGCGCAAAGCTCTCTGAGGGAAGTCCTTTTGTAAGTAGATCAGCAGGATTTTCTGTGGTGTGAACTTTGACAAGCTGAAGTTGCTTATCCTCGAGCATTTCCCTGATGAAATGATACTTCACATCCACATGCTTTGTCTTTGAGTGATAAACTGGATTGCGAGCCAATTGTATAGCACTTTGACTATCACAATATAACACAGGCATCTCTTCTTTGATTCCCAAATCTGTTACTAGTCGATTAAGCCAAATTGATTCTTTGCATGCCTCTGATGCTGCAACATATTGAGCCTCTGTAGTAGACTGAGTAACACAATCTTGTAATTTAGAACGCCATGATACCTTCGGTTGTCTAAGTCACCTGCATAATCTGAGTCTGTAAAACCCTTTACACTTAGCTCCTGACTCCCATAGCATATACGCATACTCTTTGTAGCTTTCAGGTATCTCAGTATTCCTTTCACTGCCTCCCAATGTTTCTTGCCTAGGTTTGACATGTATCGACTTACCACTCCCACTGCAAATGCAATGTCTGGGCGAGTAGCAATCATTGCATACATCAAACTACCCACTGCAGACGCATATGGAATCTTATCCATTTCAGCCTGTTCTTCCTCAGACACAGGACAATCTTGTTTGCTAAGTTTCACATATGGTGGCAATGCAATGTCTAGGCGAGTAGCAATCATTGCATACATCAAACTACCCACTGCAGACGCATATGGAATCTTATCCATTTCAGACTATTCTTCCTCAGACACAGGACAATCTTGTTTGCTAAGTTTCACATATGGTGGCAATGGAACACTCAGTGCCTTTCCCTTCTCCATATTGAAACGTTGCAAAACCTTGTCAATATACTCTGTTTGAGATAACCAAATCAACTTCTTTGATCTGTCTCTCTCAATGCGCATACCAAGTATATGACTTGCCTCACCCATGTCTTTCATGTCAAACAATTTTGCCATCTTTGACTTCAAAGCTGAAATTTCTTCCAAGTGCTTGCCAGCAATCAACATGTCATCCACATACAAATAAGGATCAGCCAACTACCATCCTTAGCCTTCTTTGTATATAGACAGTGATCGAACTCACTACGTTTGTAGCCTTGAGAAAGCATAAACTTGTGGAATTTATGGTACCATGCCCTCGGTGATTGTTTTAAGCCATAAAGACTCTTTAACAACTTGCATACCCAATTTTCCTTGCCTTTCTCAACAAACCCTTCTGGCTGCTGCATGTAAATTTCCACATCTAAATCACCATGCAAGAACGCTGTCTTGACATCCATTTGGTGCAACACCAAATCTAATATGGCAACCAATGCAAGAAAGCATCTCAATGTAGTCATCTTGACCACCGGAGAGAAGACTTCATCAAAGTCAATGCCTTGTTCTTGCTTAAAGCCCTTGGCAACAAACCTTGCTTTGTACTTTGGCTGACTATCATGAGCGGTGATCTTATACCTGTAAACCCATTTACAAGGTAGAGCCTTTTTGCCCTGTGGTAATTTAACTAGCTTCCATGTCTTGTTTTTATGCAGAGCTGTCATCTCTGACTGCATGGCCAATTGCCAATTCCCGGAGTCCTTCATTTGCACTGCTTCCTTGTAACATGAAGGCTCATTGCAATCAGTCAACATGACATAGTTCATAGATGGAACAAACCTATCAGGAGGTCGCGTGACACGTCCAGATCTACGCACAATAGGTGGCTCAGGCTCAGCCACAACCTGTGGTTCCACTCTATCCTGTCCTTGCTCCTCTTGAGCCCTGACATTTTGTCTTGCACGTGCAGGTCCATCTTCTTGGAAGACAACTCTTCTAATCTCCTCAACCCTCTCTGGTTTAGAATGATATTTGGATTCATTAAAGTGAACATCATTGCTGCAGACAACCTTTCTGGATTCGGGATCCCAAAGTCTGTACCCCATCTCACCAGAATTACCATAGCCTAGAAAGATGCACTTTCTACTCTTTGGCTCAAGTTTGTTCCTAAATTCCTTTGGAACGTGAGTATATGCCTCATAGCCAAAGACTCTGAGATGCTTGTATGAGGGCATTTTGCCTGACCATACCAACTCTGGCACTGAATCCTTCTGCAAAACCTTGCTAGGAGATCTATTTACAAGATGAACAGTTGTTGATACAACTTCAGCCCAAAACCCATTTGGCAGCTGTGCATTAGACAACATACTTCTGACCTTCTCTTGTATGGTCCTATTCATCCTCTCAGCAACACCATTTTGAGGAGGATTGTAAGGAGCAGTAAGTTCACGTTTTATACCTTTTGACTCACAAAAGTCCTGAAAGGCCTTTGAAACATACTCTCCACCATTGTCAGTGCGTAATCATTTAAGCTTCTTGCCACTCTGATTCTCCACAAGTGTCACAAACGTTTTGAAAACACTAAACGCTTCATCCTTGTGCTTGAGAAAGTAAACCCATACTTTCCTCGAGTAATCATCTATAAATGTCATAAAGTAAGAAGCTCCCCCTAGAGATAGGTTAGGAATAGGTCCACACAAATCACTATGAACAAGTGCCAACTGTGTATCTCTTCTACTGCTTCTATGCTTATGTGGCTGCTGTGTTTTCTTACCATACAGACAATGTTCACAGAATTCAAAATCATTAAATGAAAAGCGAGGCAAATAACCAGAATGAGACAAGATTTCCATTCCCTTCTTGGACATATGTCCTAACCGGCTATGCCACAAAGAAACGTTCGGCTGCTCGGTTACATTGATTACATTTTTAGAGACATTTGATACATAAATCATGTAAAGTCCTCCAGACTTTACTCCATGTGCTACTATCATAGAACCCTTGGATATCTTCCACATGTTCTGTCTAAAAGTGGTGACGTAGCCAGCATCATCAAGTAAACCTGTGCTGATCAAGCTCTTTGTAATTGCAGGAACATGTCTCACATTCTTCAGCGTGAAAGAAGAGCCATTCTGAAACTTCAATTGAACATCTCCAACACCTAAGATCTCACATGTCTGCCCATTGCCTAGCCGAACATGATCTTTAGTGGTCACATAAGAGGTAAACCACTCCTTGTTTGGAGACACATGAAGTGATGCCCCTGAGTCTATAATCCAGTCACTCAGTGCATTTCCATCAGATGCTGTAAGAAGAGCTGAGTCCATTGTATTCTTCAAGAAGTAGATGTCTCCTGAAGCTAGACTGCCATCCTCTACAACAGTGTTTGTCACATTTATTTCTTGAACCTTCACTGAGGACTTGTTCTTCTCACCATGGTCTTCAGCTTTCTCTTTGCCTTTTTCTGCTTTCCATTGTCTGCAGCCTCTTTTCATGTGACCCTTCTTGCCACAATGGTAGCATTCTATGTCACTCTTGCCTTTAGCACTGCGGGACTTGCTACGAGACTGATTCCTCTTTCCACATTTGTACTTTTCTTTGGTCCTTCCCCTGACAACTAAGGCTGTTCCTTTGCCTTTGTCCATTGTCTTTCTATTGGTTTCTTTAGTAAGCAGACTTCCTTCTACACCTGCTATGTTCAAACCATCTGGAGGTGCAGAATTACTCAAAGATGTGCGAAAAGTGTCCCAACTTTCCGGCAATGTGATCAGCAGGAACATAGCTCTAACAGGTTCATCAAACTTGACACCTTGAGCTGACAACTGACTATAGATTGTGTTGAATTCATTCAGATGATTGGACATAGGTGTCCCTTCTCTCATCTTCAAGTCAACAAGCTTCTTAAGCCAGTATACCTGTGAAGCTGCACTCTGCTTCTCATAAAGATCACTCAGCTTTAACCATGCTTGATAAGCCGACATCTCATCTGCTACATTGAAGTAAACTCTTTCTGCCAAAGTCAGCATAATGGTAGAAAGTGCCAATTCATCCATTTCGCTCCATTCATCTTCGTCCATATCTTCTGGTTTTATCCCCTTGAGCTTTATAGGTTTTATCTGCTTCTTTTGTACCAACACGTGCCAAATCTGCTTCTTCCACAATGGGAAATTGGTTCCATCCAGCTTCTTGATATTGTAAAGAGTAGTGTCCTGTGATCCAGCCATAGCTACGCTTCACAGTAGTTTACTTTCCTGGGAAAAATTCGGCAGAGTTTCCCCTGTAAACTGACCTCTGAACCAATATCAACCTGTCAAATGAACCAAGAAAGCTTCAGATTCTGCATAAATTTTGGCAGAGTCTCCTTTGTAAAATGGCTATGGTGTACTAAAAACAGACCAAAAAATAGCTCAAAAAACCACTGTCTCTCTAACACTATAAGCTGTGGGTAAACCTGTCCTGCACCTGTACTGTCTCTGACTGTCCTGTAAGCATAGACTGCGATAATGCCTCAACGGCAGTAAAGCAAAGATGCAATCCCAACTGTCTAACTCACAGTCAATACATCCTAGCTGCCTATCTAAGGGTGCTCGAGGGATCGCTCCAAGACCTGTATCACCGAAAGGATCTCAACATTCGAGAATCCCCCAGCTCAATAAAACCTCACTCGACCCTCAACAAAGGCTGCAGTAAATCTGACAGTACATAGACTTCCCACAAAGTCATACATCCACAAATTTCCCACTGTATGCTATAACCGCTGCGGCGGTTGTTTGCTGCGTGACTCACAGCCAGCAAACCCTCAACAGACATACATCATCTCTGACAATACATCCCATGTGGAAGTACCTGCAATGTCAGGATGAAATCTGGAATATCAAGCAGCAAACACAAGCTACCTGATGAACTAGTGGATGTCGCCTACACTCTGTGTGTAGATGCGCCCGTGTCGTATGTGACACGCCTCCAAGAACTGTGAGCCGTCCTTCGATGTGTAGATAGCCACAAATCAACACTCTGGGAGTGTCGATATCCTTAGCACCTACAGTTGTAGGCCGAAAACCCCAAATTTGCAGAGTCGGATCTGCACCCGCGGAGACCACGTAGTCGAAAATGGCCTGCGCAGAACTTTGACGAAGCCGAACGGTGACTGAGATGACCTCATAATGAAATTCTGAGCACACCAAGGCCTACGGTTGCTCCCACAAGATTTAGGGCCGTGTCTTTGCCTGTCGAATTTCACTCCAATTTGAGCTGGTGACTCTAGCCTCCTGCAGTGCTGCCCCAAGCCTCGGTCTGAGCTCTGATACCAGTTGAAGGAGTACGAGCGGAAGTGTGATGCGAGAGAGAGTGCGAGAAGAAGAGCACGACGATATGGTGAACTCGCTCTACTGTAATGTGTAGAGCATAGTGAGTTCTTATTAGGTTTTTACAAAAGAATATGTGTACATACCTGGCGGCCCGACCACTTACCTAGGCGACCACATTGGGCTTTATACCCCAACAACGTCTGGGATCTAGGTCTCTAATTTCGTCTGCAGTAACCCAATGATATTATTCAATGTCTATAACCCATGGCCTTGATAATGAATGTTTACACTCCACATTATTTTATTGGACTAATAATGTATAATGCATGTCAGGTTGATCGTTATAACATGTTTGTCTCAAATCGCATTGGAGTAACCTTGGAATTGTAAGAAGAAAGGTAGACTAAGGTCCCACTAATAAAGGCAAGAGTGCATCTTTTACTTCGTACTCATATTGAAATAATTGGATGGCAAGGTTGCATATATGCTATAAAGGCACCCCTTTACCAAATGGTACCATTTTGATTATTATATTATGATTCATCCCTTCAACAAAATAAAGACGATTGTTCATTCTATACTTAATGGTTGGGGTAGGGTTCCACATGGTGGGCCCTACCTCCCACCATGTGGCCTCTCTCTTTGGCTTGGGGGAGGGCCACACACACACACGCACACACACACACACTCACTTTGTTACTTACTTGTGAGTTTTCAGCATGTTGGAAAATACTTTACTAAAACCTTAATGTTATCACCCTGGGTAGATAGCTACACTGTAAAACCTACAACTTTTTTAAGATAAACTAAGTTTAAATCTACCATGGGATGGAACCCTTATAGGGTAATAATTGTCCGGTTAGAGGATGAGCTAGGTGTTAAAAAGGAAGTGAAGGAGTTGGGGGTAGTCAAAGAGTTGGGTGGTCTTTTAAGAGCAGGAGAGTCATCCTCATTAGTACATGGTTTAAGTAAACTAGTGATGATCTTAACACCTTTATACTTAGAATGAGTAGTTAGGTAAATCCTAAGCTCATCAGATTTTAACTCCTTCAAGATATCCAACATTAGTCCACGGAAGATGTTAAAGTCAATCTGTGCAATTACAATTTGCTTCGCTTGGCCATCCACTAAGAGGGGCTCCGAGGTCAATTCCAATCCTTGTGAGAGAGCAAGAGTCTACAATATTTCAAAAAAGTGTGGTGAGGTTTACTTTTTCTGGCCGTAGTAAGTAATACAATCTTTGGCTTTCCTAGTAAGGAAGGTTCTAGTTCTAACTGCCAAAGCATTCTTTGGTTTATGGTCCTTAAGGTATAGCTTAATATGTTCGAGAATCTTTGCATGATTCTCAGGGTTGTGTTTAATACTCATGCGAGTTGTCTTTCTAAAGGGTATGTGATCCTGAAAAAGGAACAGTTTACACATAAATAAAAATAAAAGTAAGAAAAATAACTGTAGTTTTGGGCCTGCAAACCTTAAACCGGAAAAGTCAAGGACTATAGTAGCCGTGAGCAGGGGACCAGAAATAGAGTTTATGAAGGACCACCTAACACCAGTCAACCATTTCTCTAGAAAGAAAAACCTTATGTATAGGATGTGTGTGTAGCTATTTAATCTTAGATAATAAGACATAATTGAACTTTTACATTCAAAAGACAACTGGCTATGGAACAAAGAACAGATAAGTAGCAAAAAGAATCTCATTTCAATTAGAAGTCCATCACCCCTTCTAATCCAAGTGTTTGAATCATTTATGAGTTTATAAGTTATCTTTCAAGATTAATGAAAGCTCCACCATATGATTTTTTTTAAAAATGTTTTTAAGAAAATTCCATTTATAGTTTTTCAAAGCATCAAGCTCGTTTAGTTTTAGATCCAATATAGTTTAAGCCCATCATGGTACATGGCCTCAAATTATCCCTCAATTTGTATATCACTTACCTTATGTGTCTCTCTAGAAAATCAAGTTGCAATGAGCCATTAGCACACCTCCAGTCCAACCAAAAAATTGTAAGGAAAAAATCCATTGCGCTTTAGATTTACAACTTCATCTATCATTAGTGGTTGTAACAAATTACAGTGATACATTAACAAGAAGACCAGTTCTATACCCAGTACATGTAAGTAATCGGGCCAGACAACCCCATCTAATAATCGTATGCAGCAGGACCAAGCACCCATTTACCAAGAGCCAAAAGGCAAAGAACCACATTTGCCTAGCAATTTGTAACATCTCATGCACAAATTCTAGGTATTGAACCAGTAGCATAATGATAAGCAGTCAGTGCAAGATCCCCCCAAAAAAACATCCAGTAATTGTGCGGAGCAAGTCCACCCCATTACTTTTACATAGAAACCCTAAGCGGTGGGCTTTTTCCATACATTATACCATGCTTAAGTGCTTAATAACCGGTCAATACCCAAAGATACAAAAAAGAGCTACATCTGTCAGTGAGAATGCAGAGAATAACCAATGAAAATAACGATAGTATTAAGCAAATCTCAAAGTATTTTGATGAGCAACAATAGTATTTCCATTTACTCTAGTGACAAAAAAAGATAGTTTTTACGACCAATAGTGAAAAACAACAGCAGTTTTGGTTAGCTCATGCAGTATGCTGATGCCTATTTAGGCCATTATGGTATGCTCAGTACCCCTTAACCAAGTAAAGTCCCAGAACAATCTCATGTATTAGGCAATCAATAAACACTAATTTCGTTAGCAGTGCTCGCAACTTACCATAGTCACCATGTCATGCCATGATTAGCCATATATGCTTCTTATCAAGGAGTATCACAACCCGGTTTTAGAGAAAGGGCAACATGCTTAAAAAACACCCTCAATAGTAGTTACTTCAATATAATGCTCCCCTTTTTCAATTTATAGAAAACCTGCAATAGAAAACAAATGGCCAAGGAAGCAGACCTGTGTGCTAGAAGCGGTGAGCTCCAAGCTTCAATGTCAAAACACAGCGCATATTTCTCTAGGCACAGCAACAACCAAACAAAGCTAAGTGAGGTCCAGAGAAGTGCCCTCACCTCTTTATATAGAGGAAGGAGGGAGTTGGCCCGCTAGATCGTAGCCATGAGTAGAATCACCATGAGTGAACCGAGGATATTGAGGCCGCCTATGGTTGCAGGGAGAGAGCCACTATGCATTCACGGCAAGTAATGGTAGTAGGGTAGTGAACCACTTAAGTAAAAACCTACTTGCAGGTAATAGATACGAGCCTAGTCCCATGGTAAGGAGGTGAAGTTTTAAATAAAGGCCAGAAACTATAACTAAGTACTACAGTGTGTGTGTGTGTGTGTGTGTGTGTGTGTAGCTGTTTAAATCTTAACTAATAAGACATAATTGAATTTTTACATTCACAAGACAGCTGGCAAAGGAATAATGAACTGATTTGTACAAAAATAACTCAGTATCAGAATTATTTAGGTACAATGATTGTAAGAAAGAGATCCTCTTTCAGTAGGATTAGTAAAAGAACTTCCCCGTTCCTCAGTGAGTATTTCATTATAGTAAGGTTGCTTGCCAAAGAAAAGAAAACCCTCCAAGGTAAGTTAGAGTCCTTACCTACATCCAACCAAACAAGACAACAATTCAGTTAGCTTTGGATGTGTTTTACAGGTATCAATGGACCATATCAATTGTTATCCATGTCCATCTTATAAGATTTATTTACTTTAGACAAGCTAGGTTTTTTTTAATAGTCTTTCAAAAAATGAGTGGTACATTTTACTTTTTAATGCAAGTGGTGAAGTCCATAAAGTGTCCAAACATTTCAAGATCCATAGCTCGGTTGTTATGCTTAAGCCCAAAAATAGCAACCATATACTTACCTTCAAACTTAGTAATCCCATGGTATCATTGGTATCCATTTAGACAAGGATAGGTCATGTCCGACCTTTTCTGTATAAGATGCATAATCATTTAATTTCTATTTTTTGGCAAGAGACAGTATCAGCTGAAACCACTAGCATAGCCAGTTAGCAGGGTAGCAAGACTCCCTCTTATTAATATGGAATCCCATTTTTTAATTCATAGCTTGGAAGCTATGCCAAAGCTGAAAATACTAGCCATATACTTACCTTCAAAATGTCAAGATTATGTCCACAAGTCATTATCAACTTTTAAAAGAACGACAGTGTCCGGACCTTGATTGAGTAAAATATCTTACTTGTTTATCAACCAGAGGTACTAGATGCAGTGAGTTAACACCCCAACCATTTGTTTTTATATGAAATTACAAGTGCCAAGCTATATTTAAGCCCAACAATTTATCACGCAAGACAACACAAATTTTATATAACTTCCAACCCTGCACGTCATGCAATATGTCATATTGCTTTAAAAAAATGTAAATTAACGTCCTGCAATGGTTAACAACAGAGCCCCAATCAAGGAGTATGTGCACAAATGCCAGTATTATAGCCAGTAGCGCACAACATGCAGCGCCATAAACAACCAGTAGCTACAAACCTGCAACTGCTTGAGAAAGAGCCAGTATAGCACCCAGTAGCAAGAGACAGTATGAGCATGTGTTTGACAGTAGCTCAGCCAATCTATGCATATGGGGCCTTAAGGCACATGCTAATCATGCCCCGGCCCAGCAATTTGAAAGAAACCAGTTAGCCATGTTTATATCAATAGGCTCCCAAATGAATCCAACCATGCCAAAATCCATAACCAGGTACATTACTAAAAAATCCATGCTCAAGTACCTTACCACGAAACACAGCGACAAAAACAAACCAAAAATGGCCATTTGTATAGCTAACACTATTCCCTCAAGTGTTTATCCTCATTGGTACAGTCAACAAGATAAAAAAACAGTTGCTTTTGATGCACAATCAGTCCCAAGGCCAACAATAATGCCCATGTTATGATTATGCAACGGTTTTTCTCAGAACCGACACCTAAATTACATGCAAGTGCTTCAAAAATCTTCCTTATTTTGCTCAAATGCTAGGCAAAAGAGTTTGTCTCTCCAAGTATAGGACATATACACAGTGTAGACGACATCTTTCTTACCATGCAAGGTACTGCAACAATATTAAAACAAAAATTGAAGCTTTGTAGTAAGGTACCTATGTTTCTTGAGCTGCAAGCTCCATTTTATCAAGATCAGACAACAGCAAAAAAATGAGCAGAAAAAAACCTACTCCAGGGCTAAGTGAGGGCCAGAGTATGCCCTCACCTTTGTTTATAAAGGATGTCATGCACGCTCCCAAGCCATCAGTTTTGAATGCAATTGGCCGCCCTCAATCTATGCGAGCCTGTAGGCACCATAGCCTGGGGAAGGTGATGGAGAGTGAACAGGGGTCGCCTACCCCTTGTAATGATATTACTTCACGCTTTGGTTTAAGCGGGGATCAAGTCCCAGTTTGTCTTTATTATGCAACCAATGGGGGGGGGGGGGAGTTTTTCTTTAAAAAACCACTTATGACTAGTATACTCAGTGTGTGTGTGTGTGTGTGTGTGTGTGTGTGTGTGTGTGTGTGTGTGTGTGTGTGTGTGTGTGTGTGTGTGTGTGTGTGTGTGTGTGTGTACCCGCCCTAACCCAGGCACCACACACAATGGGTTGGTCGTAGGCCCGTTGTGTATGGGCCTACTACCTTATGAGAGAGATGAGACTCTCTTTTTGAAACAATAGTCCAGGCCAGTTATGTCGACTGAGAGCTTGTATGATGGTGTTTCGGATCTGATTAAGGGTAAATCCGTTCTTGGAGTATTCTTTAACTAGTACAGATATCTCTTCCCAGGCAAAAGAGGGGGTAGATGAAGAGTATCAAATTAAGTAAAGAAGGCCAATACAGGAGCAAATAGAGGATTTGTATGGACTATTGCTATTTCTTTTAATGAATTATATGTGAGGAAGCTTAAGAAGATCCTTTCTCCAGATAAATCTAAGGTCATATCGACCTGTAGATGGGGAGGGAAGAGATATTGAAAGGTTCAGAAATTGGGTTGATCTGCAAAAGTCCCCAAGAACAATCGAAGTATCTGGGAGGGAAGTAGGCTCAATTTTTAGGCAGTGAGGGTAGATTAGACCAATCTCTTTGGAGAACATTTTGTTGTTAATGCTAAGCAGGTCATCCATATATCTAAAAGTATGATTGAATGATGGAAGTATTTTATGGTTAGTTTTCATGTTCTTAAGGCACCATTTGTATTCGAAAAAAGCCAGGTAAATATAACACATAAGTGGTGAGTAGAGAAGCCCATAGGGATGCCAAGGCATTGGTTAAAGCAACAACCACCTGCAATAGTAGTGTAGTTATTCAGTAGCCAGAAAAGATAGGAGCAGAGTTTTGTTTCATTGAAGTGTAGAGGGTGTATGGAGTGAGATGCTTGAATCCATCTGGGTTTCTTGGATAGGGAGATAAAATGATACTTTCTTTTTTTAGCATTGGTAAAGGCTAAATTAATAACCTTAGCTAAAACAGTCTTAAGCCCGAGATCTCCACTAAGTGGAATGTTTTCGTAGCATTGTGTAATATCAGCTGCTGCTGAAGATGTGGAAGATATGTTGAGGAAGGTTAAGTGTGACTTCTGTTGCATTTTTTGTTAACCAAAAGGGATTATATTGGATATTTACGAAATCCTTGCAGATTCTCTGCTTCTCTGCACAAATGAGCTCAAATTCTGTGAGAATAATATCAAGGCAAAGAGTAATATCTTTGGTGATATCTGTGAAGATACAGTTAGAGGCATCAGATATCCATATGAATTTATGTTTGTGTAATTTATATGTAGGAAATAGTACTGGTAACCTGGTGTTAGTAATAGAGTAACCAAGTTGTCCTAAATGTTTAGAGATCTTGTTAGAGATATCCTACGGTGTTTTGTTAGTATGACATAATTCTTTCCCTGATACTCGATCCCGAGCTGCTTTCCAAGCAAGGTATTTGCACATAATAGTAGAATAGTTGGAGCTTTTGTCAAGCCCGACCACAAGCCATTTATCTAAGATTAGTTGAAAATCAAAAGCTAGTTGAGGTGTAAGCCAAGAACTATCAGAAGAAAGCCACTTCCTAGGAAGTAGAGAAATTTTATGAACGAAGCATTCCTTCACTAATTCCTTTAAGTCCGATAGGACAGTCATCTCTAGTCGGAGAGCACTAACAAGGTCAGTGAGGCAGCTAAGTAAAGCTGATAGGGCAAGGTATGGGTTTTTTGGATAGTTAGGTATGTGATTGAGCCCTTTGGCTAGTAACTTACATATTGTGACATAATCGATAATGTTGAGGTCCTGCATACAAACATGGTTACCAAATCCTTCAAAATCTCTGCAGAATGAGGCAAATTGAATGCATGTACAATAAGGAATTGTTTCTTGTCTAAGAAAGTCATTATTTAAAACTAATCCTTTAATAGGATTATGGTATTTCCATCCTATGAGAATATTGTCAAGCAGTTTATGATTTCCAAAAAATAAGTCACAGCACTCACAAAAAAGACTTTTTGGTAAGATCCAATCGAGAAGTATATTGTGAAATAGACATTGTATGTAGATAGCACCACAATTCGAATCTTCTTTGCTGAGAACTTTTCTTCCACATGGGTTTGTAGAGACCTGCAATATATTCATGGGTTAGATTTTAAGGAAGTTTCTGATTGCAGGAAACCTGCCTCTCCCTCTTGTAAAGCTACGATTTTTTCCTCGGTTAGACGAGGACCTAGGTGTAAAAAACGAGGTGAAAGAGTTGGGAGTAGCCAAAGAGTTAGGTCTTTGAAGGGTAAACACATGTGGCTCTCACTCTCTACTTAGCCGTGCGAGAACACTACCTAGAACTCTCTAGAACTCCACCTCAAATCTACATAAGAGGACCTCCTCTCATGCTTGTAACCAGTTTCCATTTTTCTCATAATCTAAGCTCTCTAGCTCTATTTACTCATCCGTGTGTTTTTCTCTCTCTTACTAGTCTTCATGCAATGAATGGTTCTAGTGTGTATCCACCCTAGAAATCCCTACAATTGGTATCAGAGCCATATGATCAAGGCCAATCTAAATCCTCATCATTAGATCTAGGAGTAGGTGGCCTCCTTTCTCTCTCTCTCTACCTTTAGTGACTCCACTAGTCAAGTAAGTAGGTGGCCTCCTTTCTTTCTCTCTCTTCACCCACTTTACTTCTTCTTCCTTGGCTGAGAATAAGCCTCAAAACAGCTCATGGGATGCTCTGGAAGCTCTCCATTGTTGCACTTCATTCTCTCCATTGTCTCTCAACCCTCTCTACTCACTCTACTAGCATCTCTACTAGCTAGCGACCCCATCTCTTGCATCCGTGAGCTACATCATTGAAGAAATCTCAAATCTGGAATTTCTGTACTGTTGCGGACCAGCAAGCTTTCCATTAAAGCTTGAGGTCATTCATTGCCTCCCCAACCTTCATATGCACTAGGAAGCCATTGGCAACGGACTAGCTAGTATTACTAGCTATTTGCCTTGTTCCATTGAGCCTTCTCGAGCCATTCTCAAGCTCACTTTCATTTTCAGATCTGGAATTTCAGCAAGCCAACCTTGGAGTTTTGAGGCCATAGCTCATCAAGAAAGGTGTTTTTTAACACCTCCAGCAAGCTCTCTACTACTAGCAACTAGTCTACATCAAGGAAGGAGCTATTTGAGGAGCAAATACACCATTGAAGGACTGATTTGCAGAGATTTTTCAGCACTTGAGAAGGCAAGGAAGCCTCAAATCAAGAGGGAGCTTCAACTCAAAAAACCAAGCTCACTACACAAGGCATTCAAGACGGGTAACTTTGTTATCATTCTCCATTGTCGCATTGCCATTTGCTTCGTTGTAAAGGGTTAGACACCATCAAAAGAGTCTCTTGATAGGACCTCCCTTGCATTACAAGTTCATTGCCACACACATCATGGGCAAAGATGGAATATGCATGTTTCATGGTGTAGGTTTTCATACATGGAAAGTCAAGGTGAAAGGTTATCTAATGAGAAAGGGCTTATGGAATGTAATCACCAAAGAGGGGGAAGATGAAACTCAACTCACTCGTGCACAACAAAGGGAATTGCAAATTAAAGATGAAAAGGCATTGGGAATTCTCCTCACTAGTGTAGCGGATGATATCATACACCATCTAGATCAAGCTACCTCTTCTAGAGATGCATGGGAGATTTTAGAGAGAACCTTTGGTGCTAAATCAAAGTATTCAAAAATATCTCTAAAAATGCAATTATATGGGCTCACTATGCAAAATGATGAGAGCCTATCAAGCCTAGTAAATAGGCTTAAGAGCATTTGCACTCAACTTTCATATATCCAATGCAACATAGAAGAAGAAGATAAGATAGCCGTATTACTTAAATCACTCCCATTGCATTATGATAATATTGTAACGGTGCTTAAAGAAAAGGAGCCCATTCCTTCTCTTGAAAGCATAGTACATTCACTTCAAGAAGAAGAAAAGAAGCACACAAATCAAGAGGTAATTGCTAATAATGCACTTTATGTATCATCTACCAAGCACACCTCTCCATGCAAGCATTGTGGCAAGACAAACCATTTGTCCCCCAATTGCTACAAAGTCAAGAAGTGCACCAAGTGTGGCAAAACTGGGCATGCACCTCAATTTTGCAACACCAACACTCGAGTCCCCAACACCAACAATACCTCCAACGTCAACCAAAGAGGTAAAAGCATTCCCAACAATCTCCACTACACAAATAGTGGTGATGATGATGAAAGTGATGGCGACTATTGTGATGAAGGTGAACAAGTCAACTTTATTGCTCCCGTATCTACTTCTACTTCCTCATCCTCTTCTCTAACCATCTCTATTGCTTCTACTTCTAATAAAAAACATGCTAGAGGGAGTTCCAAACATGGCTCATTGAAAGTCTTTGAATATGATGACATTTTGTAGTTTCCCAACTCCTATTTTTGGATCCTTGTATTGAAGTCTTAATCTTTTGTGAACCATCATGTTGTATCAATGTAGATCATAGATGTTGTATCCATTGAGAACCATCATCACATTTGAACCTTGATCTTGTATCCAATCTTTTGTATCAATGTTGGTCATATGTGTTGTATCCATTGAGAAACACCATGAACCGCATTTCTTCTTGCAAGTGAACCTTAGGAAGTTTAAGAATGTGTTTAAGAGGGAGATTGAAGGGTAAACACATGTTGCTCTCACTCTCTACTTAGCCGTGCGAGAACACTACCTAGAACTCTCTAGAACTCCACCTCAAACCTACATAAGAGGACCTCCTCTCATGCTTGTAACCAATTTCCATTTTTCTCATAATCTAAGCTCTCTAGCTCTATTTACTCATCCGTGTGTTTTTCTCTCTCTTACTAGTCTTCATGCAATGAATGGTTCTAGTGTGTATCCACCCTAGAAATCCCTACAGTCTTTTCAGAGCAGGAGAATCATCATCTTCAATACAATGTTTAAGCAGATTAGTGATGAACTTGACTCCTTTAAAGTTAGCATATGTGGTGAGGTATAGACGGGGCTCATAAGCTTCAAGCTCTTTCAAAATATCATGCATAAGACCACGGAAGATCTGTGCAATAACGATCTGCTTAGCCTGTCCAAGTAGCCATGAGCAGATGAGAGATAGGTGAAAATCGACAGGTTTCTTTCGGAATAACAGATCCAAATGGTTAAGGATATACCATATTGCATGATCAAACCACATGATGCTTGATTCACAGGTAGCTTTGGGGTCAAGAAATCTGTAGGCACATTTCTCATAGGGGCGGAAGATATTCCAAATGGACTCTATGTAGAAACCTGGGTTACTTTTTTCAAATTCCATGCTACCTTTAGTACGTATGTTCAATCAAGCATTTGAGGGGCATTTGGAGTGGTCGATGAGATGAAGGTTAAAGGGGGCTTTAATCGGTTCTCCCTTGTCCAAGAACTGCCCACCTTTAAGAATCTTGAGTTTACAGTCTTCCACGGTTGAGGCGGGAAGGTTGGCCAAGTACACCCAGGTTTCACTAAGAATAGGAGCCAGGAAGGCTTTGTTTGGTAGAACCCACAGTTGATGGTCATCTCCGAGAGATTCAATTTCTATTTGTCTTATTGGTAAGATAGGAAAAACTTTAGATATTTTTGATACCATCTCAAGGAGGTTAACATCATTGAGTGAGCAAAGATTATTTTGAAATTCTTTCACTGCTTCTAGTGCTGCACTATCTCGATAGAAAATTCCACCAGTTGGAGGGATGGAGGGGGTATTTGGGGTGTAGACAAACGAGGGGTTAAGCCCACAGAGTTTTCTAAGGAAGTTTGATAGCTCAGCTCTAGATGAGGACAACAGGACAAGATCTTGCTGGTATTGTGAAGTAAGGACAGGAAGTTGGGCAATATATTGGGATAACAAATTAACACCTTCTAGGGGGTCTTTGTCCAATGTAGCCAGAATTTTTACCCAGTCATTAAATGACAACATATGCAAGACAGATAGTTTTTTATCCGAGACAAGAGCTGAATCATAAATAAGCTATGAAGCATCCAAATTGCTAATACATCTGAGGACAAGAGATGAGGCCACAGAGAGGGGCTCCGAGGTAAGTTCCAATCCTTGAGATAAAGCAAGAGTCTGCAAAAACAGTGAGGTCAGGTTTACTTTTTCTTGCCATAGTATGTAATACATAATTTTGCTTTCCTAGCAAGGAAAGGTCTAGTTCTAGTAGCCAAGGCATTCTTTGGTGTATGGTCTTTAAGGTAAAGCTTAATCTGATCAAGAATCTTTACATGCTTCTCAAGGTTGTGATTAGTACTCATGCGAGCTGTCATTCTATAACGTGAGCAATCCTGAAACAGAGGTGACTTAAAAATTAGTAGAGTGTCTATATTGTAAAGTATACTTGGTCTTGCAAACCTTCAATAGGCAAAGTCGGAAACTATGGTAGCCGTGAGCAGGGAACCAGAAAAAGAGTCTAAAAGGGGCCACCTAACATCTGTCTACCAATGAAGGATTTACAGACTGTGGGTCCAATTTAGAGCTCCATTCCTAAAATAATTTCCTAGGCCAGCATCCTGGTTTCCCCCAAAAAGAAGAAACCTTATGTATAGGATGTGTGTGTAGCTATTTAAATCCTAACTAATAAGACATAATTGAATTTTTACATTCAAAAGACAACTGGCCAAGGAATAATGAACTGATTTGTACAAAAATAACTCAGTATCAGAATTATTTAGGTACAATGATTGTAAGAAAGAGATCCTCTTTCAGTAGGATTAGTAGAAGAACTTTCCCGTCCCTCAGTAATTATTTCATTATAGTAACTTTGCTTGCCAAAGAAAAGAAAACCCTCCAAGGTAAGTTAGAGTCCTTACCTACATCCAACCAAACAAGACAACAATTCAGTTAGCTTTGGATGTGTTTTACAGGTATCAATGGACCATATCAATTGTTATCCATGTCCATCTTATAAGATTTATTTACTTTAGACAAGCTAGGTTTTTTTTAGCAGTCTTTCAAAAAATGAGTGGTACATTTTACTTTTTAATGCAAGTGGTGAAGTCCATAAAGTGTCCAAACATTTCGAGATCCATAGCTCGGTAGCTATGCTTAAGCCCAAAAATAGCAACCATATACTTACCTTCAAACTTAGTAATCCCATGGTATCATTGGTATCCATTTAGACAAGGATAGGTCATGTCCGACCTTTTCTGTATAAGATGCATAATCATTTAATTTCTATATTTTGGCAAGAGACGGTATCAGCTGAAACCACTAGCATAGCCAGTTAGCAAGGTAGCAAGACTCCCTCTTATTAATATGGAATCCCGTTTTTTAATTCATAGCTTGGAAGCTATGCCAAAGCTGAAAATACCAACCATATACTTACCTTCATAATGCCAAGATATCCACAAGTCATTATCAACTTTTTTAAAAACGACAGTGTCCGTGCCCTTGACTGAGTAAAATACCTTACTTGTTTATCAACCAGAGGTACTAGATGCAGTGAGTTAACACCCCAACCATTTGTTTTTATATGAAATTACAAGTCCCAAGCTATATTTAAGCCCAACAATTTATCACGCCAAGTCAACACAAATTGTATATAAATTCCAACCGTGCACGTCATGCAATATGTCATCAGCAATGTTTACGGGTCACCGCGACGGACATCCATAGCATAACTCTCAAGCATCAACATATTTATCAATACAAGGGAAACGACCAGGATAAGGCATGGAAACTCACTAGGGTGTTAATCCTAATGAAGTGAACTCGATGAGATGCATCCACTAACTCTACAAGAAAATCAAACGCACTATCGCCAAGTAATCTGACTATGTCCTTCTACACAACTCTACATTCGTCACGCCCGTTTACCATGCAAATCTATTTGGAATCGCATGAAACTTGAAGGGAAGCTACAGGGGACTATTAGAATCATATCCACTGTCACAGCATTCTGGAGAGGTACAAAGATCGCAATCATTCGTCCCAAAGTCAGAAAAATAGCAGCAGGTGATCCTAATGGGTCGTTTTAGGATCCCTAAAGCCTCTCCTAGGGTCAAAACAACATAAAATACGCATATAGACACTCAAAACAGCGATTTAAGGTCTCAAACTTGTAGTTGAAAACCTACACCGAATCTTGAATGATTACACTTGAATGGAAGAGCAAAGTAAGAGGAACACAATGCAATAAACGAATCTGAATTTGGATTATTGTAGCCACAATAGCGAAGATTACAAGCTGGAGCAAGAAGGAACTCTCAAACGTACGCTGTCTTCTCAGTTTCTCCTTCCAAAAGATAATGTTCAAACTTACAAAAAATGACCTTTATAGTTTAGGTCTTTACAAATGGCTTTTCCAGCCAAAAGCTCCTAAACTTCTAACTGGCTCTCTAATATACAAATGCTCCCAGAAGAATAATCATAAATCCTTTGACAAGTTCTCGGCTTAAAGATGCTCTCTTACAAAAGAATTTTACAAAAGTTTCTCATAAAAATATGACCCTTCTCTGGAAACGGCCGCTTGTCGCTTCGTCCGCCAAACACTCCCCCCTTCCTTATCCTTGCACACCCTCATGCATGTTCAGTGCTTTGGCCGTTGATGTGGCTGCAATGAAGCAAGTGTTGTTGAAAAGCTTCTTGTTCGAAGGACAACTTCCAGGGCTTCTTTATGCTGTCTGAAAGGATTTTCATTTAATGTGTGTTGGTATACTACGTACCGTGCCTTGAGGTCCTTCGCCATAGGATTGAAGATCCTTGAGTCAATTTTGAAGAACCCTGTGACGAAGGCCTCTTCGAATGTCTGCAAGTAGTGTGAAGGTGGGTACATTAGCTTGGAGTACATTGCCATCAAAATGTGTTGTGGCGGCGAATCTTGGAGATTCTAGTAGATCCCTTTGTGCCCTTCCAAGAACAGATTCAATGGATGATCATCGCCTTCAATGTATTTAAACACCTGGATGCAGGTGATGATCATCCGGGCTATCTTTACTAGCATTTGATAAGCCACGTCGGGGACATCCCGTAGCAAGGTGACTGTTGAATTCAGTGTGTTGACCACGTAGTTTACTGTAGGAGGCTGCTGTGCTATCAAAACTGGGTAGTTCAGCTTTTGCTGCCTTGAGCCTTTCCATGTGGCAAAATCCCTCCACGTGCGTCCTCTAGGGACTCGGCAGAAAGTAGGATCTATTTGTATATGCTGAGGAGCATTGTGGTAGTTAGTTAGATCCTGTGGCCGTCTGTCCAACCACTTCTGCCTCCACTTTGGGTGGTCGTCGATAAGTATCTGAGCTTCTTCCGCTGTTAGTGCAATGCCTTCGTAACCCCCATCTTTGTTTCGTGGCAGGGCTGGCCGCATCTTTTCCTTCCACAGAATTGCTTCATGGCATATCAGAGGAAGTGGTAGGTACTCATGGCCAAACCCTTCCACCTGCTTCTGGCTGTAAGTAGGCCAGGGTCGCTGACTCCATTATCTTCTTTTCATAGAGCATGTAATCCTTTGCTGGTCCCTCTGGCATGTCCTTAATGCTCTCAGTGAGCTCATCTCTAATATCCAGATCTGGCTCTACAAATTCGTGCTCTTGTAACCCTTGGTGTGATGTTTCAGGCAAATCGGGCACTTGTTGTCTGGACAGCAGTTGCGGTTGACTCTGGGCTTTGTCTACTCTGATTTGTTGTTGAAAAATTAGATCTTCCTTTTCCTTCAGCAGTGTGTCACCGATCTTCTTCTGAGTCTCTAATTCGGCGCTTGCTTGTGCGAGTTGCTACTCCAGTTCTTTTATCTTTTGCTCATTTTCCGCCGTTTGGGCCATCATTCCTGATAAGAGCAGCTGTCTTTGAAGCTTTTCTTGCTCTAGCTCCGATTTCAATGCCGCTATGGTGTTCACTGTTGTGGAATTGTCCGATGTGGAGACCAATGCTCTAGCAGGTTCCTGGTTTTCCATCAAGGTTTTCATAGTACTTTTGACACTGTTGTACGAATTGTTAACTCTCTGAAACCTTGCGCTTTCGTAAGCAAGCTCCTCCATTGCTTTCTTTACTCTTGCCGTCAATTCGTGGCATTCTTTTTCTTTGGCGGTCAAATCTGTCCTGACATCCACCAAATCTCTGATCAGAGACTAAGCCTGCTCTCACTCAATGTCTCTTTCCCTTGTTGTGAGCTCCAGTGGTGCCCTCAGGCTCTCTAACTCCTCTTGCCCAGATGCTTGCTTTTGTTGGGCCTCCTGTACCTGCTTTTCCTTTTCTCTCAGTACCACATGCTGGCACTAGAACTGTCTTTCTAATTCCTTTAAAGTTTGCATGTAATCAAAACCAACAACAGCTTGGCAGGCTTCGTGGTATCCGATTGCTTCCGTAGGAGGTATAAACTCCTTTTGCGAGGTTGAAGGAGGAGGAGGTGGTGGTTTTCTCTTTGATGGAGAAGGAAGAGGAGGAGGAGATTTTGGCGAGGGAGGAGGTGAGCTTTCTTCTTCTCGTACATGCCTCTTTTTGGAAGCATCTTCCCCTGACTGTGAAGCAGACTCTTCCGCTTTTATTTTCTTTAAAATCTTCATGATTCTTTGGCGGGTCAAATATGCCGCCCGTCGTGCTTCCACATTCCTCTCTCTTTGAGTTTTCTTTAGCTGCTCTGCTTGGTTTGTATCATCAGCTACGTCTTTTTTCTTCGTTCCTTCAGTGGACTGCGAAGAAATTTCCACTTCTGCAGCCTTTTGTTCTGCTTCTAACCTTTGCTTTTCAGCTCGTATGCGAGCTGCATTTTCTATTCTTTCTTGTCTTTCCTTCTCGAATCTTTGTTTTTGTGTTTGTTGTGTTGCAGCAGCTCTTGCCTGTCTGTCAGCCCGTAACTTGGTCCTTCTTTCCTCGACTCTTTGTTGGGCTTCTGCATATGATTTTTGAAGGTCAGACTGCGGTACTGCACTTCTTTCCCTCCTTTTTCTCTCGAGCGGCTTTGTGGAGTCTTCCTCCTCGCTTTCTTCAAACTCCGATGGCCCTTTGTCTTTCAACCCTTGAGAGTTTCCTTCCTCTTCAGTCTCCGTCTTTTCTTCATCACTCGAGCTTTTGTTGGATGCCTTGGATGAGCACGATGATGTTGCACTAGTGGTCGTCCTTATTGAATGAGCAACCAGCTTTGCTTTCGAAATCAGGGCCGTTTCAGAACTGGTAGCTGGCAAATCTTCAATCATTCCCAAAGCTTTGTATGCTATTCTTGTTAGCATTGGCCCTGCGTTCATGTAGCTTTTGTTTTTTGCCGAGCTTTTCAAATTTGCTTCGACCAAGTTTTCCAAGATGTAAGAACCATAGTCGCAGTGAATGGTTCTGTTTTTGGTTGTTGCTAGAGCCATGACCACGGCAATGTGCAGGATTGGCTCGGTGTAGTGAGGAGGCTTTTGTACTCTGAAATGCTGAGAGATCAATCTCATCAGTAATTCCAGCTCTCCGTATATCATGTCATTGTATTTGTATTTGTTTCCTTTTGCTTTGGTGAATGCCTTCTCGTTATCCAGTGACTTGGTCTTTGCCAGCAAGTCGTGTTGCCCTGGAAGGAAATGCAAAGCTTCATTGATGATTTCTTTCGTGATCTTTACCTTTACCTTCGATCCATCCTTGTCCATGAGCATTGCCTGCCCATCATATTGTATCGAGCTCATGAGCTAGTGGGACCTCATGAAGTCTATTCCCCATGCCTGTAATCTGAAAAACTGCTCCAAATGCACAGCCCGCACTTCCTCTATTACCTCCGGCCTTCGGTGGAGATTCCATATTTCCTGTGGCGTGATAGTCATCTTTACCATGTCCCCATCAGCATCCCTAAACTTCGAGATGAAAATGTGAGCAGGGATCTGCGCTAGCATTTCATCCGAGATGTGAGCTTTTTCATTTGTAGCGAGCTCATCCACTTCATATGGTGTTGTTGTCCAATGACTTTCTTTCTTTTGGCGAGGCATTCTGTGTCAGTAGAATCACAAGCTGTCAGGATTTTCCTTTCGCAATCAGTCGCATATAGACTTTTAGTAAAAAATGGTTCAAAAGTTAAAACTGATCATAACTTGAACAAATTTCATCCATTCTTGTCCATATCTCACCAGTGGGACTAGGAAGACTAGAGCTATGACTGATTAAAATTTGAGCCAATTCTGGGTCTGAGGTACACCGATCACGATCGTAGTACAGAGGCCAAAATTAGATTTGATCACATGAGTGGTTTGCTGATAGTTGGAGGGTCATTTTGGTCCACTCCGTGTTTCATTTGAACCACTTTTGAGTTTATAGGTCCCAATTTTGGGTTACAAGGGAGTTTTGGACTAGACTTTGACTTTTCATGAGTTTTTTTATGTCCAAATGGCTTGAAACTTGATGGGTGACTTGAACAAGATGTTTACAAGGGATCTGTTAGGTTTTGGTCAAAATCTGATGCTGAGGTACACCGATCGCGATCGTAGTACCTGGGCTTTTTTAGGTGAAAACTGGATGGTCATGGATCCCTATGCCTGCCTAGCCCACTAATGATTTATTTCCAAGTTTGGACTTAAAATGAACAAATTAGAGCAATTTTTTCACTGTTCGACCTTATTTTACTAAGTCTAACCATATTGGGTTTTCCTCATGAATTTTGGTTGGAGCCTGGAGTTAGTTGAAGTTAATTTTAGAGCTTTCACTGCTTCCATGATGTGCTGCTATCATCAGCCTACTCCACTATCTGATTTTGACTTGATTAGGCACTTTATACCCCGTCTTGGGAGATTTTCCAGACTTGTGCATTTTTCAGGCATTCTTTGGATACGAATGTGATATTTGAGCATCCCTAAGTCACCTTTTGGTCTTTGGCATTGGTTCGGCCAAAATTCTCCCTTTGCGTGATCATTCGAGACTGAAATGATCATATATGTACTTGTAGGAGATTATGAGATCCATTCGAGGTTTTCTACAACTATACTAACTCCTAGTCGGTAGACAGGTATGCCCTTCAAACTATCCATCATTATTTTTAACCGGATTTTGGTAGTTGTAGGTCAAATTTTCTCGTTTCAGTTGTGTTTGACAAATTAGGCCCATTCTATGAGCAAAATTTGTGCATTTTCCTTGAAAATTCAAGAGAGTGTATCTTTAATTGAGTTCCAAGCCTGGGCCAAATCAAAAGTTGAAAAACCTGCATGTGGGGGCACCAATCGCGATCGTACCACAGAGGCCAAAATGATTTTTGACACCTGCAGATTGTAGCTGAATGCATCTTTTGATCCCAGTCAGCTCTTGATTTTCTAACAATTTTGGTGAGAATTGTCACCAAAATCTTGTTTGTACTTTCTGCTTGGCCGTTAGCTTATGGGTGATAGGGAGCTGCTTGGCCGTTAGCATGTGGGTGATAGGGAGCTGCTTGGCCGTTAGCATGTGGGTGATAGGGAGCTGACTTCCTGTGAATTACCATGAATTCATCCAATAGGAATTCGATCACTTTATTGATGAAGTGAGTCCCTCTATCGCTCACTATCTCTATTGGTAAGCCATATCTGGTAAAAATGTTCTCGTACAAAAATTGTGCTGTCGTTTTTGCATCATTTTTGGTTGTTGCTTTCGCTTCCACCCACTTTGTTAGATAATCTGTTGCCACAATAATGTATTGAGCATGTGTTTTATATCCAGGAGGTGTAATCGGTCCTACAAAATCTATTCCCCATTTCACAAATGCTCTTGCCTCCATCATTGGCCTCAAGGGAATATCATCTCGTGCTCTAGGAATCTTTGTCCTCTGGCAATCGTCACATCCTTTCACAAACTCTTCAGCGTCCATGAATAGTGTAGGCCACCATATGCCTACAATAAGAATTGCTCTGGCCGTTTTGTCAGCTGATAAATGTCCTCCAGCTTGTCCGCCATGTGCTTGCTCTAAGATAGGAATGTATTCCTCTTCAGGCGCGCACATTCTCAATTGATTGTCTTTTCCCCTCTTGTAAAGATTGTCCTCAATCAGTACATAGTTTTTTGCCTCTTTTGTGATCGTTTTGATACGTGATCTACTCATCCCTTCAGGTAGTATCCCGGTGGTGAGGTATTCAACAATGTAGTTACTCCATCGGGGTGCTACAGATAATTTGAATAGAGTCGCGTGTTCTATCGGCTTTTGAAATGTGCAGCTAACGCATGATTTGATCTGCATATGAACACTTTGTTGCATTTTCGACCAGTACACACCCATTCTCATCAATCTTTGATACGTCTGTGCATGCCCATTGTGAATCCCCGTTGTTTGTACATGAGCTTGGTTTAGATACAATTCCCGTTCACTCGATTGAACACGAAGCCTAAGGATTTGATCCGATCCCTGTTTGTATAGCCTTCCTGCCAACATTACCAATAATCTAGATGCTGCAATGGTAGATGGTTGTCTTGTCACATTTAAGGACCCAATAGTCAACAAAGGAATTATATCCTCGCTCCATCTTGGAACCATTTCTATGTTGAAAAGATATGCATCTGGCAAATCATCATCAACTCCTACAGGGTTTTCTCCATGCATTATTCTAGATAAATGATCCGCTCTTTGGTGTGTAGTTCCTTTTTTGACTACTACCGTGAAGTCAAACTCAAGCAGTATGATGAACCATCATACAATCCTCCCCGTACTGCAAGGTTTGTTTACTAAGTACAACAGTGCTTGGTGATCAACGAAGAATACAAATTTATTGGAAAGTAAGTAGTGTCTAAACTTTTTCACCGCATAGATCATATCCAAACCCTCTCTCGTAGTTGTGTAATTCTTCTCTGCATCGTTCAGTTGTCTACTGGAGTAACTAATTGGAAAATCCATGTTGTTCTCTCCAGGTTGTGCAAATATGCATCCTATAGCATATGCTCATGCATCTACGTGGATGTGGAATATCTTTTCCCAATCCGAAGCTTTCAAAATTGGAGCGGAAATCAACCTTTGCTTGAAAGTTTGAAAAGCTTTCTCGCACTTATCTGTCCACTCAAATTTAGTAACCAGCACATAAAGTGGCTTTGCAATTATAGCGTATGAGTAGATAAATGTGCGATAATATCTACAATGGCCCATAAATGCCTGTACCTCCTTTACCTTAACTGGTCGTGGTAGATCAACAATAACGCTGATCTTCTCCATGTCTGTCGAAATACCATTTTTGGACACTATATGTCCCAATATTTTGCCCTGTCTTACCATGAAGACACATTTCTCTGGATTCACGAAAATCCGATACAATGTGCATTTTTCGAACACTTTGGTCAAGTTCTCTATGTGCTCCTATCTTACGAGAGAGTGAACGCACAAGTCATCCATGTAAATTTCTAGGAACTGTCTTAGATATTCTTTAAAAGCATGACCCATCAGCCTCTGAAATATGGCTGGTGCATTTGTTAAGCCAAAAGCCATTACCCTGAATGCAAAAATACCCCATTCAGTTACAAAAGCCGTCTTGTGCTGATCCTCTGGCTTTATTGCGAGTTGGTTGTAGCCCGAAAAGCCATCTAAGAAACTATAAGCTTCTTTACCTACCACTCTTTCTATTACATGATCAGTAATGGGTAGGGGATAGTTGTCCCGAATTGTAGCAGCGTTTACTTTCTTGAGATTGACGCACACTCTTAACTTTCCATTTTTCTTCGGAACCACCACAATCTGTGAAACCCAATCGGTGTGCTCAATTTTGTAAATAAACTCTGCCTCTTTAAGCTTATCTATCTCCTCCTTGATCTTTTTTGCAAACGTTTCATTGTAAGTATAGAGACGTTGTCTGCTGGGTTTGGCGTCATTCTGAAGGGGTATTGTGTGTTGACAGATACTTGGATCCACCCCCTTAAGATCTTTGTATGACCATGCAAACACATCTCTATACTGTTTAAGAGTAGATACCAAAAGCGTTTCCTCGTCTTCAAGATCCATGGCAATATATACAGGTTTTGGATCTTCTCCCGGCTCCGCTAGATCTATTCGTTTGGCTTTTTCAGGACCGTCGTACGATGTACCAGGTTCCTTCAATTCCCTCATCGGTTGTTGCACTATGATTTTCCTATCTTGTATGGTATACTTCTTATAATGGAACGGCGCATCCATCTTGTTAGAATTCGTGTCCTCATTTGTTTCCAATTCAGTCGTCCATATGTCTTTGAGGGTTCATTTGAGCTTATTGTACTCCGTTTTCCTCTCTGTTTTGGTCATTCCAGACCCTGTTTTCCCCCCTTTATGTGTCTTAGTCGTTCGATCTTCGCACCTATTCTTCTTGTTGTTTTTCCATGGTTTAGTTTTGATAAACCGGCCAGTGACCTCGTCTTTGACAAAATCGTCAGCTTTGACAAGCTTTAGATATCCCGTTCTATCATTGACAAGAGGTATCGGATTATGCTTATTCGCTCTTGATTTTCTTGTTCTCTTGGATTTATACCGCTCTTGTCGACTAGGTTTTTGGTCAGGAAACTAGTAAAACCTGTCCTGTCTTGACCTGTATTTCCTATTCGTCTCTGATCCACTTGATCTTTTGTCATCAGCATCTATCATTTGGATTTCATCACCCAGTGATGGAAGGTCACCGCTTAGTGAATCTATGAATTCCTCCTCTGTTCAATTCCTATCGTTCACTACAGATATCTCATCAATTATTCTTTTACACTCAATCTCACGTGGTGGCTCTTCTTGTTCCTCGCTCTTTGATCCTAACTCAAGGATGACGCTAGCCATTTGCAACGTTACTAGGTCGTATCCTTCATCGTCACAAAATTTTGTAGGCGTGCATTCGTTAACACATACATCAAAGGTTGACAATATTTAAGTCCACCCAAATGGCTCAAATAAATGTTCAGGGAAAGGTTCTGGGAGATAAGCCTCGTCTTCTACGGATATTTCCAATACGCATTCCTCTTTGATTATGTCTCCACAATCAGATGCTCCACACATCCAGACATGTGCTTTCGTTTGTATCCATGCAAGTATTTCTTTTTCATTTATTGTGGTTAAATTAAATTCTTGCACTGGTGTTTTTGCAACGCCTCTATAGCTGTGATCCTTCATGTTGATTTTTGTTATTAGCTCTTTGTGCCTTAGGTAAATTTGGTCATACCCCCAATCTTGTATCATTTTGAGTTGACGCATAAAAGGTCGCCCCAAAATAATGTTGAAGTTGTTCATTTTTCCGAAATCCACCACAGCAAAGGTGTGCTCATAGTTAATTCCACACGAAGTTACAACTATTTGGTCCAGGATTTCCAATGGTCTCTATATATACCCATCTGCGAGTTGCAGTTTCATTCTCGTCTTTCTGAGAGCTGCACGGCCCCATTTCTCCCAGATTTGCTTTGTAGCAATCACAACTCCCGCTCCACTGTCTAGGATAGCTATCATTTTTATATCCTGATATTCAACAGATAAGGTTGTATTACCTTCCTCACCTTCGCAGTAATCTCCGACCTTGTTTATGGACACTGGTTGGGGCTTTGGGTTGACCTTCCCGTTTGTTTTCTTCTCCCGTAGGGTTTGTTTGAAGAGGAATCTTTACTCCTTTGTTCTCCAAATGTTTCCCCATGTCTTCCCATAAGTGTGATCTGACTCTCAAGAATTATGACAGTGTGATTGTGCATGTTATAGGTGTCGACAGCATCTCTTGACGACTTTTTGAGTCAATCATTTGTGGAATAGTTCTCATCTGGGATGGAACTATCCTTATCTCCGATCGTGCCTCGTGTTCACCTATAAATGAAGGTAGGGTTTTCAAGGATTGAGCTTTGCTTTCCAACAAAACCTCCATTCCCGCATCTCCATACAATGATTGTATATCTCCTGGATAAAATCCGTTGTCCAAGTTAATCTCAGGAATTGGAGCAGACTGTAACGTCACGCTTACGTTCTTTCTATTTCTAATGGTTTCCCATAAGTGTTGTGGCCATGGTTCTTCAACTTCTGGAATTGGCATTATAGTCATTGACTTAGCGTCATCAGTGGTGTTCGGCACCACTTGGTGATCCAATGACAATATCATTTCAGACTTGGGTCCGTTTACTTGTTCTAGTTCATCGATTTTTAGTTTTTCTCGCCCTTTGTGAATCAGCACTTCTTGTTCTGGGGTTCTAAGCGCCTTAGGTTCCATCAATGCCTGGGCTGTTTCAATGAGGTGTTTACACATTTCCAAACGCTTTGTTTCCACTTCTGGTTGAGGATAAGTCAACCATCTCTACTCTAAGGTTTGGTTTGTTTTTAGCCTTGCTTCGTACGCTTGTAATAGAGCGTCTAAAGACTCTAGCACTTTCTCAAAGACTGATCCTCCTGAGGACGCTTTCCTCGGCTTGTTGTTATCCTCATCAGTTTTACTATCTCTCTCTTGTTTCAGTTGCTCTTTCGTTTCATGTAATTCATTTTGCATGGCAATTTGGGTTTTCAATCTTCTTGTTTTCATTCTGTCTCGTTTCGCCTTCCAGGATTTTTGCTGGGTTCTCACAGATAAACTCTCATTTTCTGTGGGTATTGGCAACTTGACCTTTTCTTCCAATGGCTTGTTTTTCTCTAAGTCCTTCTCTTGGGCTTTGGTTATCGCATTGATTTGGATCATGGCATCGGTTTTTGATCCACTTCTTGCACTTGGTAACACCCCCACAATATTTATAGTTGTTTTTTCCTTGTTGTCCGGATTCCTTGGGCAATCTGGCAATATGTGATTCACACCACATCCGTCACAAAACCCAAAAATTTTCACTCTTTCGCCTTTGAAAGGGCAGCTTCACTCCCAATGATCTGTACTTCCACAGTTATAGCACTGTCCAATTGGTGGTTGATTTTGAGGAGGTGGTCCTATAGGTTGTCCTACCCTATTAGGATATCCTCTTGGTTTGTAGTTCTGGTTCGCAATGAACATTAGCGTTCTTTCGTCCACCAAATATTGATCTCTTGAAGGTTGTGCTACATACGTTGGTGGTTCCATACCCTCGCTATTTCCCCACGGTTGATAGGCTTCATCTGCGTACATTTGTGATTCATGTTCTGTTACGTAAGGCTCATTCGGTTCCTCATAATAATAAACTTGAAGTGTACTATTTGTTCCTGGTGATGCTTCACAAGGTTGGGCATACCTAATCATGGCTCTATTTTCCTGTGGTAATGGAGGTTGTTGACTCAACACATATTGAGGTCTGTCTGCTCCTGCTACCATATTCATATATGGTCCAACTTGATATCTTGGAGGAGGTGGCTGGGATGGTCTTGCTGGAGGTCCATACGACCTTTCCCTCACATAGTTTTTGTTGTAAAAACACTCTTCCATGCCATGATTTGTCCATTTTTTCTCTATGGCTCACCATTTCAGTACTCGTCCATTCGCAACTGGTGCTTTCGGCTGTTGTGTGCACCACGGCGTTGGGTGATCCCCCCCACATATGTCACATTTCCTTGTCTGAGGTTGTCTCATCACCGGATTTGATCTCATATGTTGCTGCATTCTCTTCGTTACCTCTTCTATCATTTGGTCAGCTGTCGGCATCAGGGAAGCCTGAGCGTCTCTCTTGGCAGAGGGTTCGCTCTTAATAGATGAAGAGCCACTGGTTACTGAATCAGCATCCTCTGACACTTCCCCATATGCTTTGCAGTTATCAACAAGATATAACGCTTCCCTTGTAACCTGTTCAAATGTGCTACAGGCCTTCAAGTGAATGTCATTTTTCAAGGTTTCGTTCCTAAGTCCTTCAGTGAAAAGCAGAGACAATCTCTCATCCTGCGGTAATTCTCTCCTCTGGCACCTCTCAATGTATTGCTTGAATCTCAAGGATGCTTCCTTCACTTTTTCGTTCTCCCTTTGTTTAAAAGCATATATCTATGATATAGTATTATGCATTATACCCCGTTTTTAGAATTCTTCCGCAAACTCTTGCAATACATGTTCAATATTCGGACAAGTTTCAAGTTTCAAAGGTTGAAACCATGTTAAGGCCGTCCCTTCCAAGGTCAGCCTGAATCCCTCGTATTGATTATGAAAATCGGTGATCTGCTCTGCTCTTAAGACTTGCTTGAAGAGTTATACATGGGCATATGGATCCCCTGATCCGCTATACTTCTTCGGCATTCACTTCGCTACTTGGGATGGCCTAATCCGTCTATGGTCTACGACCAGTCTCATTGCTCCCATGTCTTGACTTAATCATTCTCGTGCATCATGGATGTCGTGGGTTGCTCTCGTTGACTCCCCTGCCTCGAATCTACTATTAGGAGGCAAATATGATGGTGTGGCTGCAAATGTCGGACCTACTGCAGTATGTGTAGAGATAGGAACCGCACTACCTCGATTTGTAGCCATTGATTCTCTAGAATGTAACGTTCCCATGGGGCTTGGCACATTAGGAAAATTTTGAACTCATTTTTGGGCCTTTTAAGAGTGCCACATCATCAAAGTTGTACAAAAGAAAGCAACCCAGTAGACCCCTCTAGATATTGCTTAGAACCCCATGATATGACCTATCATTGGAAAGTTCTTGAGAAATGGATTCTAAAGAGCCAAGGTCCGAAAAGTTTGGATGACTTCTATGAAAGTTATACCATTTTTTTTCAATCAGCCAGATTTTGTTACTGTTACGGTAATCTAAAATCACCTTTTTCTAGATCTACATGAAGGAAATGTCCGATACATGCATGCTATAGATCAATAGATAGCATTTGAAGAGTAGATTCTAAATATCCAATCTCCGACAAGTTTGGATATTATTTGCAAAAAAATTACCGATCCCCACTTTTTGAAAGCTATGCCACATCAAAAATTCTTACAAGGCCCATTTTTGAGTCCAAACTTTTTCTAATGTAGAATACTGAGGTCGACTGAAAGAATCAGCTACATGAGTCCTCTCTCCACCAATTGTCATCGGGTCTGGCATGACAATTGTAGGTGCTGGTCTTAGCCGGCTTGGAGTGACATAATACTGGTGGAGTGGTCCCCCAAAGTACATATATCCTTCCAACTCCTTTTTGCTGCGTATCATCTTCCATACTTGTCGTATGCGGCGATTTTTGTTTCTGCTCCCTCTGTGTACGTGAAGACATCAAGTCTTTTCCGCTCAGTCATCTCTCCGACGTAGGGTTCCTCGCATCTATAATAGAGATCTTGCTCTCCATTATTATACTTGTATAACCCCAAGTAGACATTATTCGTGTTGACTCTCAAAGTTTCATTTTCTCGCCTTAACCTCGTATTAGGGAAGCTTATTGTTGGTGCCTTCTGCTCATGTTCCTCATCTATTTTTTCTTTCGTGCCCATTAATCCCCACTTGTCTACAATGTTAGGATTCAAGACTACCAAGTACATGATACCCTCCTCATCTAGGTACCTATCTCCGCTATAGCTCACAGGCACTAAGTCCCTGAACTCACTTGGTCTATCTTCTATTTTCACACAGTAGGAGTCCATACCATCTTTGTATATCTTGGCACCTTGCTTGTTGTCATATTGATACTTGATGAACAATAGCTTCATTAATTGTGGCCGAAGGGTCTGATGGTCCTGCTACCATGTTTTTTCTTCCGTTTAGTTTTAAATGTCCCAAGTGTTCCGTGAAATACTCGTAAGATCTCTCTGAAGAAGTATCGGAGATGCCTTCTTCAAGGATTGGCTCTAACAGTCGTACTACACCTTGGTTTACATCTCCTCCGTTGATAAAACACTTGCTTGATCCGCTAAATTTCGGTGTTGGATGTTGATTTGTTTTTTTGATCTCAAAAACATGAAGAAAGTGGGATTTACTGACTGAATCCAAACCTCTTACCTGGAGATGGAGTGATCTTCCAACTCCCGCAACTGCATGGATTGTTACTTGATCGGTCTCTGCAAATGAATACACTTGATGGCTATGAGATCATTGTATCATTCCAACTGTTAGTAGATTCAATACTTTCACAATGACTTCAACACAGTTTTGCTTGCAGATTGTTGGCAGTATGTCCAATTTGGGTTTTGACAACTCCTGATATGTTAAATAGTCTAGGTCTATGAATAGGTCAAAAATGAGTCAAATCTGGCACAGAAGTACACCGATCGTGATTGTAGTTCTAAGCCCAAATTAGATGAAACTTCACCAGCTTACTCACTAGGCTATTTTAAGGCTACCTCTCTGATACTTTTGTATTCAGACTCTAAAAAGTCAAGCTTTTACCAGTTCTTGGTTGAAAGTGTTTGTTTTCCAGAATCTGTCAGTTTGATCTGATTTTGGTGCTTGATTTGAGATTTGGAAGCTATCTGGGGTTGTCCTATGTACAGTCTATCCCTCTGTATGGTTTCTTCCCAATTTTGATGTGTTTTGGTCTACTGAAAATCAATTTCTATACCAGTTTAGCAGTTTTTGACTTGGATGTGTATTCAGATGGTTTGACAGGTATTTTGAGGTTTCTGGCTCTAGGTCCTTTAGACTTTTATGTTTGTATACATGTGAGGATCCAACAGATGAAATCTGGTCAAAATCTGGCACTTAGATACACCGATCGCGATCGTAGTTATGAGCCCAAAGTAGACCAAATTTGGCATGCATGTAGACACTGATGTTTTAGAGCTATCTCCCAAGTCTTTTTGCATTTGGATCATCAAAAGCCAAGATTTTGCACTTTCTGGGTCTGTCATGATAGTTTTACCCAAGTGGCCTGATTTTCTTGATTTTTGATGTTTTTGGGTGTTGTTGCTTTAGACAAACTTGTTTAGAATCTTATCAGGAAGGCACACAACAAATCTGGTCAAAATCTGACACATAGGTACACCGATCGCGATCATAGTACCTGGGCCAAATCTAATACAATTTGGTATGCTTCCTCTAACAAGTATTTCCCAGTGTTTGGTGCTACCATTTTGTGATTTGAATCAATTTCAGCTCTGTTTGGTCAGATTTTCAAAATTTCAGAGTCTTATGGCCTTTTGCCAAAGTTATGGTTTTCTGGTTTCTCAACTCTAACTTTTGCCCCAAATCTGATTGGAATGTGATTTGCTTATCCTACTCCTAAGTACAAAAATGAAAGAACATAAGGAAATGAATCAAACACAACGGATTTCGGGTGAGATTTCAGTACTCAATCGAATTAGAGAAATTGAAGAGCAAAAATGCTTTGAACACTCTCACTCACAGCTCCCTAAATCTCCTAAGAGAGGATCTAGCCGGTCCACTGACTCTAGACTCCACTAAGCTCTAAACTCCTGCCTCGCAGCCTAACTGAGGTGTAAAATGGATTTGTGGATTGATCTTCTTTTTAAAGAATCTAACTATGCACTCGGTCACTCATCACCTAAGGTGCATTCCCCCCGCAACGGCGCCAATGTTTGCGGGTCGCCGCGACGGACGTCCATAGCATAGCTCTCAAGCATCAACATATTTATCAATACAAGGGAAGCGACTAGGATGAGGCATGGAAACTCACTAGGGTGTCAATCCTAATGAAGTGAACTTGATGAGATGCATCTACTAACTATACAAGCAAATCAAACGCACTATCGCCAAGTAATCTGATTATGTCCTTTTACACAGCTCTATAGTCGTCACGCCCGTTTACCATGCAAATCTATTCGGAATCGCACGAAATTTGAAGGGAAGCTACAGGGGACTATCAAGATCATATCCTATCACTGTCACAGCATTCTCGAGAGGTACAAAGATCATGATCGTTCATCCCAAAGTCAGCAAAAACAGCGAACAGGTGATCCTAATGGATCGTTTTAGGGTCCCTAAAGCCTCTCCTAGGGTCAAAACAACATAAGTACGCATATAGACACTCAAAACAGAAATTTAAGGTCTCAAACTCGTATTTAAAAACCTATACCGAATCTTGAATGATTACACTTGAATGGAAGAGCAAAGTAAGAGGAGCACAATGCAATAAACAAATATGAATTTAGATTACCGTAGCCACAATAGCGAAGATTACAAGTTGGAGCAAGAAGGAGCTCTCAAACGTACGCTGTCTTCTCAGTTTCTCCTTCCAAAATATAATGTTCAAACTTACAAAAAATGACCTTTATAGTTTAGGTCTTTACAAATGGCTTGTCCGGCCAAAAGCTCCTAAACTTCTAACTAGCTCTCTAATATACAAATGCTCCTAGAAGAATAATCATAAATCCTTTGACAAGTTCTCGGCTTAGAGATGCTCTCTTACAAAAGAATTTTACAAAAGTTTCTCATAAAAATATGACCCTTCTCTAGAAACAGCCGCTTGTCGCTTTGTCTGCCAAACAAACAAGAGACAGTCCGAGCATGTGTTTGACAATAGCTCATCCCCAATCTATGCATACGGGCCCTTAAGGCACATGCTAATCATGCCCTGGCCCAACAATTTGAAAGAAACCAGTTAGCCGTGTTTATATCAACAGGCTCCCAAATGAAGCCAACCATGCCAAAATCCATAACCAGGTACCTTACTAAAAAACCCATAACCAAAAACCCATGCTCAGGCACCTTACCACGAAACGCAGCGGCAGAAACAAACCAAAAATGGCCATTTGTATAGCTAACACTATTCCCTCAGGTGTTTATCCTCATTGGTACAGTCAACAAGATAAGAAAACAGTTTCTTTTTATGCACAATCAGTCCCAAGGCCAACAATAATGCCCATGTTATGATTATGCAACGGTTTTTCTCAGAACCGACACCTAAATTACATGCAAGTGCTTCAAAAAGCTTCCTTATTTTTCTCAAATTCTAGGCAAAAGAGTTTGTCTCTCCAAGTCTAGGACATATACACAGTGTAGACGACATTTTTCTTACCATGCATGGTATTGCAACAACATTAAAAACAAAAATTGAAGCTTTGTAGTAAGGTACCTGTGTTTCTTGAGCTGCAAACTCCATTTTATCAAGATCAGAGAGTAGCGAAAAAATGAGCATAAAAAAACCTACCCCAGGGCTAAGTGAGGGCCAGAGTATGCCCTCACCTTTTTTTATAAAGGATGTCATGCAAGCTCCCAGAGCCATCAGTTTTGAATGCAATCGGCCACCCTCAATATGCATGAGCCTGTAAGCGCCATAGCCTGGGGAAGGTGATCGAGAGTGGACAGGGGCCGCCTACCCCTTGTAATGATATTACTTCACGCTTTGGTTTAAGCGGGGATCAAGTCCCAGTTTGTCTTTATTATGCAACCATGTGGGGGGGGGGGGGAGTTTTTCTTTAAAAAACCACTTATGACTAGTATACTAGTGTGTGTGTGTGTGTGTGTGTGTTGGGGGTTGAGAGAGAGAGAGAGAGAGAGAAAGAGAGAAAGAGAGAAACAGCTTCAAATGCATGCAAGTAAATATAGAAAGCTTCCATAAGATAATATGGTGAGGCCAATGCCAATTGTATACAACTTCATGTTACATATTGTGAGTAACTTCATATGGCCACTTGCAACACCTCATAATATATAATGTTGTCATTGACATCCAAAGCTAAAAAAGTTGCATACTCATGTGAAATCTTAAATGAGGCCTAATTTGGTTTGACGATGGCAACTTCTCCTACCACCCCTTAGCCTTGAATAAAGGCCAATAGGAAAAGACCCACACTGGTTGCCGTTCCCACCATGGAGGTGTTCTTAATACCCAATTTTTAATATATGTGGAGACTGCGTATTTTTTACATGTTAGAAAGAGATGCATTGTCTAAAGCATATGTAGACCAATGTGAGAGATATTTGTCAGTTTTTTAAGAGTCCCACATGTAAGAATGCGTGAGTGTGTATGTACAAAACCCCAACAAAGTTTAGAATACTTGATTTTAGAGCTTAAGGTAGATTCCCAATAACCAAGTAAGAATATAACGATTAAAGATATATAATGCTATAGAGAGCTCTTAAAAACTCCATTATATTGGGTCCAAGGGATAGTATCAATTAAATGGAATGTGTGTGTGTGTACGAGAGACTCGAGGATAGGATCCACAAGAAAGGCCCACCAAGATAAACTCTTAGAAAGAACTTTTAAGATTTAGATTTTGTGTTAAAGAGATAGTAACATTCTTGTCATGAAAATGTGTGTGTGTGTGTGTGTGTGTGTGTGTGTGTGTGTGTGTGTGTGTGTGCACTCCTTCAAAGCATTCAATTCCACAAGAGAGCATTTAAATTCCTTGACTTCCTCTTCGAGTTGCATCGAACATGTTGTTTGTGTCTCAATTGTCTTCTTGAGATTCTCATTCTCAACCACAAAAATCCTTAGCATGCCATTCTCCATTGCAAGTGCCCGTAAGTCTTCACCTTGTTTGTTTACGATCTCTTGCAACGTAACCAAGTATGCCATGATCATGGTTGTTGATTTCATTGATTGAGTGGTTGAGCTGCTATCTCCACACTTAGGAGATGTTGGATCATTTTATACAACGGTTGTGGACCTTGTTGAAGAAAAAAAACCCTTGCAAGTGCCAGAAGACATTGTATGTAAAATAGGAGATGAGAGTCAACTTCCCCAAACCTATTCACTTCAAAAATGTTGTTGCAAAAAAGACATCCATAAATCTGAAATAATCAGATTTTACCTCAATGCATAGAGGCCATTCTACTCTTTGATTAAGGATATAGATCACCCAAATTGGAGTTCGGATGAAGAAGTTATGATCAAAAGAGTGAATTGTTGTCTACTAGGTCAAAAATGGCACACACACACACACACACAGATATATATATATATATATATATATATATATATATATATATATATATATATATATCATAATATAAATGTATCTATATATATATTTATGTGGGGGTGTGTGTGTGTGTATAGAGAGAGAAAGAGAGAGAGAGAGAGAGAGAGGTGGGATTCCATTATCAATAATATGTATGTATATATGTATTCCATCAATATGTACGTTTAATGTATATTATGGATGGTAGGGAATCCATACCAACTCCCTAGCTTCAAGGACTAGATTTTGATCGAGAGAATTTAAACATTCAAGTGATCATACTGAGGCGGTCCGGGGCGGGCAACAAGAGAGGCGACCTCTAAACACCCCTCAAGGCTCCCATGCTGCTCAATTGGGGTTGGGGGCAACCACAAGCACAACACAACAACCAACCCACAGCCAAACCCAAACAAGATAGGGGCACCACCTAGTTAGAGAGCGGACTAGGACGCAAAAGAGGAGAATCCCTTAGCAATACAAGCGAGAACGAAGGGTACACTATCACTAATTTAAATTCTACAAATACACACACCAAACACACACACACAAAAAGAGAGAGAGATCTGTGTGCAAGAATTTAGCTTCAATTTTAATGATTGACGTGGGTGTATGAAGAGCTTGGAGGAGAGTCAAGAGACACGATTAAGTTTGATGATGTTGCAATCTACACATTATCTTAGGGTTATGGGAGACCTCTCACCATACAGCCCTCTTATAATGTTTTCCCAAGCAACAAAAACAAACACAAGAGCTCTTGAGTCACATACAAGCATATACTACAAAAGAATCTCAAAATGAAAACACGTCACCTTAAACCAAACGAGATGACGTTGCCAAGCGTGAATTGGAGAGACTCAAGAGAGTTTTGACCCGCGATTTTCACCCAACTTCTTGATTAAATTGATGCGCAAGAGTAGGTACAACTTTGATTGGAAGTTATGAATCACTCACTCCCTTGCAATGTTACAACTAGCTCAAAGAAGCTTTCCTATACACCACATGTAATGGTGCATAGAGAGCTCACTCTCACTCCCTAAAACTAAGATGGTCAATGGCATGCTCAAAGTAGTGAGCAATAGTGTAGGGATCCTGCCATTTACAAAGGGACAAGGGCTCTATTTATAGGTGAGGAGAGCCCTAATTAGGATTATACCTAATCAACATTTTCATAGAACACCATGTTTATGAAAGTTTTTATATGTTCTTATGAGAGTGGGGCTCTCTTGTCTCTTGAGTCACATGGATGTGGGCTCAAGAGGAGAGAATTATTGAGGTGAAATAGAGAAGATTCTAGAGAGGTGAGTGATTTTCTGTGTGAGGTTGCCTACTCCACGGTAGAGTAGAGTGGGTGCAATTTACAAAAAAAGGGTTAGCAGTTAGTGTTAGTAGTTTGAAGTTAGTAGGATGGGGTAAAATTACATGGCATATGCACTCAAGGTGCATTATATGATTTATACAATGATAAAAAGTAAGAGAAGGATGAGAATATACACAATTTTGTGGAAACCACAAGATGTAAATGAAATTTTCCACCTTCTCCTCCGGTGAATGAAGCGGTTGTAGAACTTTGTCGGTGCAGTTCTTGTGACCATGGGGAAGTTGAATTATCCATGATCAAACTTCTCCTTTTGCAGGGCTTGAGCTTGGTTATTTGCTGATTTTTTTCTCTTTTTATGAAAGGATGAAGAGGTTATGGTAATATGAATTTGATTCTCGAGAGAGAAATTGAGCTATATGTGTGTAGAGATGATAATCTTTTGAGCTATGGAGTAAGGAGAGATGGAAATGGTGAAGAAGATGAAGTAAGCCATGAAAGTTTCAGGTTTGAGTGAGGGATGGAGAGGAATGAGTGTATGTATGTGGAAGTGGGAAAGGAGGTGAGAGAAGACTATGGGTTACTTTGTGAGAAAAGTGGGCAGACTGGGGTCCCCTCAAAGAATCATATCTCACCGCTGGTAGCTCCCAAAATCATGAAAACGTTTGAGGTGATTGTTTAGAGTGTGGGCTACATTTTCTCTGTTGATTACTTCTTCAAATTCCGAGGGGAGATAGGTGCCAAAATTCTCACCAAAAAGCCTGTTTTTTATGTCTGCAAAAGTCTTTTAGTGGCCCCCTCTTTTGTTGAATTTGTACAATGTATCCAAGAGTGAGCCCCTCCTTTGTCATATCATAATACAAAGCATCCAAGTTGCCCTTTGCACATGCATGGAGGAGGATGATTGGTGAATAAAGCAATATATACATGGTGGGACTAGTGTATGGACTATTCATGGATTTTAGCTCAATGAGCATATGGTGTTAGAATAATGAGTAAAAATAATAATAAAAATATGGAGGGATTACGGATATGGAAAGATATTGGAATCATATAATATGGTCCCTCTATGTATTATTTTGGGTGAAAGAGGAAAAGGTATGCAAGTAAATGAAAATAATATAATAAACATAACTAAGAAAGTAGAAATCAATTTTTTTGTTTTCACGAGGGTGAGGGTGAAAATGTGGGGGTGATTTGTATAAAAGAAAAATATGAGGTTAGAGTATGTACACATTGATAGAAAATACACTTTTGGTGCAAGAGGATGAAAGAAAGCATACATAAGTTTAATAAAACACACACCTAGGTATAAATATTTAAATAAAGTATCAAAATAATTATAAAAATCCATATATTTAGGCCATATATATAATGAAATATTTACACACAAAGGCCATAATATACCTTTTTTATTTTTTTTAACTTTTTTTGGCTCAACTAGCCCAGTGACTACCTAATTGATATAGTTTACAGCCACTAGAATGTAGAGTTTACCATTTTTTGTCCTAGGCAGAGGACCCATAGCATCAATGCCCCACTTTTCAAAGGGTCCATTTGCAAGCACTATTTTCCTCGGGCCATGCACCAACCTTCTATTTCCATTTATCTGACAAGTGTGACAGCTTTTACACCAATGTTGAACATCCACATGCAAACTTGGCCAAACATACCCCAAAAACAAAATCTTCTTCACAGTTAATTCTTGGGCAAAATGACCACCACATGCCTCTTCATGCAAACCTTTTAGAATGGCTGGAATTTCCTTGATAGTTGGTACTCGTCTGCACACTTGATCCTTCCCTCTTTGATAGAGGGAGCCTTCTAGGAAGAGATATACGCTTGCCTTCTTCATGAGTCTCCTCTTCTGAGCTTTTGTGAAGTCTGGTGGAAACTCACCCTCCAAAATGTAGCCAATGAAGGGAGCCAATGACTCCAATCCCTGGTACCTCGCTTGCTTCACAGCAGCCGCCACCATGATGACCTGCACTTCTTTCTTTACACATGCAACGGCTTGTTGTGCAAGTAAATCAGCATCTTCATTCTGTTTCCTAGGAATATGATATAGTTGCACTTCTTCAAATTGATTAAACAATCTACGAATGGCATGAACTTTTGTCCGTAAGCTCTCATTCTTGCATGCCCAAATGCCTAAAATCTGTTTAACAATGAGAAGTGCATCCCCTTTTACCATGAGATGTTGTATACCTTGGCCAATACATATCTTTAAACCATGAAGTAGTGTGTCGTATTCTGCTTCATTGTTGCTAGTTGAACCTAGTAGATTGACCTTCTCTTTCATGACCACCTCCCCACTTGGGTCGAGCAACACTAGCCCTCCCCCTGCTTTTCCTGTGGCTCGTCGAAAAGCTCCATCAAAGAACAAGGTAAAAGAATTAGGAATACTTTTAGGTGGTGGCAATGGTAGGGTCTTTACTTCAGGCACCTTAATTTCCTTTTCATGCACCCTCTAAGTGAGAGATCTTTGTGCAAGAATTTAGCTTCAATTTTAATGATTGACGTGGGTATATGAAGAGCTTGGAGGAGAGTCAAGAGACACGATTAAGTTTGATGATGTTGCAATCTACACATTATCTTAGGGTTATGGGAGACCTCTCACCATACAGCCCTCTTACAATGTTTTCCCAAGCAACAAAAACAAACACAAGAGCTCTTGAGTCACATTCAAGCAGATACTACAAAAGAATCTCAAAATGAAAACGCGTCACCTTAAACCAAACGAGATGAGGTTGCCAAGCGTGAATTGGAGAGACTCAAGAGAGTTTTGACCCGCAATTTGTACCCAACTTATTGATTAAATTGATGCGCAAGAGTAGGTACAACTTTGATTGGAAGTTATGAATCACTCACTCCCTTGCAATGTTACAACTAGCTCAAAGAAGCTTTCCTATACACCACATGTAATGGTGCATAGAGAGCTCACTCTCACTCCCTAAAACTAAGATGGTCAATGGCACGCTCAAAGTAGTGAGCAATAGTGTAGGGATCCTGCCATTTACAAAAGGACAAGGGCTCTATTTATAGGTGAGGAGAGCCCTAATTAGGATTATACCTAATCAACATTTTCATAGAACACCATGTTTATGAAAGTTTTTATATGTTCTTATGAGAGTGGGGCTCTCTTGTCTCTTAAGTCACATAGATGTGGGCTCAAGAGGAGAGAATTATTGAGGTGAAATAGAGAAGATTCTAGAGAGGTGAGTGACTTTCTGTGTGAGGTTGCCTACTCCACGGTAGAGTAGAGTGGGTGCAATTTACAAAAAAAGGGTTAGCAGTTAGTGTTAGTAGTTTGAAGTTAGTAGGATGGGGTAAAATTACATGGCATATGCACTCAAGGTGCATTATATGATTTATACAATGATAAAAAGTAAGAGAAGGATGAGAATATACACAATTTTGTGGAAACCACAAGATGTAAATGAAATTTTCCACCTTCTCCTCCGGTGAATGAAGCGGTTGTAGAACTTTGTCGGTGCAGTTCTTGTGACCATGGGGAAGTTGAATTATCCATGATCAAACTTCTCCTTTTGCAGGGCTTGAGCTTGGTTATTTGCTGATTTTTTCTCTTTTTATGAAAGGATGAAGAGGTTATGATAATATGAATTTGATTCTCGAGAGAGAAATTGAGCTATATGTGTGTAGAGATGATAATCTTTTGAGCTATGGAGTAAGGAGAGATGGAAATGGTGAAGAAGATGAAGTAAGCCATGAAAGTTTCAGGTTTGAGTGAGGGATGGAGAGGAATGAGTGTATGTATGTGGAAGTGGGAAAGGAGGTGAGAGAAGACTATGGGTTACTTTGTGAGAAAAGTGGGCAGACTGGGGTCCCCTCGAAGAATCATATCTCACCGCTGGTAGCTCCCAAAATCATGAAAACGTTTGAGGTGATTATTTAGAGCGTGGGCTAGATTTTCTCTATTGATTACTTCTTCAAATTTCGAGCGGAGATAGGTGCCAAAATTCTCACCAAAAAGCGTGCTTTTTATGCCTGCAAAAGTCTTTTAGTGGCCCCCTCTTTTGTTGAATTTGTACAATGTATCCAAGAGTGAGCCCCTCCTTTGTCATATCATAATACAAAGCATCCAAGTTGCCCTTTACACATGCATGGAGGAGGATTATTGGTGAATAAAGCAATATATACATGGTGGGACTAGTGTATGGACTATTCATGGATTTTAGCTCAATGAGCACATGGTGTTAGAATAATGAGTAAAAATAATAATAAAAATATGGAGGAATTATGGATATGGAGAGATATTGGAATGATATGATATGGTCCCTCTTTGTATTATTTTGGGTGAAAGAGGAAAAGGTATGCAAGTAAATGAAAATAATATAATAAACATGACTAAGAAAGTAGAAATCAATTTTTTTGTTTTCACGAGGGTGAGGATGAAAATGTGGGGGTGATTTGTATAAAAGAAAAATATGAGGTTAGAGTATGTACACATTGATAAAAAATACACTTTTGGTGCAAGAGGATGAAAGAAGGAATACATAAGTTCACCTAGGTATAAATATTTAAATAAAATATCAAAATAATTATAAAAATCCATATATTTAGGCCATATATATAATGAAATATTTACACATAAAGGCCATAATATACCCTTTTTTAGTTACTTTTTTTTTTTGGCTCAACTAGCCCAGTGACTAGCTAATTGAGGGTTTGTAAGAAAATATGGGAAAAGTCCCCTCACTCACACACGCCTATGTACAGTGAAATGGTAGGGATAGCCACAGTGTTTGGGTGATTTGATAGGGTGGGGTAACTCACTATGGCAATTACGGAGAGCCGAAAAATGGCTATCAATACCTGCCTATCCTCCATTAGAGTCAGTGTCAAAGAAGATGGTGTATGTTCAACTTGAAAACCATTAGAATTTCAATCCTGATTCAATGCATTCCAAACTCAAAGGACAATACCCAATCCAAAATTGCTTCCAAAAGACATACCATATATAAGGCCATTTATATTTATATGTAGCTATAACCAAGATACCCAAAGATAGTACCATATGTATCTGTAAAAATACATGTTTTTGGATCCAAACAATAGCACAGATTGTTGCTATATCTACTGAGTATAAGCTTCCAAGTCAGATTTAGACAATGGTAACAATACTTGAAATTTTTTCCAGCCAGAAGGGGTTACTACTTACATCAAAGATAAACCTGAATGCTCAATCCAAATTTGTTGTGAAAGCCCAGCATGAAATCCATCCCGTTTAAGCAAAGAATTTGTGAGTTGTCCATCCAAGGACTATGCAATGCTCTATCAGACAACCCTAGGACATGCTCTCCCAAAATATCAATGATACATCATGCCATTAAACAGACACAATCAATCAATTTTAGTACTAATCTTGTGTCTTATGTATTAGGCTACATTCCATGTGTGTAAGTTGGTGGGTAGCTCGGTGACAATTGTATGCCTAGATGTGTGCAATAGGGAAAGAACTCGTTGTCTTTGTGCTTGAGAAGATTATCTCAAGGTGAGCATTGATTGGCCTGGGTGTATGTGTTCATGATGAATGAATTTACAGTCCTTATGCATATGGAAAATCTAGATCAAAAGAGATATAGTAAACAAGCATTACAATCAAGATTACTTTCATCTATTTATGAAGATACAAAATCCAAATGTACTGAGTAGGTGCATAAGCACATACCTGTATGTTGCTCCAGATGTGGTATAGGCTTGACCTAGTGAAGAGATGTTGCTTCATGTCATCCAAATTTCAAACTTCATAGCGGGTCAGACCCATCATTGAATATGAATCAATGCTCCTTCGATTCTCAAGGGTTGCCTGGATGATGAAGCATCATTGTTCACCTTCTTCTCTGTGTGTGTGTGTGTTTTTTTTTTTTGGGGGGCGGGGGGGGGGGGGGTGTAATTTGTTCCGATCACAAGATGCTACAATATGGGTTGTCCTTGAGCCAGAGTGTGTGTGTGTGTGTGTGTGTGCGCGCGCGCGTGCACGTGTGTGTTGAACGATCCTCAAGAACCAACCTTGAGCCGGTTATGGCGAGTAGCGATGGAAGCTTCTGAAAGCTATGTGGTAGGGTAAGCAAGAGAGCGGGCGAGATGCATTCACGCCAGTGGAAACCGGTCAAAACGTATGGATGTGTGAATAGGAAGGGTATGCACAAAAATTTGGCACCGAATGTGCATGTGCTACTGATAAAGGCAACCACAGGTAACCTGGCATAGATGGGAAATAATGTAGATCAGAGTCAGTTAGTGGGGACTCAATTAACTCTATTGAAGAAATATTGTATCCTCTGAGTGATTGCAAAAGATCAAATCAAGACAATGCCATAGGAAATTATGATACTCCATGTGTGTAGCGGATACTGCAAGTCAGAACAGGCCAAGTAAATGCTCAAAGGATGTCGTGACTGCATGCGAAGCTACATTCCTAGATCTTGTAAGAGCGATATTATTTATGAGAGAGATTATCGGCACTTACCCATGGTATTAATAGTCGATCTCTATTGCCTTTCGAACGTTAAATTAGCGACCCTAGACTTGTTTAATTTTTTACCTTTACATCTGTTTATGCATTTGATTATATTGCAATTTAATGTTTATTGCTGACAAATGGTTTAAAATTTTGTTACCAATCACATTGTCTGCCTACAACTGTATATGCTTTTTAATTCTATATGCGAATCCAGTTATTGTGCCAATGTTGTTTGATTTTGCAGTGACTGAAGAAGGCTAAGGACATTCATCTCAAATGCTCTTCCACCTCGACAAACAAGCTTCAACTCAATAGCTTCCGAGGACGGAATCTACATCAGGAAGGGGGGCATGTTAACCCTCACGACTGACGGACATCCTATCACCTACGACGGACATTGTACTATTTACGTGTAGAGTCACGTACCGGGTTTGTCGGTCCAATAGGAAAAGGGTAAGAGTGATCACCGATGAGAGGCGCACTCTAACTGGAACATTCAAGGGATTAAAATTCACTCATTCTCTCATTTGTGCAATTGAAGAGTGCTCTTGCTCCAACTCCATCTTCTTCTTCTTCATCTCCTTGTGTGTGTGTGTGTATGCGTGAGAGAGAGAGAGAGAGAGTGTGTGCGATCGAGCATTGCGACGACGGCACGGCGGCGGTGAAGTTGTTGAGCGCGGCGTAGCGGCGTCTCCTTCTCCTCCACGGCGAGGAATCCTCCACAAAGCAAGCGTAGAGCGATGAGTGACACACCATCGTCAGCTTTGAGCTTACTAGTTTAGGCTTGTTGTGTGCTTGGAGCCATTTGTGGCTCGCACACGGTGTATCGGTAAGTTCCTTGCATTGACACGTGCGACATACGCGCACAGCTATTTTCAATTTCCAAAATGCCGGTTGGGGGCAAGGGGAAAAGGAGAAATTCCGCCCCAAAATAGAGAAAAATAGTGTAAAAACCTAAAAAAGTATCCTAATTTTCTAAAATTTCCTCGTGGCAAATTCAAGAAAAGGAAATTTGTATATTTGGAAAAGTGATTTTTCTCGAACATTGCAGGGCTGGCAATGACCACATCTTCACACCCCTAGCCTAGACGAACACAAATCCTCTTACCCCCTGCTCTACTTATCACCGTCACATGCACTGGCCCTATACACAAATGACGATCACCATCTGAGAGAGATTGTGCTCGTGCATACAAACAAGAGAGAAATTGTGCGCCTGCAAACAAAATAAAGAGAGAGAGAGAGAGAGAGAGAGAGAGAGAGAGAGAGAGAGAGAGAGAGAGAGAGAGAAATTCTCCCTCATGAATGCAGTTGCGCACATCGTAGTCCTTCTCCCCTTCTTTCGCTCATGCACGACCCTCATCAGCATGCTCTGCTAAACAATCACGGGCAATCTCCCTCTATCGTTACAGCTTCGTCTTATGCTCGTAGAGCAAAAAAAAAATATTTCTCTCTCCTTGCTCGCCATGAAACAAGAGTCCCCATTTCACTTTGTACTACCTTTTTTGTCGTTAAACCCAACCAAGCAGATTCTTTTTAAGAGACCCCCCAAAAAAAATCTAACAACCTATTAGCAATATATTGAAAGATCTCTCTCATCTTTGACTATTTTGAGCATCCATGTTCCATCTTTCTCTCTCTCTCTCTCTCTCTCTCTCTCTCTCTCTCTCTCTCTCTCTCTCTCTCTCTCTCTCTCTCTCTCTCTCGTCAACTTGCAGGCTTCTGTGTCTAGAGAAAAAGCTTTGAGTTACTTTTTCAATAGACGCCAAGGGAAGGCTTGTTCACCAGATGTGAATGAAACATACCAAAGATATGAGTTATCTCACCTGTTGAGACTAGAGCTCAGCTTGCTCTTGGATGCCATCCTTATATTGAGTTTAATGTATCTTAGAACTATAGGAGTTCAAGACCTCTCCGATATCAAGCTTAAAGGAGGCTTCCAATTTCTCCTTTCAAGTTCAAGTTGGCGTTTCTAACAACTACATCTCCATCCCAATCCCTTTAGTTGGGTAGCTGAGAATTGCTTCTTTAGCCGATTTTGAACACAACCTAGATCTATGTGGTGAACTCCTTAGACCTTTGTGCCAGTATGCCAGAAGATATATTAAGACATTTGAGGGATACTTCAGCAATCGTACAAGTCAAGAGTGGTTGCTTCATATAATCCATAGGGACATAAAGTCCAGCAACGTATTGCTTGACAAAAATCTTGAGGCTAGGGTGTTTGACTTTGTCATGGAAAGGCTAATAAGTGCATTGGAAACTCACTTGAGTGTGAGCATATTGGCAAGGGCACTTGGCCATGTATCTCCAGAGTACTACCAAAGCTTTGGTGCACTTTCAAAGGGGGCATCTTTCATTTCGGGTGATCATTTTAAAGCTACTCACTAGGGCTTGATCATGTGTCTCCAAAGCTTCTGCAAGTAGATCTTGGGGACAATCAATGTGAAATGTTGTAGTACTTGCAAATCACATGCAATTGTCTTCCAAGACATTCCTTCCAAGCAACCCACAATGTGATCAACATTCTCTATGCCCAAGGGAGTTACTATTGCAATGTGATGATCATGGAGGAGGCGACCATGCAGGTACTCAAACATACATCGAGGATTCCAGCTTGTTGGTGCTTAGTTTTCAAAATAAATGTATGGTAATGAGCACTGATGCTACTAAAACTTTGATGGTTTTTAAAAACTTAAGAAACATTATTTGGTTCAACAAGCTATAAAATACGGTTATATCATGCATAATTTGTTATTTGGTTTTCAAGTCATCAACTGGTTCATATGGTGTACCCATGGAAGTAGTTGCAAAACACAGATCAAAACTCATGGCCATTATCTCTTGATCTGGAACTCCATAAAGTCCATTTGAGAACATTAAGTAGAGATGATTTTTCTGATCGTCCTTGATTCATCCAAACAACAACCAATGTGTTGACTTATCATCTCATCAAACCTTGGTTTGATCATCAACAGAGGATACCGTTTGTGAGAAAAAAACCTTAAGGCCAATGAAATTTTATTGGTAAAGCTAGCTTACATTGATGTGCCCTTTTCATTGGCAGGCCTCGTGATTTTATCACTTGTTCTCATAGAGATGCACTTGTATGCAAAAGATTGTATGGCTACATGTTTGCTCTCTCTCACTCTCTCTCTCTCTCTCTCTCTCTCTCACACACACACACACACACACACACACACACACACACACACACACACACACATACACACACACACACACACACACACACACATCAAAAAAATATGTTACCACCATTGGATTGTACCGTCCTAAGCTATCATTGAAGAAGATAGAAAGTAATAGGCCTAAATTGGCAACATGGAGATGAAGCATACTTCACCAAGTACAAGAAGCCCTTCAAGAAAAATGCATCCACCAAGGAAGGATCATTGAAGGAGTGCATCAAAAAAATATGTTACCACCATTGGATTGTACCGTCCTAAGCTATCATTGAAGAAGATAGAAAGTAATAGGCCTAAATTGGCAACATGGAGATGAAGCATACTTCACCAAGTACAAGAAGCCCTTCAAGAAAAATGCATCCACCAAGGAAGGATCATTGAAGGAGTGCAAGCACTACGAGAGGACCAGCCATGCTAAGAAGGATTGCTAATTCAAGCCAAAGAACCATGCCAACTTTTCACTGAAAGAAATAAATTTGAAACCAATGACACACGAGATGCATGGGATTTTAAAAGCCTCCCAAAGATTTTGAAAGCCTCCCAAAAGACCCCACTAACTTCTGTAAACATGAGCCAACGTTGTGATCCTATCTGCCCTTAGTCAAAGCAAGAAAAACAAGCCTCTTCTTCTTTCTCATGACCAGATTACTTGATCCTTAAAGCTCAAAATATCAAGCAAGCATAACATGTTCCAAAGAATGTCAAATGACCATAACTCTTGATCTTAAAAACCCAAAAGCCAATTTCAAATGTTGGCTCCCACCTACATACACACCAGAAACTTGTTAACAAAGGACGACAACATGGGTCCTTACACATAAACGTCCAACTAGGCATTCACGTAAGCATTCTTTTGACATAAGCATATTGCATAGGCTTAATCACGCCCATCATTACGCACCCATGTCCCTCACATGTCCAATAATAATAAGTGAAATATATAATTAACAATAAATTAGCATCAACAATATATGTAGGTGGATCAATATCAAACCATCTCTCCCAAAAATCATTCATGGTGTAGACCCATGTGACCACTTCCAAGTTTACGATTGCAAATCTTGCTTACTTTTTGGTTTGTTAGAAGAATTTTGCTCTAGGTTTATTAAGACTCTAATATTTTGCTCAATGCCAGTGATAGGATTTGACGTCCATCTGCCCTTCTTAAGGCATTTTGCCGGTTGTATGAAGGCCAAAGTTTTTTTGAGTCTGTCATTGGAAGGGCTTGTTCAAAAATTATCCTTCTATGGAGAAAGGTAAAAAAATAGAATACATTTCAATGGAAGGGCTAATTAAAAAATATTTTATATATATTAATGCTCATACTCATTGACAGAAAATAGTATCTTGCCTTGTAAATTATGCGAAATTTTCTCATTGGAAGGGCAAACTGAAAATAGACCCTTCTATAGGGAAGGGTGCATTTTTCTACAACCCATCTTTTGAAAGAATAGGTTGCCCTTCAAATCCTAACACTGAGTCAATGCCTCATGCCCATATGTTCAAGCCAACAAAAATAGCAATCATTGGGAATACAATCATTTAGCTATGTATAATAGGACTCTTCTAGCTCTTCTATGAAAAGTGCTTTGGTCTTTTGTTTTGTGTAGAAACTATCCTTTTTGTGACTGATTTTGGAAAAAAAGAGAAAGTATTTCTTTGATGGATTTAACATTTGCATTTCTCTTTAGTAGAGCTCTATGATTGTACATTATGTTTGAAATTTGGTCTTGGAAAGTTCCTTTGTTCATAGAAGAGTACGCTCCTTGGATCTTCAATTTTGGCTTTATCTTCTTTGAAAAATGCTTTGCTTCTTCAAGAGAAATGCTTCTACTTCCATGAGAGTTGATGAAGGAATGTTTGTGAGGGTAGTAACAAGGCCACACATTCGTATGGAGTAAAAATGCTCTACATATATAGAGCAATTTTCACGTTATTATTAACTTCCTTGTTGAATCTTGAAATTATGCAAAGAAAATTTTCACACTATCCAAATGAACTCACACCAATCTAGAGCTATGCTTTTGAAGTCCAAAAATTTATATGAAAAGTCTCGTTTAGATTATACCTTAACACTAGAATGGTAACCTAACAGGACATAAAAGTGTCCTTTTAGGGTTTTGGGAAAAAATTCCAAAACCATAGTAGATCCGCTCATTTTGAAAAATCATTTCATGAGCTTATAGTTCAATAACTACTACATATGGAAAAAATGAGAAACTTGTAATTTTTCTCATCCCTTGGTCACTACAAGCCTCCAAAGTTGATGGACCGGTGCATTTTGCCCAAAACAGCAGTTTCTTACGGTTGATTGCATATAAATAAGAGTGGGGATTTTTGTAGGACATGAGATAAAATGCCTCGTTAACTTCAATGGGTTGGTGAGCAAAACATATGGTTGCTTTTACCTCACTAAAAGTTTTTTGGGCAAAAAAAATAGGTACAAAAAAGTTGCATTTTTGCCATTCTGTGGACCTATCATCAAAGTTTCTATAGTCACGCTCAATACAGATACTATATACATGTTTTCTTAGTTCCCTTTGGGCCTTTGGATTCAAAAGGAGCCATGGATCATGTCAAAAGGATAATGGATCTCTTACAATTGGAACCTTGGGGGCAATGATAAAGTGCTAAATACAGCAAACATGAAAAAACTAGGTTTAGCATTATGACCTCTAGAAACCCATAGAAACTACTCAATATCTAGCAAAGTTTGTAGTCTATGATTAGATATGGTTACTACCTACAAAATACACACAATTGGCCTAAGAAACTAGCAATATTGAGAAAGTTATACTTGCTGCTCTAAAATGTATCGTATTCTTCAGCAATCAAAAAACTCAACCTTCATCATATACTATGCTATATAGCATATTAGGTCCCCCAAAACTCAAGGAAGATTAGCTTTATGTTATACATTACACTTACACAATCAAAAGTGAATTTGGATATAAGAAAGCCACCAAAAAAATCATAAAAGTGCTAATTTTGGCCAATAAACAGGATTATGCAATTCTTGTAAATTGGTCATAACTTTCAATTTTAACACTTAGCTCTCTCTACAAGAATCAAAACATATTGAGAACTATGATGGCCTAACCTCTAGCCATCTAAACCTCACAAACATGAAGTTTAGAGTGGTATAGTTGCCAAAAATTGAAAAAAAACCAAAAACAAGACCCGCTTTTTCACACAGTTTAGGTTCAAAAATGTTGTGCAAGAGTAAGGTTAATGGTGAGATCGATACTCCAAAAAAAATCCTAAGTTTTTTTCAGCTCATAAGACAACTTTGTGGATATATAGCACCTAGAAATTCATTTTCATACTCTTCAAATAATTCAAGCAAAATGGTCACTTAACAGGACACAAAAGTGTCCAAGGACATAAAAGTGTCTTGTTACCATTCTAGTGTTAATGGTAGCTTCAAATGTTTTTTCAACATACCTACCCTACGGGTCGATTCTCTCTAAAATTCATTAATTTGCAAGATTCCCAGCGAATCTTAGACTTCAAAGGCAAAAGGCTCCAAGCTGTCGCCATCACCCTACGTCCTGTGCCGAAGCGATGCAGAGAAAAGCTCCTCCCCGTATTTCTGTAGCCAGCACACCATGACACGCTACGTCCTGTACCGAGCAAACCCTACGTCCTGTGCCAAGGCAATGCAGAGAAAACCTCCTTCCCCTATTTCTGCAGCCAGCAGACCATGACGCGCGCATCTCACCTCCCTTTTTCTCTGTCCCTGCTTGCAGTTCCCTCCCTCCGCCTACAAATAGAGCCATGCCATTATCAGCGTTGGTCTGCCGTCCTCAACAAATTGACATCGCTCCCACTTCCGAGGCCTCGCATCCCTTTCTCCTCCGTGTCCAATGTCTGCTGTGTGTAGCGATGCGAGCACAATCTTCTCTCTCTCTCTCTCTCTCTCTCTCTCTCAACCTACAACTTGCCGAGGGAAAAAAAAAATCCCCCTCTCTACGCGCTGTCCGAGAAACCTGGAGTCTCCTCCCCTCTACGTGTCTTTTCCCGCTTTTTCAATTTGAAGGCATTGAAGGTATCCTCCAAGATTGCGTTTAATTCACCTGGTTCCCAAAATTGGCTGGGCCTACTGGTAGCTTCAAATGTTTTTTCCAAGATATTAATGCCTCTCTTGTTGCAACGTCGAATTATGTGTCATGAAGTTGTGCACCAAATATCCTAGGTGAAGAAAAACTTATTTCTTTCAATCAAGAAGTGCTTTGTTTAATTTGTGTCCTATCTCATGCCCCTCTTAGATGAGACCCTAAAATCCCATTTTCTCCATTCAAAACCCAATCAAGACAGTTTGCCAAATTGTTAAATTATTTCAATAGACTTTGTTGCAATACATAGATATAATTTAGTCTTACCCTAGAAAAACTACTCTTGGGTAGTGTCTTAACCTCATACAAGTTCAAACTTGGGAAAGAGTGATGCGCTTTAATTTTCTAGGTTCTAAAAACCAAGATTTACAAGCCGGGCATTAATTGCCACTCTTGGTCAGTCTTATGGACTATAGGCCCTTTTGTAGGCTTGGATGTGGGCTTGAAAATTGCAACCTTGCCCAACCCCCTTGACATTTTGCAGATGACGGGCATATTTTTATCAGCACTTTCTAAAGAAGACCATGTTGATCTGGTGTCCCTTCCTCATCAAAGGGGAAAGTCTAACTACATTCTTTCTCGAGAAGGGTAGGCTCTCAAATTTTCCTTCAAGGGTTACTTCACCTAAAGAGCTACGTTTTGAGTCAAGAGGAGCCCGAGTCTCTAGAAGAATTGAATGTCCATTTCATGAAGGTGGATATATGGTGAGGGGCCTAAAAATTTCAATTTAACGTTTGAGCCACATGAAACAACAAGGACTAGAGAATAGCGAGAGATGAAAAATCGAGGTTCTTTTTGTATCAAAACTTACTCATGTTAATATTTATGTGGTAGTGATGTGTGTGAATACACTTAAGACTGTTGAGGCACTTTTCCACTCACTAGGAGGTTTTTTCCCTATGCATTGTATATATTGTGAGACAGGGGTACTGAACTCTATCCTCCTTTCCCAGCCTCTTGCCATTAAATAGACAACCCCTAAGCTGAGTTCAGACTTGGCCCCTACCCTCTTGGCCCTTGGCTTGACATTACTCCCCCCTTGGAGAAGCGTTTTTGTCCTTAAAAAAAAAAATGCAATAATTATTCTTAAGAACACTAATGTTTTTTCAAGTGGCACCTTCCTCATGTCTGTCTTTTCACTTGACTAATGTTTGTCGACATACATGCTGATGCGTACATAGGTCATGGTAGTTGAGTATACGCTCAAGTTCATGTGGTTGAGTTGGAGGTTCAATGAAATCAACCAAAGTCTATTGATCAATAACAGTTTCATCCTTATGCAATTGTTTACATAAACCACTTACATGGAATACTAGATGAATGCGAGAGTACTTAGGTAATGAGAGTTTGTAATCCATATCACCATCTTTCTTGAGTATCTTTAAAGGCCTACAATACCTCATAGATAATTTAGGTGTTGGCCCCACTCTTCATATTTTCTGAATGCTTTGGCACACACAAAAATACCTCTTCTCCTTCTATGAAGGTAACTTGCCGACGTTTCTCATGAACATACTTTTTATACCAATACTATGCTTGTTGACCATTTTGATAAGCGAGTCTCAACATTTTCATATGGTCTTGGGGGAAATCCTTGACCTGCTAAAGCTTTTCAGCACTTGATTGACCCATTCCGTCTGACCATCTATTTCAGGATTATATGTAGTACTTATGTTGAGCTGTGTACCCAATCATTTAAACACAACCCTCTAAAAATGAGTGTTAAACTTGGGATCATGATCACTCACAATGTTACTTGGACACCCATACAGCCTATACAGATTGTTCACAAATAACTTAGCCAGCTTTGGAGTCTTAACTGTGGATTTAGGAGAAATAAACTTGCAAAGTTTAGCCGACCGGTCTACGACCACCCATACTGAGTCATGACATCATGTATAGTGCTTGGTAGACCCAGAATAAAATCCATAGAGATAATTTTCCATTTACGACTAGAAATCTCCATTGGGTGCAAGAAACCTCCTGCCTTTAATTTATTTGATTTATTTACTTGACATTTTTGGAAATGCAAGACATACTCTTGAACGTCATAGCCATGTCTAACGAGAGCATAAGTTTTCTTTATGCTTGGGTGTCCCACACTTGGACTGTCATGACATTCATAAAGAATTTGGCACCGAGTGTCCGCTTCTGTCGGTACACAAACTCTCCCGTTGTGGAGTAGGTACCCATCATATATGGAAAAATTGTTCCACCTCTGCAGCTCATCACTCAAAGAGGAGAACTAGGTAAGGAGGTTAAAGACACACTACCACCATTGGAGTGAAGGATCCCTCATTTTCACATGGCTTCACACTTTGGCGTATGCATCATCTTGCTTCTATTTTCCCTTGAGAGATTCCAAAAACTCACTTCAAAGTTCAGTGAAAAGAAGAGAGTTGATCTCAGGTATACGAGTAAGAGCATCAACTACCACATTTTATTGTCCTTTACAATACCAGAGCTTTGCATCATACTCTTGAAGAATCTTAGCTCACATGGCCTTTTGACTGTTCAAACTAAACCATTTTATGATTTCATGGTCTAACTCAATCTCAAAGCAGGCACAACTATTGGATAGACTTTCTTTTTTTATAAGAAGAATAATTATGTTGTGCTAAACCAAGCTTCTTACTTTCAAATGCAATTGACTTTCCCTCGTGCAGAAGGAGTGCTCCAATGAAACGATTAGAAGCATTCATTTCTAGCCGAATGGTTTCATAGGATCCATAAAATAACCAAAATAGAAGCTATTGTTAATGCGCCCTTGAGAGCATCAAAACTTTGTTGTTGAGATTTGCCCCACTCAAAGGTTTTCCCCATGGCTTTCAGCTGGTCTGTCATTGCATCAAAACAACAATATGAGCATAGTTTTAAACGAACCTTCGATAAAAACCAACAAATCCCAAGAAGATCTGTAAATCTTTCAAATTTTTGAGAGAAGACCACCTCCGAATGGCATCCACTTTGAATTGAATGATGTGTAGCCCATGAATTGAAACAGCATGCCCTAAGTAGTGAATTTCCTCCTTGAGAAAATCACACTTGGATTCTTTGGTATATAGCTTATTTTCTCTTAACAATTAAAACACCTACTTAGATGCTGTAAGTGTTCTTCCTCAGAGGCACTATACACTAGATTTTCATCGAGAAAAATGATAACAAACTTGCCCAAATATGGTTTCAAGACACTGTCCATAAACGTCATGAAAGAGGTGGGCACATTGGTTAACCCAAAGGGCCTAACCAAAAACTCATAGTGTCCAAACCGTGTTCATAATGTAGCTTTGGGTATATCCGCAAGTCTAATGCATACTTGTGATAATATCCCAATCACAAAATCTATCTTCATAAAGATACAAGCAAGGGGGAGCTTATCAAATAACTCATCCACTCTTGGCAAAAAATACTTGTTCTTAATAGTAACCGCATTCAAACCACAGTAATCTATGCACATGCACATACTATCATCTTTTTTCTTCACCAACAAGATGGGAAAGGCCCATGGTGAAGAACTCAGTTGTATAAACCCTCTACTGAGATAGTCAGCAAGCTGATGTTCCAC